>NC_133830.1:20287142-20602678 GCF_047830755.1 Zonotrichia albicollis
AAGAAGATGTTTTTACCAAGCAGAAAAGACAGCACAGGCAAACAAGTCAGCAAATGTTGCAAGTAGAAAAAAGGTCTCAGAATTTTCCACTGCAAAAAATTGGAAAAACAACTTCTAGCTTAAACTGTAATGTACTGAATTTTAGTGACTGGAGAACAGTAACATGAATATGGTAATTATAGTATTTATGATAGGCTATAGATAAAAGTTAAGCTATAGATTGGTTCTTCTGTATGAAGATGCTCAGCAAAGAAAAGTGTCTAATGCACTGTAACCAAAACCAAAGGGTCTCCAGGCCTGGCGGCAGCTGGAGCTGACAGCTGTGGGCACAGCTCTGTCACCCACAACCCTGGACTGCTGTAACCTCTTGGATGGAAGAAACTGCATTTTGGATGGAATAAACTGCATTTTGGATGGAATAAACTGCATTTTGGAGAGCCCCTGGAGTCCCACATCCCTCCTTTCGGTTCTTACACCCAGGTACCTGAGCTGAGGGGTTCCCATGGCCCAGCACAGAATCCCCCAGCACCATGAGAGCAGCACTGGTGGCACTGCTGTGACAGGGACAGCAGCTCCCACCTCCCTTCTGGCAGGAGGTTCAGGTGGGACACCAGAAACCAGCCCTGAATTATGCAAATTCAGAATTCTGCATTCCCAGCCAGATTAACTTCCACAAGCATTTTACCAAAGCACAGCTGGTGTGGGTTTGTTTTCTGTTGGATACAGATCATTCATGGTCCTCAGCAGTGAAATCAGAGCCCAGCTTCCTCCTCCTCCTCCTCCTCCTCACTGTCCCCTGGTTCTGTGGGGGGAGCTGGCAGCCCCAGCCCCAGCCTGTGCACCCAGCAAGTGGCACAGGCTGGAAATGCAGAAATCCTGGGCACCAAACCCTGAACAGCAGCAAAGAGTTTACCTGGATCTGCTGCTTACCATGCACCAAACTGGGGAAAACCACAAATTACATCCTCACTGAATTTATTGCTAACATTAACCCTACTCCACCACACACTGGGGATCCTTTTCCATTGCTTCTCTTCCCTCTGGGCAGACACTTTGTTCTGCAGACAAGGCTGCTGTACACTGCTATTATTATCAATTATTAACTCTAAGAATATAATATAAACTCTGATATAATAATAATAATAATAATAATAATAATAATAATAATAATAATAATAATGCCATTCCAGGATTTATCTATGTTTTGCTTTTTTTTTGCTTTTTTTTTTGTTGTTCTCTCATCCAAATGGGGAGAGAAAGTGCACAGACAAAGCACCAGCCCCAGCCCTGTCCTCCCTCCTGGCAGACTGCAGCCCTGAAGTGATGCTGCTGGGTCAGAGCTGTTATGCAAGAGCTGCTTGCTGGGATTTCTGGGCTGTGCCCTGTCCCTGTGCCCAGGGTGTGAGCAGGGACCCTCCCTGCCATTGTCCCCTCTGTTTTTGTGATGACTTCAGTGCTAGCTGCACACTGAGCTTTGTGGAGCTCTGCTTCCCCCATTATTTATCTATATTGCTTTATTCTTGCCTAATTGTAATTGCCTACATTTTTTAAAAAAATAATAATAACAAAATTTTGTCCTGCTTTTTCCCTGTAGTCCACCAGATAGCAATTTTCTGCTGGATTAAACATCTCAATATCCTTCAGGAATATGTACACATCAACTAATTATTAGAAAAAAAAGATTTGTTATTTGGGCTTTAAACATAGCAGGAAGCTTTTGAATTACAGACTAAAATTTTAGGCAATTAAAAGAATTTTTCATGGATCTCCTTCTCTTCCCAAAGTCCTGATCTAGTACATAACAGCAGCATGCTGAAAAGCTTATGCATTTGAGCAGAAAAACTTTAAATGGAACTAATTAACCAGGCATAATTTTAGATATATATTTGAGTTCTTGGATGAATCAGGCACAACATTTTTGGTTTCTAAATCTAAATAAATGGGGAAGAAGCCAGCAGAAAGTAAACACACATACCAGTTTAGCCCAGATAAGAAGTTTTGATGCTTAAATGGCTCAATACTTAAATATCATTGTGAAAAGCTGTCAAACATCAGATTTAGAAACATATTTTCATTTGAGATACACAATGCTGCCGCTGCAGTGCACCCAGTGGAATCAGATTCCCATTGCAAGGGAGATGAGCTGCCCAGGATGAGCAGTGACACACTGAGCCTGTGGTGCAGTGAGAACAGATCAGCACCAACTCCCCCGGGCCCTGGCATTGCCCTGCCCGTGTGCCAGCCTGGGCTGCACCCCTGGGTGCCAGGGCTGGGCTGGCCCCGGGCACGGAGCCCAGCAAACAAAACCTCCTGCTCCTGCTGGCCCTGCAGGGCTCCGCTCTGCACAGCTCAGCACGGGGAAAGGGGCATTGGCTGCCTCCTGGACGTGTGTTCACATGCTCAGATGGGCTAGAAAATAAAATAAAATAAAATAAAATAAAATAAAATAAAATAAAATAAAATAAAATAAAATAAAATAAAATAAAATAAAATAAAATATAAAATAACATAAAAATAATAATAAAAATAATAATAAAAATAATAACAAAATAAAAATATAATAATAATAATAATAATAATAATAATAATAATAATAATAATAATAACTATTGTTATTACCATTATCATCATCCTTATCACCATCATCATTATTATTATCATCATTATTATTATTATTTAGCCAGGCACAGCGAGTAGGGCAGTGCCAGAGCTCCAGTGCTGCTCCTGAAACTGAACTTTGGCAGTTTCATGTGGAAGTTGGTGTTTCATCTGTAATAATAATAATATTTAATTTCATATAATTTTATTTTATTGTATTTTATTTTATTTTATTTTATTTTAATGTTTGAAAGTGGTTTATTGACCATGGGCAGGTAAGGAGTTTCCTCAGTGGCTCTGGCCATATTTCAGCCCTGCAGATGAATTATTTTCAGGGAGCTGCTCGGAGCTGCATCCCTGTGTGGCTCCCCCCTCTGCCAGCGTTCCCGTTTGCACTCCTGCCCCTCGGTGTGATGGTGTCACTGAGCTCTGCTCGCACACAGCTTCTATTTTCAGCCCTGCCTCTGCCCCAGCAGGGCCTTGGGCAAATCATCTCTGTGTGCTGCAACCTTCCCAGAGATGAGATAAGGATAATAATTCTGATTTATGTCACACGTGGATTCTCAACAATAGAGTTCAAAACACTTCACTGTTCTATATCAGCACTGAAATAGTGCTGTGGGCTCCAAAACAACCCCTCCTTCCCTCCTTTCTGCTCCACACAAAAATCCAAACAAGCAGGTCCTCAGCTGGGAAGCTTTATAGGTTTTGTTATTTCATAAAATGTAACTTACAGAATATGCAAATGTTAATGTTTACTTTATGGGGAGGGCAAATAATTGTATAAAACAGTTGGGAGATGATGGTCTGTAAAGTAAAACATAGTGAAAAAGGAGGGAGAAAGAGGCAGTTCCAGGAGGGATTATGAGTGAAATCTAATTGTTCTTCTTGGGGATACATTTCTGCAAAATTCACCTAATGCAGTACTGCAAGATAAACTGTGTTACAAGCTTGGTAAACCAAGTGAAAGGATATCAGGATATCAGGAGCAAACAAAACCTGCTTCAATGCCTGAGACAAGGCTCTAAGCTCTCTTTGGACACTAGTGAAATGGATTCTCATGGTTTCATGTTTAAATTCCCATTAAATTAAAAATGAGAAGCTTTATGAAGCTTCAAAATTTATGAACTTTGAATGAATGCTTCTGCATTTTTACCAGTGACCAGGATCCAAGGGACAATGCAAATGCCACAGCTGCAGGCAAGCAAGGCACCAGCAGCAAACTTGTCTCCTTGCACATGTAAATCCATGGAATGCACTGAGTCACTAAGTGTACCACAGATTTACACAGTCACACTAATCAACATATACTGGAAAAAAAAACAACAAAAAACAAAACCAAACTAAAACTTTATTCAGGAGAATTTGTAGATGAGCAGCTGCAGAGTTGCAGACCCCAGGCTGCAGGCTCTGAGGGAGGGCACCCTCCTTCTCCTTCTCCTTCTCCTTCTCCTTCTCCTTCTCCTTCTCCTTCTCCTTCTCCTTCTATCCATCCCTGGAGAGCAAGAACAGCTTTCCACAAGGGCTTTGCCACCTTGACAGGGTAACACTCGAATTCCTGCTGCAGACCATGGACCCTCAGAGGCCCAGAATGGTTTGGGTTGGAAGATGTTGGATTAAGGTATTTTCTGACTCAGAGATGGAGTAACTGAGAGGTGTTTTAAAAACTTTTATTTTATTTTTAGCCTTATCTGAAGGGTGAGATAATACAGATATTATAATTCACGCTATTACAATTAGAAGCTAACTATTCTTTAATTATAATTCATTATAAGTATTTTTTGGCTTATTAGTTTTTGCTACACTATGTTGTGCCTCAAAGTCAATTATTCTAAATTACTCTTGTAGATCTTGCTACCATGCATCTTTCATAGTTCTATTTCTCCACAGCATCTACTCTGATTTGTGAGGCCATCCTTTGAAACTCGTTCCTAGTTCCATTTCTGTCCCAACAATGTCACAGGAGGAGACCCCAGAGTCCACCCTGGGCACCTTCCCCAGCCCAGGTCCAGGCTGTGCACAGCAGCAGGGACGGAGCAAAAAGGAAATTATCTGAGAGTGTAGGCACAAACCAGTGGAAAGGCTGCTCAGTTAGGAGCCCCAACAACAGGCTAATCAAGATGGTAAATAAATTCATATGAATAGATCATTCAGTCACTCACAATAGGTGCAAGTGCACCAACATCTCTGTGGATCTGAAGCATTCAAAGAAGAATGACTTAGCAGTTACCTGTTCTCACAGACAACGTTCCTAACATTCATTGGCACTGAAAGTATTTTAAGTTAGTTTTTATTGCTTGAATTCAGCCGCATAATGTGCTGGGGGTTTGAGCAGCTGCAGGTGCTGGGAAAAATATTCACTTTAAATATTTTATTTATCTGCAATGAAACAACCTGAAAAATTAATAACAGACTTAGCACAGCCCTATCTGTTCAGGCAGATGGAATGAGAGACATTTATAATGATAAGAGAGCTCCTGAAGCACAACTGAACACACAGTGCTGGAGACCTGGTGTCTAAGAACTTTATGGTCAGATTCCAGCAGCAAAACCAACTGGCTCACACAAAGATTCACCACTCAATCTGAAAGATGGTGCAGAATTTAGGACAACTTGCAATTTTTAAGTTAGATTACTCACAGGAAACCTTCCTCTCCCTCCTTGCTGTCCTCTCCCAGAGCTTTATTCCACACATGCAGGCTCTCACAAAACTGGGAAATGAAGACATAATTCCCTTTGCCAGTGTCACTGTGTTATGCAGACCTACTGATGCAGTGGAAGTTGTCTCCTAATTCTCTGTGTCTCATTTTCATGCACTGCCCAACACCTTCAGTGCTGTGCTTTGGGGCTTCTTCTCAGAAGCCCTGAATTTATTTCACTTTCAGGGATTTTTGCTTTCTCATGTACTTTCACCTAAATGAGAATTCTTTAGGAACTTGCTTTAGGAGACTCTTTCCTCTCTCATCAAAGGTTAGCTCTAGCTATTTCTAAATTTTGGCTTGTTAGTCTTAACTGGAAGTATTCCAATCCTCCACAAGCCTAAAAGTCTTCATCTACTGAGCCTAAGAGGCAAAAAGCTTTTCTTTCTCTTGCAGAATTTAATGTGGAAAGATGTGAGCTGTACAACTAGATTATTCATATTTTACGGAATCATAGGACCAGAGAAGAGTTTGGGTTGGAAAGGACCTTTAAAGGTCATCTAATCCAGATCCCTGCCATATAGCTTATTATATATAATAATATAATATTGTATCATGTAATGGCTTGCCAAATCATATGAAGAAACATTTTTGTGGGGGCTCTACCAATTCAAAAATCTCAAAGTTGATATGAATAATTTTAAAAGCGGCCAGACTGAGAGTTGTGTGGAAGCCCAGCAGGTGACACAAGGCACCTCCCATGGGTGGTAAATTCCAGTTTACCAATTACCAATTCCCTGGAGCAGGAGGTGCTGCTGCTGGACTCTGGGACACCACAAAGCTCCTCCCAGTGAAACACAATTGCCTGATTCCAAGCTCACAGGGTTCCAAGGATGTCTCATTCAGACATTGAGAGCTTGCTTTCTGCTGCTGCCTGCCCTTTCTAGAGCCATGGCTGCCTCAAGTCCTGGTTTTACTGCTGATATTGTTTCATTTGACAAGAGGCTTCACCTTGAAGATTGTTCAGCAATAAGAATGGGAAAATAAATATTTAGGGTCCTATTCAACAGTGGGTTCTATATATAAAGTGGTTTATTTTGTTGCTGAAACCAAAGAGATTTTACCCACGATAGCAATCACTAATCATAACAGCAGGATGCTATTTGAAGATAAGCCCACATGCAAAAGCCAGAATGAGCTGTGACACATTTACAATAGCATTCACAAAAGGCTTTCTGCTCTGTAATTCTGCCTGCTTTGTTGTAGAGCACACTCAATGACTTTTAAAATGACATTTGACAGATTTCATGAAAATATGTGTTCATCCCAGTACACAGTCCAGCTCTGTCAAAATAGCTGCACTTCCACCTCCTGGGCAAATCAACCAAAGCCCAGAGAAAGCTTCCTTTAGCAAAATGTTAAACTCCTCTACTGGGGTCAGAATGACAAGGTGTAGTCATTGAACAAGGCTGCAGAGATATTTGAATAAGTCTGGAGGACACAAAGCCATTATTGCTGGGCTGTCAGAGTGTTATTTCCTAAATGAAGCGCTATTTGCCAAAAAGCCTTGGATTTACAGGGTTGGGGACCAGGTGCTGCTGTATCATTAGATCAGCTCACCTGCTAAGGCAGAGGGAAGAGTGCTGCTGGCAGGTGCCCGAGGAGCAATGCCCAGAGGATGAGAATTTGTGTACACAGAGATGCTGAGCTTGGGCAGGAGGCCAGAACCAGGCAGAGCAGAGACCAAAACCCTGCTTGGTTTGGAAGGAAAACAGCTCCTCCAAGGGCTTCCTGAAATGCCAGGCTGGGGCAAGCACTGATCTCTGCTCTCAGGGACAGGACCAGGGAAGGGCTGGAGCTGTGCCAGGGGAGGCTCAGCCTGGAGGTCGGGAAAATCCTTCCCTTCTTCCCCAGGGGATGCTGGCACTGCCCCGAGGCTGCCCAGGGGATGGGCACAGCCCTGAGGCTGCCAGAGCTCAGGGATGCCAGGGGTGCCCAGGGTGGGATTGCTGGGGGGGCTGAACAGGGCCAGGGTTGGGCTGGGGAATCCTTGGGGTCCCTTCAGCTCAGGAGATTCTGGGATTCTGTGAATATAATTTTTATCTAAGTCACATATCTGAAGTTCACCAATATCAAACATTCCACAGTTAAACTCTGAACTGGGGCCTGGGGTAATTTCCAAATGCACAAACAGGCTGCCTTTCCCTGCCCTCCTCTGTTTAGGGGGAAAATTCACTGTCCAGGGCTTTCTACACCATCCACTCCTGTGATTCACTACTGGAGCAGGATTCCCCTGGGGAAATACTACCTTTGTGTTTCCACCCTGCTTTTACTGTGTCTCATGGAACAATAACTTCTGTCAATCCTACTGTTTGGTAAGTCACTGCACTGAAGGTGTATTTACACTTGTACCCAGCTCTCCAGCCCTGCAGTCTGGTCAATCACCTGGGGCAAGGACACAAAGCACTTCAGACTTTTCCTAAACAGCAACTGAAAGAGTCAGGATAAAAGGAGAGAATATTATGAAGCAGAGGGAGTGATTTCTGCCATCACTGCTGAGAATATGAAGCTGTGATTTGCTAAGTCAGATCATGGAGTGAGCACTAACAGGGACCTGTGACCTTACAGCTCAGCACTGCTTTTTAACATACTCATCATTCTGACATTCTGCACTGTCACTGTAACCCTAAATCCAAAAATGAGACAGAAGTGTGATCTGTCCCTTTGTGCTTTCAGAAGCACATTCAGTAAAACTGGAATTAAAATGAAATTTCTCTATCATGTTTTATGCTAAACTACATTCTGCTCAACCAGCACCCCCAAGACAGCACTGAGCAAACTGTTAATAATTGAATGAAATAATTTGAGAGTGGTAGCAACTGCTGTCTACTTCTTCAATTATCTCAATTCATCAATCTCTTCCTGCTGGAGGAGGTGGAATCTCATACAGAGACACAAAAAAATCACACAGAAGTCACATTTTTTGTAGTAGGGGAGGAATATGGAAACTGCAGCAATGGTGGTGATAATCTGTGTAACACAGATTCTCAGAGCCCTGCGTGTCAGTGATGCCTTATGAAAACAGCACGCCTAGATCTAAGGAGTCAGGCACCAGAAAACCTCAGTAACAGCAACAAAACCCCCACAAAACACTCCAGCTGACCTTTAAACATCTCCAGCAGACCAATATTTCTACAACACTATCAAAATAATCCTTCAGTTCAGCTGCTTATTTGGAACCCACTTCTGGCATTGCAAGGAGGATGTTTAGCCTTCAATGTTTGTGGACTTGCTGAAAATACTTCTTTGTTTGGCAATTTTATTAATTTTCCTTCCATGCAAGAACCAGCTGGCAGAGAGAATGCACCAGCTGGGGTCAGATGCTCAAGACAACAGAGTTCTTTTTCCTTCACAAGAGTTCCTTAATTGTGCTAGAATCAAAGGCTATTTATTTCTATTGGCCAGTCTTTACCCAGCATGAAATGAAATATTAATCCAGCAAATGAAGAAACCCTTAAATATCCACCAGGATGTGGCCACAGCCTCAGATCCAAGGATGACCAGTGAGACACAAGGAAAGTTTGGAAAGATAAAAATGCACAGGAGAAATGACAAATCACTGAGCCCAAATCAGTTTTATTGGCTGTGTGTGGTGGCTTGTCCAAACTCGGTGTGGAAGGAGAGCTCAGGAGCTGGGGAAGGCTGGATCAGAATACTGAAACTCCAGGATTCTTAATATTCTTCTAAGGAGAGCTTTGACCCAGCTTCCACTAAAGACAGGCTGATTGGCTTTTATAGAAAAAGCAGCCTCTTCTATTATTTTTACAAAAAAAAAAAAATTAAAAAGCACTTTTGGTGAGTTAGTACTTCAAATAAGCTTAGCCTGTTCAATGGCCTGGTGCCTTCTTAGCAACATTTTGGGAGATGTAGTTTCTTTGTTATCTTTGTACATTTTGAGAAATAATTCTTTTGGTGCCTCTTCTGTTCATGACTCACTCATAATAACACAAGTGACTCAGGCTGTCAAATTACAAGCTATTACTTTGGAAAATTATTTTTTCCCCTTCCTTTTGGATAAAATATGACAATTGTCACTATTTTGTTACTAACGGCAGCTTCCTACTACTTAAGAGAGTCTCAGAACTTTATTTTCTAAGTAAAGCATATGCCACAAAAGACAAAAGCATCTCCCACCTCTTGTCTCTTTCACAGATGAATTAATGTGAAATAGAACAATTATTTAAAACTAGTTCCAGAACTTCCGAGCTTGTTGATCAGTAAACTGAATTTCAATCACCAGATTTTTTCTAGACAATACTGCTTTTGTTTGATTTAAAGATGGTCCCTGTAAGCCATTGGCATGTGCTGGCCTAAAATTATTTACCAGGGCTGCCCTTGGCACAGGCAGCCTCAGGTTCTCTCTCCATTGCAGGGATTCTGGTCTGACTCTCCAGGGAAGTTTTGGGGTGCCTTCCCACCCAAAGTGTGAAAGGATGTCCTAGGTGGGAACTGGCTTGCTTGGAAATGAAACTAAAAAATGAACAAAAGGTCACAAAAGAGACCTTGGCAAATCCATAAGCGCAACAGCTTGAAATAAATTTATTTATGCTAAATGCAAAAGTAAGGCCTGGGATAAAGCTTTGAAATGAGCAGAATGGCAACAGCACTTTCAAACACAACGTGGCAAGGAAGGAGTGAGAAGGGAAGGATGAACGACTGGGTGAATTGCAAACATGTACACAAAGTCTGCTCCATGGAAAACACAACTGCAGCTCCCAATCTGTCTGGGGATTGTGGCAAAGCACTGAGAGGGAGCAGCACACACAGCACAGCACCACAGGCTCTGCTCGGGGCTGGAGATGGGGGAAATGGCAGGAAATAATTTATTAATATTTATTCATGCCCTCTGGAGCAGGGCACCTGCAGAGGGGAACCAGCACCTGGGATAAAAGCTGCTCTGGACACGGAGAGGACCAGAGGTGTGAGGGAAGATGTGGAAAGCAGCTCCTGCTGCTACAGCTACAGCTCAGTGCCATTGTAAGAAATGTGATTCAAGGAGAAAAATTAGTTTCCCATTCTTGTTTTAATTTTGAAAGCTTCAGGAGAAGGTCCTGGGAAACTGTGTGCCAAATTTACCCACAGAAGTTGTCTCATTGAAGTTAACAGAGGGAAAGTGAACCCAGCTTTATTCAAACTGAAAATAAAGCAGAGGTTTTTGAGTTTTGCCAGTAAAACAAATAAAAATTAGAATATTTAATATCACCCAAAGACCTAATGTCAGCTAGTCATTTCCTCAATGCCTTTTTTCCCAGCTTAACAATGAATGCATTTCCTATGAGCACAAGGGTGCTGTGGAGAACACAGGTTGGAGTTCAAGGCCAGCTATAACCTTAAACCTGAAACTGATACAAGGAAGAAAGAGCTGGAAAAGGAATGGTTTTAATCAAATCACCAATACTACACAGAGTTAACACAGAATCATAAAGCTCAATATACAATACCTCTAGTTGCCTTACCTGAATTTATTTCACATTCAGAGATTCTTGCCTTCTCATGTACTTTTACCTAAATGAGAATTCTTTAGGAACTTGCTTTAGGAGACTCTTTCCTCTCTCATCAAAGGTTAGCTCCAGCTATTTCTAAATTTTGGCTTGTTCCAGTCTTCACTGGAACTATTCCAATCCTCCACAAGCCTAAAAGTCTTCAAATTACCCATTAAATCACCAATACTACACAGAGTTAACATGGAATCATAAAGCTCAATACACAAACAATACCTCTAGTTGCCTTACCAGAGAAAAAACATTTTAGAAAAGAGGAATTAAGTGGAGAGCACCCACCTTGCCTGTTA
The DNA here is from genome assembly GCF_047830755.1 of Zonotrichia albicollis. Lineage (NCBI taxonomy): Eukaryota > Metazoa > Chordata > Aves > Passeriformes > Passerellidae > Zonotrichia > Zonotrichia albicollis. The sequence goes on from NC_133830.1 coordinate 20,298,231, forward strand.
ACCAAACACCATCCATCTGTCTCTAGGGCTGCTCCAAGGAGAGTTCCTGCACTGGGCAGGATTGTTGCAATCCCTGGGTCCCTGACTGGGGAAACTGGGATGGGGAAACTCCCCAAGCTGCCTGGGGAGCCCTGGGCTGAGAAATGGTCACAGGGTGCTCATGAATGCCAGAATCAACAACCAAACAGAAAGGTAAGAGTGACTTTATCTGCAGGGTCTAGCCAAGAGCACACTGACACCTGGAGAGCTTTAATCCTTCATCTAAACTACAAAAGGCAGCTAACATGGTGCCAGGAAAACCTTCCCTGAAGCAGCACACCATAAGCCTGGCTGCCCATCAAGAAAAGCCCTTTGCTGAAAAGGTTTGTGCAATGTTTCATTCATCACCTGCCTTGCCTTTTAAAGGGGGTAGATGGAGAAATAAAGATTAGGCTGTGTTTGGGATGTTGTGTTAGGGAGCACATTGGCTTGAAGAGCAATATTGACTTAGTCTTGCTCACCTTAATCTAACAGAGCAGTTCCTTGGGACACACCTGTGGATCAGCTGTTGGCAGGCAGGGATTTTCTGGGTGCAGGAGTCAGCCTGGCACAGCTCAGACATTTCAACTCACACAACACCTGGACCTTGGAACAGACACAATCCCAGCAGCCCTTCTCCCTCTCAGGGGAGAAAACTGTCAGGAACAAGCAGTAAGTGAACAGGGAGGAAAACCAGCATTAAATGCTGATTAAATTTTAAAAAATAATAAATCTTTACACAGGCAGTAACCTATTCAGAAAAATGTATATCCCCACATGGCCCCAGGAATGGCCCCACAGGTCAGTGAGCTCCTCAAGGCCAAAGCCTGGCTGTTGCCTGCAGGAGGTTGGCTCCTGAGTCATTCCAGCTCCCTTCTTCATTTTTTATTTTTTTTTCCTTGCCAGGAGACTGCAACTACTTGCCTAAAGAAAGGAAATAAACAGCGAGCATTTGCTGAAGTACTCCCACCACTTGGAGCAGTTTGTTTTTCAGAACATTCAGTGCCAGATTGCTGAATGGGAAAGAGAAACAACAGGAGAGCAAAATCTCTCCTCTAATCATTTCTGAAGAGCTTATCAGAGTAGCACTGAGACATTCACAGCCCATTGGCTTCTTGCTGAATGCAAGTGGAAAAAAGATCACATTTTCCTTTAGAATCCAAATGAGCAAAATGGGAAGTTTGAACAAACCTGGAAAATTGAGAGCTGCTTCTACAGTCACCACTGATTTCAGCAGGAATTGAAGATGCTTAGTGAAAACTGGGAGAAATCCCTGACAACAAACACTAGTTGAAAAACTGTCAAAATATTTAAAAACATTACATTGTCAACAGAAGAGAAAATTAAGATTGGAGAATCATGATTGCAAACACTGAGGGCTGTAGGAAGTGAAGTTCAAACAACAGCCCAGTGCTAAATTCTAAACAGCCAAACCACAGAAAATTCCATCAACAGCAAAATAAAGGAATCTTTAGAAGCTTTATTAAATAATACAGATTTAAATAATATAGTCCAGTGCTAGACTCTGAACAGCCTAGCATACTGTTCATACTGTACCATACCACAAGAAAATTCAAAACAAAGGAGTCTTAAAAAGCTTTAATACAGATTCAAATGATTATCTACATCCAAACTGACCTTTTTAAATAGTACTAGCACTTAAGGCACAATTTCCCCAAAACTAGCCAGTAAGTTGAACAAGACTCAGTACAATTCCATGTAACAATCCTTTTGTTTTTAACACTGTGAGAAATCAAAACTCTATGCCATGCACTGGGTTTGCATTCCATTCATCCATTTGCCTGCATAGTTCTGCACACAAAGTATTTTGCATGAAGTAGTTTGTTATTTCACTTTCCTTATGGTCCTTAGGAAAGTTCAGACAGCCAGAATATTATTCACAGTTAAAACTGGGATGCTGTTGTATGTAAACAAAACCCTTATCTGACAGCTGCAAAACCCTGCTTACAAATAAAAGCGACTGGGATGTGATTCTACCCTCAAAATAAAGGATTCCTAGCAGAAGAAAGGTGCACTTGGAAGGCACATGCTTTCACACTCCCAGTTCAGAAAAGTGCTTACAGTACCAAGGAATACTGCAGTTGTACCCAAAGGAACTCACACTAAGTTCTGGGTTTATTTTTTTTTTTTCCTTTTCTAATCGTTGCTATAAAAAAACTTGTAAATTATTCACAGTTGTTCCAGCATTCCTCACGCTAAACCAGCATGCTGTGCTGGTGAATCCCAGTGTAAGGCTAAACATAAGAACATTATCAGTGCAATACATTCCTGAGTTTTTGGAACTCAAAATAAAAACCAGTTCTTCGAGAAATATACAATCCTTCCAATTTTTGGCTCATATTTCATTTGTTTTTCTAATTTCCCTTTTCTTAAAAAAGTTCATTGGAAAGAAATCTAATTTTTATAAAAAGTAAATAAAAAATTGCTATCAGTCTAACTTAGATTTCATTTCTAGTTGCTTGAAGAGTGCAAGAAAGCCAGACTAACATGAACACTGCTTTTTGTGCAGGCAGCAACAGATAAAACAAGCTTTTGAGAACTGAAGCACTGCCATAAAAACATAAACTCAAAGAGCCCTAAACAGTAAAAAAAAAAAAAATAAATTAAGGAGCTAGTTCTATTCTGGAGCTAACCTGAATTACACCCCGACTGCTGAAGCTCGCTAAGGCACTGGGTTGAACATTTCTTTTCTCTGCCGAGAGGAGGAGCTGGGCTGCCTCTGGGTGCTGCCCCTAGCGAGAGGCGTAACCCGCGCTCCAGAGCGGCGCCGCGGGGCTGCTCTGCTTGCTGGAGGCCTGCGAGCTGAAGGAATGTGCAGGGGACAGGATGGAACCTGGAACACGGGAAGAACACAACCATCAGGATCGGGAACGGTGGGAGAAGGAACAAACTGTAGCCATGATATTTTCTGAACAATCCTTTCCTTAGGATTTTTTCTCTTGAGAAGCTGGGAGGGCTCAGGAACAAAATGTAAACAATGGTTATCTGCTGCTGTAGAATGCAACAGGTGCATCTGGGATTGGTCTCATGTGGTTGTTTCTAATTAATGGCCAATCACAGTCAGCTGGCTCGGACAGAGAGCCGAGCCACAAACCTTTGTTATCATTCCTTCCTATTCTATTCTTAGCCAGCCTTCTGATGAAATCCTTTCTTCTATTCTTTTAGTACAGTTTTAATGTAATATATATCATAAAATAATAAATCAGCCTTCTGAAACATGGAGTCAGATCCTGGTCTCTTCCCTCATCCTGAGACCCCTGTGAACACGGTCACAATAAACAACTGCTCTTGCTCATCTGCTGAACACTGGCAATGAACCTGATCACCCATCCCAAGTGAAATCAGCCCTGTGGCTCAGTGCCTCTTTGAAAAGGTATCCTACAAGTATCAAAAGTTTGTGGCTCTTCCTGTTCAGGACTCAAGTCTGAGGGGAGCACAAACATTTCCCCTCAGCAAGTGACATTCACTTGAATTTGTCTTATTTTATCTGAATCACCAGGCACTTGTGTTTACAACCAGGCCTGCAGCTCACTGTGACTTTAACACATCAGCAAGTATGTGAATTATTTTTCATTGCCACTCCTGATTACAGACCTTCCTACATTCAATTCCAGTGCAATTGCCAGACTAATCAATGAATTCACTTCTAACTGGGTGACAGCTGCTTACTGTTAGGGCTGTGCTGAAGACTTGTCCTTGGGTGGAACACTGGCTGATTGTGCTGCTCATTCGAGAAAAATGCATGGTAGGCTGCAAGACAGTTGAAAAACAAACCAAAATAATTTCACATGGCAATTATTCCTTTTTATCTTACAGCTAACACGCTGTAAGAAGGTATTGAAAAAAGATTATTGCGCAATCTTTCCTTCTCTTACCTATGATCATAACAGCTGTCCCTGCTAGGAGTGCAAAAAGTGTGAAGATCATCACCTGGTAAGACTCAACAAACTGCTGGAAGAGAGTGGCTTCATCTGCAGAATTGATCAAGAAGAGGCAATACTGAGTTATAAGGAGCATCTTCTCCAATGTGCTTTAATAGTTAACCTCATAAACATCAGAGAAGCTAAAGGCTTCTTTGGCATGTGGAGTGCAGAGCTAAACTTACATCTGATGGGTGCAGTGGTTCTGTCAGTCAGGTAGATGACTGTCACTGGGATGGTGATGGACTGGTCTGTCATGGGACTGGAGACAGTCAGAGTGGTGGCCAGGGAGCCCTGGCTGGGAACTCTGGGATCAGCCAGGCTCACAGTGTACACCACGTAACTGGGCAGCCCATAGGACTTCTCCTTCTCCAGCACCTTCACTGCTGGGGACTCGCATTTCACCTGCACAGGGAACATCCAACCTGGAACAGACTGCTGGGGCAGCACAGCCCAGCTCCCCTCCCAGGGCAGCTGCCACCAATGGGGGATTCCACAGAAACACTGAGCAATTCACCCTTCCAGAGGAGTCAGGTGCACCCTTACAGTGACACCTGTCCCATTTCCCCCTGCCCCTTCCACAGGTGTGGGCCAAACCCCACAGACCCTCAGTGGGCTGTGTGAGCTATGGGCAGTCAGTCACACTCATATTTGGGCCAGACTCCCCCTGCCACAGGGGTCAAGCAGGTTTTTGCTTCCTGACCCATGAGCTAGCTCTCACGTGCCAGGCTGCAGGCCCAGGTGAGCCTGACACACCTGTGCTACCCCAAAAGCCAGGGCCAGGCTGGATGGGCCCCTAAGCAACCCAGTGAGTGAGTGGCATCCCACAGCAATGCACTGAAACAGGATGAGCTTTAGGGTCCCTGCCATCCCATTCTGGGATCCTGGAAAAGTGAAAACTGAGGGAGAATCATCATTCCAAGATGAGCATTTCCAAATCATCTCAGGAACAAATCTTGACACGGCAAAGATGGCAGGAGTGCCTTGCCTGTGGCAGCTCAGAATGCCTTCAGCTGGGAGCACACTCACCTCCAGGCTGTCCAGGATCTCACTGGCACCAAAGACTTTCAGCACGGAGCTCGTGTCCTGGTTGCTGAGCAGCATCTCGGCCTGGTCAGCGTAGAACCAGTGGTTGAAGGGCAGCTCGGTGCCCAGCTGCTGCCCCGGCCCCGCGCGGCCCCGCAGCGCCGCCGTCACCCGCAGAGCGGCCCTGCCCCTGCTCAGGTGCTTCAGCTGCTTGTCACTGAGGCTGTGCATCCTGATGGAGCACGTGTAGTGTCCTGCAGGAACAACACAGCTGGGCTGCTAGCTGCTCACCTTTGAGGGCTTTCTCCATGCACAGAGAGACTGCTGGGACATCTTTGGAGGAAAGTCAGGAAAGGTGGCAAAGCTCAACCAGCAGTGATGAGGAGAGCACAGATGGACTGGGACAGTGTGGAGTCAAACATCACAATCCCAGCACTACAACTATAGAATTGTTCCCTGTCCCAAAGTGAACATCATGAAAACAACCACTATGCTGGTAACTTCCAGTCATATTTTATTCTAATATGTCACTGAGACTCTGTCACAGACATCTTTTATGAAAAATCCTTTCCTTAGGACTTTTCCTCCTCAGAAGCTGGGAGGCCTCAGGAACAAAATGTAACAATGGTTATCTGCTGCTGTGGAATGCAACAGAAGCATCTGTGATTGGTCTCATGTGGTTGTTTGTAATTAATGGCCAATCACAGCCCAGCTGGCTCGGACTGTCTGTCCACAACAGCTGCCTTTGTTATCATTCCTTCTTTTTCTATTCTTAGCTGGCCTTCTGATGAAACCCTTTCTTCTATTCTTTTAGTATATTTTTAATATAATACATATCATAAAAGAATAAATCAAGCCTTTTGAAACATGGAGTCAGATCCACATCTCCTCCCTCATCCCTGGACCCCTGTGAACACCGTCACAAGACTCAGTTCCACTCTGAACATAACACACTAACACTGGAAAGCTTTACTGAAAACAAGATTGGAAATCCTATTTCATATTCTTTTCAACTAGTGTTAATATTTTAGCCACCTACCATCACCAAGTCCATGAAGATGTAGTTTATTAATAAAAGCTCCTTTAAAATGTATACATCTGCCATGTTTCTAGTCTCATATGGGACCAATTAATCTGTTATTAGCAGTAAAGGTAGTAAAAACTTCCCAGAGAATGGAAGATAAAAAGCATCAGTAACAAGGAGAACTTGCCAGGTGCATGTTTTCCCCTTATTTTCTTCCCCTAGCTAAGTAACAGAAGCATATGCAGGGCAGAATAGGGGTTTACACAACAGGTGCTGGGATGAATCTAACAGATAATTAATGTTCTTTAAGTAAAGTCCATGGTGGTTTGGTGCTGTTCTAAATCAAGTTACACTTTCAAAACATTAACACATTTTGTAGACTTGACAATTTTATTTCCACCTCCACAGTGTCTGGCAATTTCTCCCCTTTTTAAGACCCAGTTCATGACGTTTTGGGAGTACATTCCACTTTTGGAATACTTGTCACCTGAGTGCTCCTTTGCTTCTTTCACTTCCTACAAAAACTCTGCAAAACATCAAGTGGGCTGCCAGTCACTTCTGGCTTTCTCTGAAAACCAAAACAAGATTTTGCCACAGGCAGAAAACCCACTGAAAACAAGAACTGTCCATGTGAGCAACTCACTGAGGCCTGAGCTCCTACACAGCAAAGCCCAGAGGCTTCAGAAGGAAAGAGAGCAGGTTTATATTGGATGTTAAGAAGAAATTCCTCCCTGTGAGGGTGGGCAGGCCCTGGCACAGGGTGCCCAGAGCAGCTGTGGCTGCCCCTGGATCCCTGGCAGTGCCCAAGGCCAGGCTGGACAGGGCTGGGAGCACCTGGGACAGTGGGAGGTGTCCCTGCCATGGCAGGGGTGGCACTGGAGGGGCTTTGAGGTCCCTTCCCACCTAAACCAGTCTGGGATTCTGTGGAATCTGCTGGACCAAAGAGCTTGTGTTGGTCTGCAGCGTGGCATCTTGTCACATCTTACCTGAAACTGCATCAAACCCAGGTTCTGCCACAAAAATATCCTGAGCTGGGAAGTCAAAGGCATCACTGTTGAAATCGAGATGGCAACTGATAATGGACTGGGGCTGTAACTCAGCAATGGCTTCAGTCTGAGCAGGTGAACACTCCCCTAGGAGGAAGGAAACAATTCATCTCTGATTAATTACAAAATAAAATTGTAACTAATTAAGTTGAATTAATTAAAAGCAAAATCATGACTTGCAGCATTGGGTTATTCTACCACTTTCTGAAATAGTTTCACAAGGTTAAGAGGATCTTAAAATCATTGGAAATCACAGACAGCTGCCCTTGCTCAGGGTTTAATCCCAAAGAGACAGCAATGAAAATTTTATATGTTGTGGGGTTTTCTTGACAGGAATAATTTATTTACAGGAAAGAATAAGCTGCAGAAAATTTTCTGTTCAGATGTCTCTTGAATAATTTATATGATCCTAGAAGCCTTGAGTTAGATTTTAGTATCTGGTGAGATGATTTTTTGGTAGGCTAATAATTTACACATGGCAAAATAAAATACTATTGGAAGAAGTGCTAATTGTTAAGCTAGAAGCCAAAAGGATCCATAATCACACAAAATACAGCACATTAAATAGAGGACACAATATGATGCTTAATCTTTGTATTGATTCCAACTGGTGGTAAGTTCTGTGAAGATTTAAGGAGGGTAACTAAGTAAGAATATCTAACAACTCCAAGAAGGCAATTGCAATTAAACATATAAGCAATTAGCTGATTGCCCATTAACTGTTGTTGTTATGATCAAAAATGGTGCCTCTATTGAAATCTACTGGTTTTGTTAGTTGTGAAATATTAATGGTGCTGCAGAACACCTTCCAAATTCTGCCCCATGGCTCCTAGAGCTCCTGGGACTCCAGAAAGGCATTTGAGATTCCTGGGGATGGATCTTGTTACCCTTAAACAACAAACAAAAACCCCATAACACAAACCAAAGCATCATGAATCCATAAATACACAATAAACCATCAGCATAAGTATTTTTTAATCATACCTTTCAAATTTTTGTTTGTATCCCCAATTAAAACTATGACTTTTGAGGCTGCTGCTCCCTGCAAGCTTGCCTGCATGCCACTGACATGCATTGCTGTGGTCCTCTGAGGTGCATTAATCAAGATCTGAAAAAAGGATGAAGCACATGGTTACCAAAAACTGCTTCAATAAATAAAAATTAAGGCAAAACCAGACTGGATTGGTAGTGAAAGACTCCACCAGGTGATGTTTTTCTTTGAAATCCCACATTTCTCTAATATTAGAAACTGCCTTTCCAAGCAATTTAAGCCAGCAAAAACATTTTGTCTTCTTACCCAACCCCCAGAAGTTAATATGCATAAAGCTCTATGGCTAAATTTAATTTAAAAAGAATGTCTAGTGCTTATGCTGGCTGATGGAGTGGATTGTGTCAACAGTACGATTGCATGACAGACAAACAAAATAATTTAATGGAGTATTTCTGATCAGTGATGCATGGCACATCACTTGAGCAAGTTCTTGCTGGCAACTCATCCTGCAGTGAAGCTCCATTCTTAACAGCAGCCATACTCAAAAACTGGTTAGCACCTGGAAACAACTTAGCCAACAAGGGAATCAAAATGTTCAATATGAGAACAGCAGAGGTGAAAAATCAAAATGGCTATGCTACATTTTCCTCCTTAGCACAGATGTTTTAAAAAAACATGATATTTTTGGCCACATACCAAATACTTCCCAACCATCTCTGCATTTCTAAAAGAACATTTCTACATAATTATAACAAAATAAAATTCCACAGAATACAGTTTGGTGAGGTCCACCCCAAACCAACCAATCTCAGCAGGAACAGAGCAGTGCCTCACCTCTCTGTAGCTTTTCAGTAACCCAGGGACCTCATAGTAGACACTGACCACCCCAGAGTCCCTTGCCAGGGCCACGCCAGTCTTGGGGTCCATGAGAAGAAGAGCACTTGAGGAGGAGCTCCACACACCTGGCAGGCCTGGAAAACACCACGGGGGCACTGCTCACACCCTGCTGCCAACTGCAGCCTTTCCTGGGCACTGGTGTCTGAGAGTGCCACTGCAGGCAGGGCACACCCTCCCAGTGCCCAGGAACCACTCTGGGGTCTGAGAGTGCCACTGCCCAGCAGCTATTCTGACACAAGCCCAATAATAGCAACAATCAAACAGTGAGTGAAGGCAGGCCTGACTCTGCAGGAGTCCCACAGAACCAAGGCTTTCCAGCCAATGGAACAGAAATGTCTGAAGTGTGATGATGCTCAGGAATTCAAAACAAGAGATGTACTGCACGGTGCAATTAAAATTAGAGGAGTTGATCAAACCTATTTTTATCATTAACAAGAGCAGCGACATTTGATTCTGAACGAACATGGTAAATGATGCATTTAGTTTTGCTGAGCCTGATGTCCCATGGAATGGCTGCTAACCCACAGAGCTGAGGCCACTCACCTTCCTGGGCTGTCAGCAAGGTCCTGAGGCACAGGACATCGCCCACCACCACGTCGGGGAGCTCTGGGAAGATGGCATGCTGCACAGGCAGTGGGATGTAGTCTGCAGTGCCACTGTGCTCTGCATCCCACACCCTGAGCAGGGTCAGCCCCACGTTCACAGTCCTGACCACAAAGGTGTTGTTGGCAGCTCCCTTGGCGATCTGCACAAAGTCGTCTCTGCACACAAACACAAGTGCTGCTGCATCAGGGAGGGTTTGGCAATGGCACTGTCTCTACAACAGGAGAGCTATCAAACCCTTTAGCTGGCTGATAGTTTTCAGGAACAGTCAGCTGATAGAGTCCAGCAAAGTAAGGAAATTATAAAAATTATTTAGGTGCCACTGAGGCAAATTACAGTTCTCAGTTCACCATGATTCTGAGGAAATACCAAGATCGTAATTAAGCATGAAAACTACTTCTTAATTGTGAGAATTGTAAGGCTTTAGAATGACATCATCTGTCTCTTTTCCATTTTCTCAAGGGACTTAAGAAGCCAAGAAATTTGAACACCAATATGCAACTTCCCAGACATAATGCCATTGGATGGCCAGTTCTGGTATTCACCCAAATTCAGCAAGGTGCTCTGCAGAAAACAAACCAAGTTTCAGCACAGCATCACTGGTACTTTACTGAAGACCACAGGAGGCTGCTTCACAACATTTATTCTGTGAGGCAGAGACCAAAGGCCTTTTGAGGCTTGTCCCTGCTGTGGGAAGGCTGCACAAGCCTGTCTGAGGAGACAGCCCCTGACCCAGATCGTTCCTCACCTTACATAAGCCCTCAGTGAGTCAGTGGAACACAGCACTGGGAGAGGCAGATGCTGATGGATCAGTTGTTTCTCTGGGCCACTGCTGCATGCAGGGGGATGATTCAGAGTCACTCAGAGCAGAGCACAGCTCCTGCAGGCCCCACTGGGACCATGCTTATGATCTGGGCAGCTTTCCATGGCTAGGGAATATCGATTGCTAACTGCAACTCTCCTTCCCGCCACTGCCTCTGAAGGCTGCAGAGACAAAACCCTTGCTTTGCTAATCCCAGCCCAAGCTGCATGCTCACTTGGTATCTCTGAAACCATCCTTGTTCTATGTGTGTCAGGCCTTTCTTGGCTCTCTGTAATTACCCCCCATGACAGACACCCACCTGTTGGTGGCAAAGTTGAGCACAGCATTGTGTGCATGGAAAGTATCTCCAGAGTTATCATGGAAATGGACTGTAAATGTCAGTGTCACCCCCAGGGGCAGGGCCTGCAGGGCCTCCCTGTTCTGGGTCAGCAGAATGGGCCTCATGGAGATCCTGAGGTAGGAGATGGGGCAGACCTGGAAAAACATAAGCAGTGAGAAGCAAAGTTAAATTGCTTTTTATGATACTCCTGTAAAAATAATCTAAAAGAGTTCTTTTTATGTAAATATCCAGAGGTGCCTTTATGAGCCATTTGCATTTAGCCACATGCCAGGACTGACACTGCAGCTGCTCTTATCAGTATCTCCATTTCACAGCCTCAGACTCTGTCTAGTCCAGCCCCCACTCCAGCTGGGTTAGCCAGGGCCAGGACCATGTGCAGGAGCTCCTGCACATCTCAGATGGACACTCCACAGTCTCCTCCTGCACTCTGTGCTCAACAGCCACTCCAGTAAAAAGTGCTGCCCCATGTTCAGACTGTGTTTCCTGTGTGTTCCCCTTGCCCTGCCATGGCTGAGAAAAGCCTGGATCTCTCTGCTTTGTACCCTCACAACAGGTATTTCTTAGCCCTTTTTTTCTAGTACCACTGGGAACTGAAACAAGCAATAATCATGTAGGAACATACATCACACACACACACTTCAGAGAACACATTACTATCCTATCAGTTCAAACTGTTCAGAAGTGGCCCTATTTCCTCTCTCCCAATAACTCCTGAAATTAAAGGTGCAATTCACTGCCCAGGTATTAGAAGGGCCCCTCACAACGTATGAATGAGGGGATGGAACAGCCACTGCTGCCCAGCTTTCCTGCAGCAGGTGAGAGAGCCGAGCTGTTCCAGGCAGAGCTGGCAGCTGACAAATCCCGGGGGCTCGGCAGGCTCAGCTGCTTCCCTCAGTGCCTCTCCTCAGCCAAGACACAAGTTGGGAACTGCTCTGAACTCCTCAGGAGAGGCTGCTCCATTAACCATATGTGCACACCCCCACATTTCTGCAGCAACACTCCAGTCAAAAAAGGCTTTCTGAAGACAAAGACTTGACAACCTAATATTTTGGCTTTTAAATAGCATATTACTATTCTTGATTAACTTACCTAGGTTAATGAGCAAAATTACCCAACAAAAATAATTATATCTGCTCTTTTTGTTACAGCTGTTGGGAAATAAATAATAGAAGGGCAGAGGAAGTAAAACCCCACAAGTATATTGAAAAAACTATTTTAAAAGAAGGCCTCAAGCTTATCTTGTAGCAAAATCCCTTTATTTTCCTGACCTAAGAGGCTCAGCTAAAACGTAAAACTCTGCAATCTGAAAATGTACATGTCAGAACTTAAAAAGGAAAGGACAAATTTGGCCTCCAGCAAAATACATCTTTGGTGAATCCAAAAAAGAAAAAAAATGAAAAATAAAGTGGCTGTAACATCAGTATATGCCACTGTCTGCTCCACGGGCTGGTTTCATCAGTTAAAACCTCTGTGCATACAGATCTCTGCCCAACAAGCTGTGGTTACAAGCCAACAAAAACCCCATTTCCCTGACAGATTATCAAGCTTGCTTTACTTTAAAATCTCAGCAACTATCCCACAAGGGACAACTGCTAAATTTAATATTGATGAAAACAGCCTTTTACTGTTAAAGCATTTCAGGTTTTGATGTATTTTTTTTTTAATTCAGGAAAAAATAAAATAAAAACTGAGTGCAGCAGGTCCAGGCAAGTGCTGAGCTTGGTCCCAGGCTAAGCTCACTGTCACTCCTTCCCTCAGCCTCCCTGGCTTATGTAAGAGCCCTTCTCTGAGCCAAGTTCAAGGGCTCAGTGTTAAGTGATGCTGCTGCAGCAGTTTGGTTCTTAATTGTGTACACTTGTGCACAGACAACACCAGATCTTATGAAAGAAGGACAAAGTGAAGGAGAGAGCTTTGCCTCAGAATGACACAACAGATTCAAGCTCATCTCCAGCTCTGTCACAAGTTCTCTGACACGACCTTTGGCAGAACCTCTCAAGCTCTCTCGGCTCTTCAGCCATAAAATGAACTGTGTTACCTCACGAGGTTAAAAATATCATTTCCATAAAGGCACTACAGTTGTAGTAAGTACAGGAAAAATGAGCTGTACAAGGTGCTGAACTGAGATGGGCTCTTCTACAGAGAGCTCTGTTTCACCATCCTGTGTACAGGACAAACTCACACAGGGAATCTGGCTTCAGTCCCACTGGGTGCTGGCCAAATGGCATTTGAGCCACCCCAAACTCATCAGCCATCTTTCACTTGCCAAAGGGAAGAAACAGAGTCACCAGTAACAGAGCTGGAGAATTCACTGCCACCACCCCACAGCAGGGGTGGCTTTAGTGACACCAGGTCCCCATTTCTTGTTTCATTTCCCACCCAGGAGGACAAATCCACACCCTGTCCTACAGGAAAAGCTGAACACCATGGGAAATACCAAAATTCAAATTAAAAAATCCACCAAGCCCCTTCACAGTGATTACAGGAGTTAAACTTAGAAATAACTTAAAGCACAATTGCACATTTTTCTCCTTTAGCTGGGACAGTGGGAAGATGCTGACAGTAAAAAGGGATAGGAGGAAGGGGAACAGTGGCTCATGCTGCCAGATACAGGAAGTTCTTGGCTCAAGGATTTTTTGAACAGAGATGATGGGCTTATATTCCCTGGTGTCCCACAGTTCAAAGCTCAGAACTGTTCATTCCTACAGTGCTCATTTTTTAGAAGTGAAGTTCAAGAAGCGCAGCCAACAATCCCTGTTGCAGTAGTGAAGAGGTACTTGAGGAAACTGCAAAGGAAGGGAGCTGACAGTACCTTCACAGCAGCGATGATGGTCTGGTTGATGCCAAACAGCTCTTGTGAAACCACTTCAATGGTTGAGGATCCAATGGCAGAGCCAGAGACAAGGAATCCTCTCTCGTCAATTTTCACTACAGGGACTTTGTCTGGCCCATCCAGGACACGGTAACTCAGGGAGGCCACTCGGTCTCTGAAGCAAAACACAAAGTAAGGAACCCCTTAAATGTGTAAAACCATAGTTAGGGTCTCTTCCAATACAAACCATTCTGTGGTTCCATGAAACTGTGGGTTCCCTCCTCCTAAAATGTAAATGTCTCTAAAGCTTTGCCCTCAGTGTGTGTCCTGCTGTCTCTATCTGACCATTATTATGCTGGGAAAACTACATTTCAAGCCTGGTATGAGTCTAAAATGTCAGTCTTTGAAAACAGATTATGTAAAAAGAATTTCTCATTTGGAAATGACATTTTAATCTGAAAATCCAGCCATAACCTCTGTGTGCAAAACACACAGAATTATATTCCACAAAGCCTCAATCACCCATCAAAACCTCTACAGGAAGCAGGCAGCAGGATACAGCTTTAACTGGCTCAGCTGCTTTTAAAAAAAGGATCTGAAAGTTCCCAATATTGAATGAATTTTCCAGCTACAATCTAATACAAGATTTGACAAAGCCCAAGAGAACAGTAAGATACCATGAGCCAGCAGGGAAGTTGTGCATTAAATGGATGAACAGTGTTACTGAGAGACTGAAACAGCTCCCTTAAACCCAACTGCCCTCCAGTTTGGATAAAGGGATGACACAAGGCACAGTATGGAAACCGAGCACTGACCTGTTGGTCAGAAGTTTAATGAAGGAATTTGGTGACATGAGGATCTGCTCCGCTTCTGCCTCTGGAGTGATTAGATGAAGTTTTTCAAACACCTGGAAAATAAGAGGCATTTTGGCCCACTGTTGTGTGCAGACAGTAATTTATTTATTTCATCTTCAAAACAAACAAACACGAACAGAGCTGCAACATTCTTCCTTCTCTTGTATAATATATATGGTAAAACAAGACCACTGAACATGAATATTTGAGAATAGGAGAGCCAATATCTTCTACAAGTTACTCTGAGAGTATTTATTGCCAGGGCTATGGCTAAACTGGACTGTAGCGAGTTCAGGAATTTCCTTCAGCATGAAAACAGAAGATTTCTCAAGGGAAAAGGTGTTGGGAACCCCATACTCACCTGAGTTACTTTAGACTCCCCTGCTCCCATGAGCTCATGAACTGAATGAGCCCCAATGAGGAACATTATAGAAACAAGAGTAACCACTCAAACCAAAGCTGGAGCTACTCCTGCATTTCAAATTCCTGATTTCAAAGACAGATACTTCAGCCCAGTTCTGAAGGAGATACTTCCACATGAACTGTGTAGAAAATCATCCTACCTGAATCTGGATTTCATCGGACAGTTCTCCTGCCATGTTGTGGAACTGGTTGGCTGCAGCATCCAGGACCTTCACTACAACTTTCAGGCCTGTTCTTCCCTTCACTCTGCCATAAACATCCACTGCAAAGTTGTAGTTGGCAGGAAGCTGAAAAGCAGCCTTGGACAGGAGAAAGGGATTAAAGTTGGACTCATGGAAAGCCCAGACATTGGCACAAGGTGCTGACAACTGATCCTGGGTTTTGAGGCAGTGGAGGCAGCAATATTCCCTGCATTGCCCTGATGTGCCTCTTTCCTTTGCCCAAGCTGCACACACACACACACACACACACTTTACCTCACTGTGCCTTGTCCTGACATCCAGAGTGTCCCTCTTGGTGACAGACCAGTGGAAGGTTAACCCTGGCACAGCATTGCCAAAGGAGAAAGGAGTCTGAGTGCTGGTGATGCCCATGACATAAACTGGCATCTGGAAAGAGAGAAACCAGCTTGCCTAGGTAATGCCAGCATGCAAACCAAACACCTGCCCACAGCACAGAGAATTACACTTAAAATTCACTGATCAAGGGATGGGGTCTCTGATGAAGAAGACGGTTCGTCCTAGAGCTGCAGTGCTGTCAGCACACAATGTGACAGCAATGAGCACAAGCTGCAGCTCCAACACATGAAGGGACAAAAGCCAATCCCAAAGCAGCTCACCTGAGTACCAGCTTTCATTCGTGTGATGGGTGCCCGAATTCTCACAGCTGTCAGCTGCACCACCTCAACTTCCACCTTGTCCTGGCAAGGAGGAAGGGAAGACACTGTAAGCACTTGTCAAACAGAAACCAGATTTCACTTTCAGGCTCTATAGCCACTATTTTGCCATTATCTAATCGCTGCTGCTGTGTGATTAGCATGACTTGTCAGAGGAAATACAGATGGACAAATTCAGTAGGACTGTAAAAAACTAAAAAGGATTAAATTTTGATTGATAACCATTTAAAAATGCTCCCTAAATTGAAAAGGGAATTCTGCACAAAATTACTGATGACATGAATGATGGAACTGAAAGGTGAGAGACAGCAGCAGACAAGATCACAGGGAGAGGAAGAAGAAGAGGGATGAAGAAACCCAGGGGTAAGACATGGAGAGGAGTTAGAATGAAATGAGGATTGTAGAGCACTAAATGGGACAACTGAGAATAAAAGAATGATGTTTGACTCTGATATCTCCTCTGCATGTATCCAGGCATTCCTGATAGATTTTATTCCTGCTATATACTGGGGAGGAAAGGTCAGACCTGGACCTCACTGGGCAGCAGATTGACCTTTCAAGTTCACTTTGCCTCCTGTCACACCATTAGGGCAGACTGCTGTTCATACATTAAAAAGCAAAGATTTCTTGATATTTATTTTTTTAAAAAACTCACTTTGTGTCTTCCTGGAGTGTGCTGACACCTTTCAAGCAGCAGAGCTTTGTGGTTCACAGCAGCTGTGCTGCCCTGAGCTCAAAGGAAGAAGTCATAAGATCTGGCCCAAGTTCTGTTGCTCTGAGTCTCATGCAAGGGCCAGGGCCTTGTGCTCCCTTGCAGGCCTGCCCGCCTCCCCTACACTCAGCTGCAGGAAAATCTAAGGACACAGATTCTGAGGGAATATCAGGGATTCACTGCCTGCACCTCACAGATGGGTTCAGACCACAACAAGGAGTGACAGTGTTCAATACAGGCTGCTGCAGCTTAGGAGGCAATGTGTGGTTTTTTTTCAGCAACAGCTGCCTTCTGCATCCTCCTGATCTAAAATGGCATGGAGACAAGGACAACCTTCTGCTGTGTTGGAACGGCTTCTTTAGAGGGGCTTTTCTAGATGCACCAATCCTGAACCTCACCTGAAGAGACCAGACTGGCCAAAAAGCCCCCCTGGTTATCTATGAGACTCTGCTTTAAGGCACAGCAAGATTTAACCTGTATGTTCAAAGTACCACTGTGCCAATGCCTGTGTAGCTCACAGGCCAGAGAGAAGGAACTCTGAGTTGTCATCTTCAGGAAACCAGAGAAGTGCACGAGTTAACACTGCTCATGCAGAAAGACTCAGTGTCCCCTTTCAGAGCCAAAGCCACGAGTCAGAGAGCCCCTGTCAGCCCCCAAGAGCACCACAAACATTACCTGGGACACGGCCACAAGCTTCTCTGTCTCTGCATCAACAGCCTGCAGCACTCCTGTCACCACCCCAGTGCCAATGGCCACTGCTCTGACCAGCCCAGAGCTGTTCACTGCTGCAATGTGCTCGTTGTCAATGGAGAAAATGATGTTGGAGAGAGGCTGGGGGCCTCCCTCAGCAGTGATCTGTCAGAACAGCACACAGAACAGCACAGGAACCCTTCAGACAGTTCTTCTGGTCTCCACTACAGGGCACACCCTCCCTGCTCAGCACCCCAGTGACTTCAGTGCTGCCTGCACCTTCCCAGGACAGCTCCAGGACCATTCCCCCTGGTCCCAGCAGGATGTCAGCCTGGGGAATGTGTGAGCTGAGCACACAGGTGAACCCTGTGCCTCACTGAGTGCCACAGGCTGGTGCCACCTCCCCTCCAGAAAGTGTCAGTAAGCTTTACCTCCCCTTCTCCTCAGCACCCTGGTGCAGAGCTCTGCTCTGTGTCTCAGTGTGCACAACAAGCCCACTATGCCTAACTTCATGGAGCTGGCAGATTTACTCATGCTGTGCTGGTGTTTAACACCAGAAAAGCTGACACTCAATTGACAAAAGCAAACACAAATCCTTTGATCCAGCAATAGAGCAAAACAGAAGCTGGCTCAACAATGACACTGTTCATGGAGTGTTCATCACAGAAACACAATGGGTTGGGCTGGTAGGGACCTCAAAATTCATCTTGTTCCATGGGCAGGGACACCTCCCACTGTCCCAGGCTGCTCCCAGCCCTGTCCAGCCTGGCCTTGGGCACTGCCAGGGATCCAGGGCCAGCCACAGCTGCTCTGGGCACCCTGTGCCAGGGCCTGCCCACCCTCACAGGCATCAATGGCTTCCCAATATCCCATGTGACCCTGCCCTGCAGAGGGGTTGAAGCCACTCCCTGTGTCCTGTCACTCCAGGCCCTTCCCAAAGTCCCTCTCCACCAATCCTGTCAGTCCATTCAGTGTGAATGCAGATAAATGTCAAGTTGAGTATCTACTGCTGAAAATCCAGTCATGAAGATTCATTTTACAACAGAAATTACAAAGTAAAGAAAAAATGTAAGAAGATGGCTCACCTGAATCATGGCACCAATAATTAGGGTCACTTTCCTCGGCAGTAATCTAAATGGGGCAAAGACCTAAAAAGAGAAAGATGAATACCTGTGTTCAGGATCCTTCAGTCAGATAAATTATGCCACAAAACAGTACAAGTGCACAAGTGTACAACTGAGTCTTTAGTTGCTTAATCCCAGTAAATTGAGCATGCAGAAATTTAACTCATCATCTGCAGTTAAACAACACTGAAATCTGACTGGCATCAGGTCAGCTTCCAGACAGAATGAATTTTATGGCAAACTGATTACCATACTGTAACCATAATTTATGTATTCCTCTTCCATTGCAGCCCAGACTTTCTTTATTGCATTTCTTATCTGAAATTATTTACTTCAATCTGCTGTGGAGCAGAGTTGATTCTGTGTCCTCTTCTGTCAGCCACAGCTGCCATCAGGCTCGTCTGCCCAATGGTCATGCCACGCACCAGGAAAGCTGCAGTGTGCTCATCCAGAGCCTCCCTCAGGGGGCTGCAAAGAAATCCATCCAACACATAATAAATCACTGAGTAAATTGCAAATAGCAAAGCAAAGGCCTCATTTAGTGCCCAGCAGTTTTACTAAGTGACTCTGTCTGAAGCAAAGTTAAGGAAACTATCACATTTCTACACATGATGGCTCTTTGCAACCTGTGCTTTATTGTAACATTAAATACCTGAAATGAAAATGAAACAAGTAACAGACACAGTGAGTTTGAGCACATCAGATGGGCCTTTGCACAACACTCTTCACCTATTTGCCAAGTCACTGCTTCCAAGATGCACAAAGCTTCGTCAGTCTTCACAATGGAGGAATGCAGTCTCTTTCATCAGCCAGCAACATTCAGGCTGTTAGTTCAGGCAATTTCCCTCAAAAATAATAATCTTTAACCTTTTACCAGGCAATTAAGACTTCACAAAAACAACATAAATAGAATCTCAGTCATTGTGTATTAATGTGTCTTTAACCTAATACCTTTATTAATTTTTGCCAATTCTTACTCGCAGATTAATTTTAAAAATCCATTAACTTACGCAAGTGAGACAAGCTGAGATGCTGCTCTGAGACTGAGATCCATGACTGGGAAGTATTTTGCTGGAAAAGGTTTCTTTGAATCATCCAGAACTCTGACATAAGCCTTAACTGTTTTTCCAATCTCCACCTGAAACAGACACATCCAGTCATTCTGCATTTAAACAACTCTTATTTATTAGCATAAACATTTTTATTTTATTTTGTATTACACTTAGTGGAGATAGAGCCCCAAGGTTAGACTAGCACTAATTTTAAAGACTAATCCCTGCCAGCTAGAGTTAGTGTCAGATGAAATGAATGAACTCAGGTCCTTCAGCTGGCAAGGGCATAATTAAACATCCAGAAATATCAACACTTCTTTTCTTTAAGGCGCACCCAAACTGGCAAGAGCAATGAGCTGGACTTTTTTCTGTTCAGTTTTAAAACCTGACATATGGGAAATGACCTTGGGGCAAAACCTACTCCTAAAAGAATTGCTCACATGCACTTAATGTTAATTAGCACGTCCATATAAATTATGGATTAATATTGCTGTGTAAACGCAAAAGTTGAGATTGCTGCCACACAGAACATGAACAGATACCTGATACTGGGAGACATTTATAACCTAAAGGGATAAATCTGGGAGGGAGGAACAGAGACACAGGGAGGTTGTAGCTGTTTCTCTGTTGGAGCATCTTGTCCATGTCTGATCTGTGTGTTCAGGACCAGCCCAGGGAGCCAGGGCAGGCTGGATCAGCTCCAAGGCACTGACCTTGTCAACAACTCGCACGTACAATTCCTGGATATCAGATACATGAATTTCAGCTTCAGCTGGGGCAGGGAAAGCCAGACACAGGTCATGAATCATTACAGTCACTGATCCTGGGAGCAGAGGCTGCACCTGCAATGCCAAAAGAAAACTGCATTATAGCACTTCTTTTCTGTTGTTCAGAGGATACAATTTGTGCCACTTTCAGGGCAGAAGCAGTTAGATGCAGAAATCTCCAACCTTAGACACAGAGAATTCTTCCACCAAAATAAAAATCAAGCTGTAAAACGGATGTAAAAAGTATCATGCTACTGAACAAACAGCCCCCAGGCACCAAGTGAATTAACAGCTCTTCATCTGGAACAGTCTGGCACTCTGTTACTCGTGCCATCAGGAGAAAAAAACACAAATCATTTAGAACAACAAAACTTTTCTTAGTAGAGTGAAAACCAAAGTGATAAGGACAAAAAAAAAAAAAAAAACAACAAGGACACAGATTATGCCTGTAAAGCATTGGTATTGCTTCCTGTAAGATTTGTACTCTGCTGTCACTGTCGCTGCTGTTTATCAGCACAGCCAAAACCTGGTGGTAGATCCTGTCAAGTAAGAGGACAGCTGACAGATCAGATGTTTCTTTAATAAAACTATTATCCCATTAGTTTTAAAGAAAGAGAATGTTACACTTCTCAACGGATAAAGAGAATAAAACAATGAAGAAAGAGACCTCTGATCACAAACACAAGCCCTCAGAAGTAAGCACCCATCCCAATGTCCCCTCTCCCAAGGCCATGCACCCGCACCTTGCCCACATCAGCTCTGCAGCTCTCCTGCAACTCCCTGACCTTGTCACAGACCTCAGGACAATCCCAGCTGTTCTGCTCCCTTTGGCCAGGGACAGCAGTGCAGTTGGGTGTCCTGTTGTGTGCTCTGAACAAGGGGAGATGGCCAGGCCCCCCAGTGCAAAGGAGTTCAGTGAACTCTCAGCACTGCCCAGCAGCACCACAGGAGTCAGCCCCAGAGCAGTGGGGAAAGCTGACATTTTGTTCTGTGAGGGCACTACTCCTGTTTCTGCCTCAGAATAAAAAGGGATGTGAAGTTTTAATAAAGGTCAGCTTCCAGAACAGCAGCAGTTCCCACAGAGGGTGGCTGATACAGGAGATGTGGCCAGGGGAGGGAGCTGGAATGGAGCTCAGCTGGGCTGGGAGGCCAGAGAAAGCAAACAGGGCAAAGGGCAAGCAGGGCTACTGCAACTTTTTAAATGCTTCCTGTCTCAGCCACCCCTGCTGTTCTCCTCTCCCATTAGGTGTCCAGTAGCTCCCAGTGTCCACGGATATTGCACTGGTGACCACTCTTCACTCCTCCCCTGCTACCACCCACCCATGCCCAGAGAAGCTGCTGTGTCAAAACCAGAGGGAGAGAACAGAATTCCTCCTTGGCAGCCTCACTGAAAAGTCTGGGAATCACTGCTCCAGATCACTTGAATTTAGTTTCTCAGAAGAGTTTACTGCCAACTCATCCTCTGCCAACCTGGCTGCACTGGTACCTGCCATGGCAGAGCCTGACAGAGCCTGCTGATTTCCCAGGCCATTCTGCTGCTTCCATGGAAAACCAGGGCTGCTACTGGGATTTAACCCAAGCACAGCACACAGGGCTAACAAACCTGCCAAACCTGTGTGGGGCTGCATTTTTTAAAAAATGTGTTTAAAGTGGACTTTTCTCTCCTTTAATCTGACAGGCAGTTAAATCTCTTCCTACACTTCACAAAGCCTATCTTGCTGTCACTCCTCCACTCCTGAATTCCAGACAAGAGCACTGAACCTATCTCATGTACATCAGTTAAACCCATCAGGGAGACCTGACTAAAATCTATTAGGAGTTTGAACAGTACTATGTACAAAAAACTCCTCATCTCTTCTACTTTTTTCTCATCTCTGTGCCAAGTTGGAAAAAATATTCCCACCTCACACTTGTAACAGTTAGAGACAATCAAAATGTTTCACAAATTCTTTTGATATTTTAATTTGCACCTTAGTTATCATTATTTCACTAACTTTATCAGCATTACTTCTCAAAAGGCAAATCTGTAAATTATAAAAATTATATCTGTAATTTATAAAAAACACTCTTTAGAGCAACTTGCTTTGTTTCAAGCTCTTGCCTAATGGAAGCAGCAATGCAAACACACAGTTTTACTGGTGTTCACTGCAGAATGCATTTCATATCCTGGGCAGTCAAGCACACGTGCACTTTAGTGGCATCTTCTAGTGGAAAACTGCATTAGAAACTTCATATGGAGATCAGAATAAACTCTTGAATAGATATTCATTCACAAAATCAGGATGCAATACTGTGATTAAAAAATACCCAGAAACAGCACTATAGGATTAAAGAATTTGAAACTTTCAGAAGAACTGGCCCACAGCAAATATTCCAGAATTACTTTGGAAACCAGTTCATGTGTAGCTTCTGAATAATTCTGTCACGTTATTCTTCGTGGTGTGTTTGTGAAATCAGGAACATTTTACTGCAAAGCTGTAATGGATGAAATACTTGGAACTGGCTTTTATCTTATACAGAGAACACAAGTGCATCACAGCTGTAATGAAACAATTTCCTGTACCTGAGACTATACCTGAAAATGCCAGTGCAAAGATCCCCCTGCCCAACTGTGACAGGCAAACACATTCAAAATGCAGCTGCTGCCTCTCTAGCCACACCTGCTGCAAAATGCCCAGGAGTGCTGAAGCTGCAGAACAATAACCTGCTTGCCAAAAAGGTGTAAAACCCCAAAAACACTGCACTCACCAAAGCAATGCCTTGAGTCTCCTCATGTGTCACTTTTACAATATTTGGCACGCTGGTATTAATGAAAAAATATCCAGAACCTTGTTGGATGAGAAGTTCTGCCTGCAAAACCAGAAAAGCATCCAGAATTAAGACTGTATCTTTCTAGCAAAGCTGTCTCCTCCCACACCTTCTGTAATGTGTGATGTTTTCCTCCCTGCAGGGGGAAAGCAGCAGAGAACTCCTCACCTGGATGTCAGGGTGGTTGTAGATGGAGAGCCCAGTGGGGCTCACCTTCACATCTTCCACGAGCATCAGTTCAATGGTGGCAGGCCCTGGGAGCACAGCTTCGTGCTGCAAGAACAATGGCAGCAGTTTCAGCAGAGGCACAGCCCTGCCACAGTCCTGGGTGTGCAGGCAGGATGCTTAAAGCAGGCAGCCAAAGCTCAGGGCACAGGCTGAGGGATGAGATGCCCACAAGATCCAGAGGGCTCAGATCCATCCTGCACAGGGAAGGGCATCCTCAGGGCTGGGCTGCTCTGCACCCCTGGACAAAGGCCCAGAACTGCAGGATCAGTGAGGGATGTCTGACAAGCACAGACAGGATATTAACTCTGAGAATGATAAGGCAAACACACAAAGTTTTCTAGCTCTAACTCATCTGTTCAAGATTCTTCTTAGCAGGCCACCAAGAGAAATCCTTCCTTAAACGTAAGTACATAACACTGGACCAAATGCAGGTTTAATCACTCACTCAATAACAACATTAACTCAGAAAAGGAAAAAGGTTTCTAGAGGAAGTCACTACTCTGTACCCATTTCACCTCATTAGTAGAATTATTTCCTTGATGTAGAAAGGATGTCATCTTTCCCTAATGACATAATAGGGTGTTTCATTTAAACATGGAACAACACTCAAGACATAATATCCCATCTACTAGATTTTTGTTCATTTTTTGGCTGCAAGAAAGGAGAATGGGCAGGTTTGAAAGCAGAAAAGAGCAGCCCATTGCTGATGGACTTGAAAAATGCAGCCAGGTCACCTCATTTAAATAAAACAACTCATGAGCCCCCAAAGTGCAGCAGGACTGGCATCTACAGCCACCAGAGTCCTCCCAGTTTTAAACACAGAGAACAGAACTTAAAAGAACTCCAACGTTCTCTGAATTCAAGGCAAAGTTTAGAGCATTCACTTTACTAATTATTTCTAAAAGTAAGAAAGAATTTGTAATATTGGTTTAACAAAGCAGAGCACAGTGAACTGCAAAATCATTGTAGAACATCAAGTATCCATATTACAGCTCAATTTTTAAGAGGAAAAAAAAAGAAACACAACCAAATATCTCAAATAACTTCAGCAGCAAAGTAACTGTGTCTCTGCAGCAATTCTTCAGGGAAAATGCACCTACACCACACTTCCCAACAGGAGAAGAGTGGAAACCACACAGAAAAGGCAAGAACCAAGTGGCAAAAAAGATCACCTCTCAAATAATTTACTAAGCAGATGCCACACCTGGGCCATGCTGAGAAGAACCTGGCTCACAGGGTATTTCACATTACTGGTGCCCATCTGCTACCTGCTCTGAGTTAAATCCTGTAACCTCTCCTTGCATATTTTACTTTTTGCCTCAAGCCTGTTTTCAAGGTACTGCATATAGTTCAAACCCACTTAAATCTTGTTTAACAAGATTAAATAGAAATTCCAGTTAGGAAGCAGAATATTTTAAGAGAAACTATTGCATGTGTCAGGTTATTCCACAAGCTGAAACCTGCCCTTATATTCAGCTTACAAAAATGGTATGAACAGAAAATTGCCATCTGTTAACACCTGCCCTCTCTGTTCATCATCACTACCTTTTGCTGTTTTTCTTCCCTAGGTTGAGTACCTACACACAAAGTACTTCAGGGAGTGGCTAATGACTTGTAAAATGAGAGCCTGGGCTTATGGCTGGCATTGTACAATGGAGGAGTCTCTCAGGAAAAAGAAAAAGAGAGCGTTAGTCAGAGCCCAGACTAACATATGGTCCATATGAGGAATCAGTCAGCTTTTGCTTTGCTCATGCAGAACTCTCCCACCCAGCTTTGCAGGGGCAATAATCCATTTGCTTTCCCCAGTGACAGCTGCACGAAGCACATGGCTGCTTTAGTGAAGGACAAGCAGCAAAGATTCACCAATTCATTAAAAAACCCTAAACTGAAGCAAAACCAACTAAAACACTTCTCAGTAATGCCCTTGCTCACATGGTTAAAAAGCTCCCAAGGACTTGGACAGATTTGATATGGATAGCAGCACCTAGTGCAGAGGAAAGCAGGAAAACCACAAACTAGTATCAAACCTCTGCAGAATGCACCAGACTGCACCAGGGAGCTGCCTCATTTGTACAGTGCTGTGTGTGGAGGAAATAAAGCCACAGGGAAATGCAAACCCCCCAGGGGCTGTTACCGGCACTTTGGCTCTGGCTGCCTTCAGGTGGGGCTGCTGGAACCCAGGGGCAGTGGCAGAGATGGCAGCAGTTCCAAACTCACGGTCAACTACCACAGTCTGCAAGCCTAGAATGCAACAAAGATGAAAAATACACTCAGTTCCTCTAGGATCATTGTCATCAGACAAGAACTTTCTCTCTCAAGACAGGTTCTAGGCATTGGACTTGGCTCCTTTTTCTCACACACTAAAAATGCATATTGATGTTAAGCTGAAGTATGACTGCAGATTACACTAAATTCTTTAATCAAGATGAGACATTGCCAAACAGATTTAATCCTGACCTTCCAACAGTGAAATGCTCATTTCAACCCACTCATACCGTGCATTTTCTTCTGACCATTGTCCTCTTCCTTCAGAGTCAGCTCCATTGGCAGCTGCAGCTCAATACGAGCAATGGCCTTATTTGTGGATTCCCACACAACACTAAGAGAGCTGAAGTTATCAAATTTCCTGCCCTGCTGGTCATAGGCAGCCAAATCCAGTATTGGATTACGGTAATTGGAAACAGGGACCTGAAAAACAAGGAATATTTTGAACTGAAAAGATAGAACAGGACTCTTTAATCATTAAAGAAATGTATGCTGAGATCCATGAGGTTTGTTACAATATCAATACATGAGGAATGTTCATTAACAGGAGCCATCAGTGCAAGGCATTAAGCTGTGCTCCAACAGCCCTGAGATTATCCCAGCTGGTCAGAGCATGGTGCTGCTAACACCAGGTGGGTTCAAGTCCTCTGTGGGCCACTGAGAGCTGGACTCCATGACCCTCGTGGGTCTCTTCCAACTCAGAGCATTCTGTGAATCTCTGCACTCTAAGGGGGTTTTACTGGAGCAGGGGTTTGGAGTTTTTTAGCCAGTGAATTACCTTAAAACAAACAAACAAAAAAACCCCAAACCAACAACAGCAAAATTGAACCACAGCTCGACAAAACTGTTTTTAGAACTCAAACAAATCATGACAAACACTGCTGTTTGTTAAAGCTCAAAATTCTGGTGTTGCTCTGGTGAAATGCATTAGCAACAGCAGTGCACCAAGGCAGGCTGACACATAATGGAACCAGAAAAGCCAGTGAGCTCTGAGGTGGCTAATAATACACAAAAGTCTCCTTCTCCTCTTGTTATTACATAGAAGCTCTTTAAAGTGATTCATTTTAGGGAACGAGGATGGCTTTTACATTTGCCTGGGCATATTAACATGACAAAACGTGGTTTACTCAGCAGCCAACATGTGACAACACCGGTTAGGAAGAAAAACAGAACAGCAAAGTTCTTTATGCCTGATAATCCATACATATCCATTGTATATTTACTGCAGGACCCCCCCAGCCTGCTCTGTGCAGGAGCTCCCAAGGGCACCAGTGTGGCCACAGCTCCAGTTACTGCTCCTCTTGCAGCAGCTCAGATGCTTTACTTCACACATGGAGCTCCAAACACTGATTTTTCAGCTGTAAGAACACCTTCTTCTCCTGCCACTTCCCAGGCTTACCACTTGTTTGTTCTGCTGGAGCAAAGGGCAGGAGAGATCCAGCTGAGGGCTGCCATAAACAGGAATCAAAGTCAGCCGGGAAGGGACAGCACAGACAAACTTCACCACAGCAGGCTCAACCACTGGGAAAGGGTTGGTGACTGTGGGCCTGTTCCCAACTGTTAAGGTAATAACCTGAAAACAGCAAATGAGGAAAGAGTTGAGTTCGGGCATGCTGTATTCTGCAGGTCTCAGTTACACTGTGATATCAGAATGAAAAGCAAAAATACAATTCTTGGGGATTTACAGCACTATTAAAACACAGGAAGATGTAAAAGGGGCAGCATATTTCAAGAAAGGTCTTTATCTCTAAGAAAATACTGTTCCTGGGAACCCTTCCTAGGTGCTCATGTTCATCACTATCAAATTTGATTCAAACAACAAATCTCTTGTAACTGAAAAAGGAAACAGCAGGTGTTCTTGCAGAGTGAGAACAGAACAGCCCAAAGGCAACATTTATAGTCACTTCAGTGTGTTTAAAAACACCTCATATTTTATTTTCCACTCCTTTGTTAGCCTTCAGCAAAGTGAAGTGGATACAAAACCAGAGAAGGCTGAGGCAGCTCTGGGCACCTGCCCCATCCCCCATGCACTGGTGCTGGCAGAGCCACGCAGGTGTGATGTGCTGGGGACAGCCAGCCCTGCACAGCAACACCAACACTGCTCCTTTTGAATCTGCACTTACAGAAACAGCTCCACTTTGGTGAGTGCCCACTGAGCAAATCAGTGGAACTTGGCAGCCTAAGCAAAATGCTTAGGCCTTGCAGAATTGCAGAGGAAAACATGACATTGAAACTAAAAGCTTCATGGGCTGAGGAGGGTGAGTACAGCAGGAGAAATCACTTCTGTATGTTGGTGAGAATGAAACCAGTTGGAGAATAAGCATGGCCACGCCCACCAAGGCTGCACAGAGAGCAGAGCAGTCAATTCCTGTGGCTGCCATTTGATAGAATAAACAGAATTACACTGGAAGGTAACACAGTTAAGAGAAGCAGGTCAGACAGAGGAGCCAGCCTGCTCAGTAACCTTCTGCTCTGATCCTGTTCATGCAAACTGAACCTGCCCTCATCAGGATGTTCAACGCATCCCACAACATAAGGCTTCCACAACTTGGGTTTATACTGCAATAAAATCCATCATAAACCACTTTTTAACATAATGTTGTGAAATGCTCGCTCTAAAATCTGCATCATAATGCATAAACAATGTACTTACCCAACTTCTTTACTGGCTCATTATAAAAGCATCTAGCTACCTAACAGGCATATGGCACCATAAATCTGTCTGGAGCCAGTTCCCAGTGCCTGATGGAGGGCAACAGCGAGCCCTTCTGGCACTCACCTGCTCTCCCAGGCTCCTGCACAGCACCCTAACCCAGTGCTGGTTGTTGTTTCGAGGTGTGGGAGGCTCAAGTAAAGCCAGGGCAATGCTTTCTGCATCCTCAGCAGCAACACTCCTGAAGAACTTGGAAGGTTCTTGGACCCACGGCCTCGGTCCTCCTTCAAACAACATATCCTTAGAGGAACCCAGAGTCACTAAAGCGACAGATGGTGGATCGATAGCCTGTAATCAATTAATTAATTAATTAAAAATTAATCATGTATTTACACCGTTTGGTTGTGCTCTGCAAAATAAACCTCCTTCTGAATGGAACAGCTGTACTTGGATAAGGAGAAGACTGTGATTTCTCCCATGAAGTGGTTTGTCAGCACACTTAGTGAAAAACAGAGCTGCACCAAAATTCACAAGGATTCTGTCCAGCTGGATTAGATTCAAAGGAAGCCACGGATCCAAAGACAAGTTTTAGCTGCATTCTAATCACATCTCTCTCATGAAGAGCTACAACAAAAGGGAGACCCTTAATATATTCTTCTGAGCACAGAGAGATAGTATTCTGCCACATTTTTAAATAAGTATTTAAAATGAATGAAATTATGTCAAATTGTACTTTCACTTGACAGTGCTCTCTCCAGAACAGTTCTGTGTATGTAGCTATTCTCCTACACAAGTTTTACTTCAAACCTATCTAACAAATTCCGCACTGATGTGCATCCCCGGGACAGCCTGGGCTGTTCACCACCACAGCAATTAACCTGACATTTAGCACACAAGAACCATTTCCAGTTTGTGTTTCACAACATCATATTACATCATTATAACCAGAAATCTGTAGGATTTGCACTAACATTTTTCCCATATTGAGGGAAAGCTATGGTGAAACACTCAGACTTCAGCCTGCAGTCAGTGCTAGGCCTCTGCAGATTAGGTAACAAAGCAGCCTCTTCTGTATTTCCATCTATTGACCCCGGACTCAGCTTCTTTCGTATTTTCTTCACTGAACCAGCCAGTGGTGGAATGTAAACCCACCCACCTCAGTTTTTCCTTACACAATCAGTTCCCTGTCAGGTGAAGGTGTCCCAGTGCTGGAGCCTGGATGTCCCCAGGAGCACAGGAAGCAGACTCACTCTCAGTGGGAGATAGGCGGCGATGGTGATGCTGGCGCTGAGGCGCACGCGCCCGTGGGTGTACACAACCACCAGCCTGGTGTAGCCCTGAAATTCAGCCTTCACTCTCACTCCACTGCAGAAATCAGCAGTTGGCTTAAGTCTTCCTGTCAGATAAATTAAAAATATACAAGAGCTTATTTGGAAAGAAATGCCCAGGCATGTTCATCAAATTCAACAGCTGTTTGAAGGAAACCTACTAGAAAGATGGAGAGAACTTTTTACAAGGACATGTAGGGACAGGAAAAGGGAGAATCTGAAGCATCAAACTGAAAGAGAGAAGGTCTAGATGGGATACTGGGAAAGAATTTTTGGCTGAGAGGGTGGTAGGGCTCTGGCACAGGGTGCCCAGAGAAAATGTGGCTGCCCCTGGATCCCTGGAAGTGCCCAAGGCCAGGCTGGAAAGAGCTTGGAGCACCCTGGGACAGATGAAAGGTGTCCTTGCCCATTGCAGGGGGTGGGACTGGATGAGCTTTTAAGCTCTCTCCAACTCAAACCATTCTGCAGAAAAAAGCAAATACATCCTCAAAATGAAACTACTTGGACCCCCTCCCCTCTGAGGTTTGGCACTTCTGTGGGGATCCTGTACAGAGCTATGAATCACTGATTTAAGGGAGAAGTGTGACTTGGTGACTTGGGAGAGGTGTGACCTGCCACCAATTTAACCTCCAGCCCAGGGAGGGAGTTAAAGCACCTTCAAGT
The DNA here is from genome assembly GCF_047830755.1 of Zonotrichia albicollis. NCBI lineage: Eukaryota > Metazoa > Chordata > Aves > Passeriformes > Passerellidae > Zonotrichia > Zonotrichia albicollis. The sequence continues at coordinate 20,328,211 of NC_133830.1, forward strand.
GGGCTGAACACGCTGGGGTTCTCCAGCTCCACCACCAGCTCCAGCTGTGAGCAGTCACTCATGGGGAGCAGCTCCTCCCTGTCCCCGCTGGTCCGGCCGCTGATCCTCAGGGGCAGCTCCAGCACCTGCCCCACGTGTGCCTCCACCTGGCAGGGAGTGAACTCCATGGCGCTGGGCTGGCTCACGTACACCTGCAAGGACAGGGCTGGGTCAGGGCTGTGGCCCACAGCAGGGACAGGGCTGGGTCAGGGCCCTGCTCCCACAGCAGGCACAGGGTTGGGTCAGGGCTGTGGCCCACAGCAGGGACAGGGCTGGGTCAGGGCCCTGCTCCCACAGCAGGGACACGGCTGGGTCAGGGCTCTGCTCCCACAGCAAGGACAGGGCTGGGTCAGGGCTCTGCTCCCACACCAGGCACAGGGCTGGGTCAGGGCTCTGCTCCCACAGCAAGGACAGGGCTGGGTCAGGGCCCTGCTCCCACACCAGGCACATGGCTGGGTCAGGGCTGTGGCCCACAGCAGGGAGAGGGCTGGGTCAGGGCCCTGCTCCCACACCAGGCACATGGCTGGGTCAGGGCTGTGGCCCACAGCAGGCACAGGGCTGGGTCAGGGCTCTGCTCCCACAGCAGGGACAGGGCTGGGTCAGGGCCCTGCTCCCACAGCAGGGACAGGGCTGGGTCAGGGCTCTGCTCCCACAGCAGGCACAGGGCTGGGTCAGGGCTCTGCTCCCACACCAGGGACAGGGCTGGGTCAGGGCTGTGGCCCACAGCAGGCACAGGGCTGGGTCAGGGCCCTGCTCCCACAGCAGGGACAGGGCTGGGTCAGGGCTCTGCTCCCACAGCAGGCACAGGGCTGGGTCAGGGCTGTGGCCCACAGCAGGCACAGGGCTGGGTCAGCGCTCTGCTCCCACAGCAGGGACAGGGCTGGGTCAGGGCCCTGCTCCCACAGCAGGGACAGGGCTGGGTCAGGGCTCTGCTCCCACAGCAGGGACAGGGCTGGGTCAGGGCTCTGCTCCCACAGCAGGGACAGGGCTGGGTCAGGGCTCTGCTCCCACAGCAGGGACAGGGCTGGGTCAGGGCCCTGCTCCCACAGCAGGGACAGGGCTGGGTCAGGGCTCTGCTCCCACAGCAGGGACAGGGCTGGGTCAGGGCTCTGCTCCCACAGCAGCTTGGGGAGCTCCCTTCTACTGCTGCTCCTGTAACTCTTCTGCTTTACAGACTTTGTAGTGTGGACTAAGCTGTGTGCTATCTCCAGGAGGTTCCATCACCAGCTGGGAGAGGTTTAGCATCCATTAAAGAATCCACAGATTTCATAGCAATCACTGTGATCAAAGCTTTTATTTGCAGTATCTTTAACTACTTAATCTTTTGCAACTGGCTTCAGGATACCAAACCATATGGGACAGAGCTAAAGCTGTAATCTGTGTGGATTAACTACTCCTAAAACTACTACTACTAAAAACTTGTTCACTGAGGTCAGTAAACAGAACTCTGAAGATCTGTTCCACAAAGAAAGCAGCTCCTAACACTGGAAAAAAGGCATTCAAAAATAACCTATTCAGATTGTGCAATACCCTGCTCTGAAAGCTCACATGGACAGAAGGTTTCTTTCTATCTTCAGGCTTTGACTTATGTTTGAGGATAAGAAGTTTTAGCTGAAAAAATCTTCATTCCTGTGTCTCCAGCTGCTAACTGCTGCACTGCTAAAAAGCAGCATCCTGGGTTGTTCACAGAATTATTTCAGAGGGAGTGTGTAAGCTAAATTCTGAACAGGTTTTAATTAATGTCACACCCCTCTCTTTAGGGCCACCATATGTACTGTTCCTGCATTTTCCTCACTCCACACCACACACTGACCACCATGACCTAACAACAGGGGATGGTCTGCAGACACCACAGTGTTCCTCTTGGGAGCTATATTTTTCATTGCCATTTTCTCCTAATTTTCCTAGAATACTGTTTTCTCTTGGCCAGCTCAGGTATCTGCAGTCAGTCTGCAGCACTGTGCTCACTTCAGTCACTTCTCCAGGCAGAAATTTCCTTGCACATCCTGATAACAACTGTCACCCTTTGGTATCAAGGGAGAACACCCACGTGTCACCCCACAGAATGAATTTTTAGTTTGGCTTGTCTGCTTAGATGGCCAGGCCTGGAGTCAATTACCTTCTTGCACTTAAAACTTCCAACAGGGAAAAAGACTTGCCAAGGAAATCAGGAAGGGGCAAAAATGGGAGTAAAGTTAATGCACTGGACAGTGCTGGATTCCCTGAAGCACAAACTGAAACTAATCCCTTACCCTGCCACAGGGCAGGCAGTGGAAGGGAAATGCCTATGGCATTCTCAGGGCCTTGGCTATTCCCAAAAGCCATATTCAAGACCAATCACTGAACAATGAACCTCTTACCTTCATTTCTCCATAATGCAGCGGATTCCGCACGTCCAGTGCCTGAATGATGCTGAGCCCAGGCTCACTCCCCGTGGTCATCACTCCTTTCACTGTCACTGTCCCTACTGCAGGGTCAGAAGAGGACCAGCTGAAGTTGCCACTTCCACCCTGAGCCTGAAATACAGAGGGAAAAATCTTTCAATCATTTAATCAAGTACACGGCTCTCACATTCCACAGCTTTGAATATTTTGCATGAAAACCAGGAATGCACTGAGAACAGGACATACAAATAAAATAACATTTCAGAACTTCACAAGCAAGAGAGACATAAGATTTCTACCCTTCATTCCTTTTAATTTCAGCTTTTCACATGCCAAAACAAATGTCAAAAGTTCCATCAGAGTAAAACACAGGTGAACACTGGAGCTATTTTTTGATGTGTATTGTTTTAATTTCTTTAACTTCCTTTAACCTATTTCATAATTAAAATTTAACAAGGTGATAAATCTTGTCTAGAGGGACAGTGTGGAAAACAAACAAATCTAAATTATGCTGGAACTTAGCTAGTAATTTTTACCAGGGAAAGAGAACAAAAAGAAAATGAAGAGGAGAGTAATTTCCCTTCTTCCTTCCTCTGAGCACGTGCACAACCTGATTACAGAAGGACACAGACAAATTAATAAATAGGTAGTGGTGTGTTACAGGAGATGCTTGGGATGTGGTGAGAAAAGCTCAAAGAATCCAAGAGCTCAGGATATTTGTAAAGGTATTTTAGCTGAAACAGGGAGATGAGCAGAAAACATAAAACAGAAACACCCAATTCTTAATAACTGTATGAAGCCTCATGAGGGTCCCTGGATAAACTCCAGCCACCTCACTACAATTTCTCTCTCTGGCAGTCAGTCTGCACTGAGGAGAGGAAGGGTAAAGCTGCTTCCCCTGCAGCCTCACCATACCCAGAGCCTGGCAGGGAGCTCCACAGTCACTGTGAGCAATGCCCTCCCCAGAACCTCCTTGTGCTCAGCCTCACACAGCTGGCACCGCACCTCTCGTGCTACAGGAACCACCTCATTAGCACAAACAGGAACAAAGCAACCCCCAACAAACCAGACAGCTGCCAAAGGAAAGCCTGCCAGGCATTCTGATACCATCTGGAGGGAGTTACTTCAGCTATAAACAGAATTTGGCTAGATCCAAAAATCCCTTTCCATTTATTTTCAGAAAAACTTTATTCACCCATTTGAAATAGCCTGACTGAAGCTATGGAGTGGGAGGCAAACTCTGATGGAGAGGCAGGAACAGCTGAGCTGTGTGAATGCTGCTGACCAGTGGTATTGTGGGATGGAGAGACCAGAAGAAAGGTCGCAGTTTCAGCAAAATTTAAATCTTGGGAGAAAAAAGTTTCTATGTTTTTATAGAAAAAGATCAGAGTAAAGTAAGAACAATGACACAATTATTGCAGTACCATGAAGGAATGTTCTCTAGTGAAACACTTCATTATATATGCAAGATAGGGTGAGAACAGAACTGTGAGAGAGGTAGGAAACAAAACCACATTACCTTTCCCTTACAGGGAAAACTCCAGCAGAATTATGAAGCACTGAAAATCCAGATTTAGTACTAAGCATTTTTACCACACTCTGCTGGTGTGGTCAGGAATAGCATGAAGTAAAGGAAACTAATCCCACAGAATACACGAGTAGAAATGCAGGGCTTAACTCAATGGAGCTGGCCTTAGATTTCCACTGGAGAATGCAGTTTAATCCTGTGACACTGATTCTCTCCATGGAGTCACTGAATCAGTAAGGCTGGAAAAGACCTCTGAGATTATCAAGTCCACCACTGAACCACATCCTCAGGTACCACACTCCAGGATTTTTGAGCCCTTCCAAGGATGGTGACTCCACCACTGCCCTGGGCAGCCTGTGCCAGTGTTTGACAACTCTTCCTGTGAAAAAATTTTGTCTAACCATGAGGCTGTTTCCTCTCATCCTGTCCCTTGTTAGCTGGGAGAAGAGCCTGGCACCAAGCATCCTGCTGCCTATTTGGATATGGTTTACTTAACACAGATCCAAAAGTGAGCAACACTTTATGCTAAAAGGGAGAGGTAGGAGTTGTGCATCCAACACCTGAGTGCAGGGTCTGGGTATCACTGGCCTGGGATAAGAGTCTGGGCTGAGAAAGCACAATTTTCTTTTGCCTACTTAGACTGGAGATACTGGATACTGCAACAAAAACCATTTGCTTCATGAAGCATAAGGAATAAGTGACAGCTTGGGAGCACAGACACACCTAGTAAACATGGAAATCATCCCTTCTGTAAATGAGCTGTGGCCTTTGCCTCCCTGGAACTTTGTATTAGGAGCACGAGGTGTGTGGCCAGTGAGAAATACTGATGTCCAAATCTGGCAGAGTGCTGCTAATTAATCTTGTCATGCTCTTTTTGCAGTCACTTCACACTCCCATTCATATTTCCCATCCCTGCCAGCAAAGGGCAGCCTCTAATGATCACTGTGGATCTTTGGATATAGGATGCTCCTGGAATTCCAAACCATTCCAGGCACAGGTGTGTGGTGCATGCATGAGGGAGAGAGACAGGGAAGACAAGAGGTGGAGGTCAGTGGAGTTATTTATGTTTGCTGGTTTCTTGGTGCTTTTTTGAACTGTATATGAATTCCTAGGGTATTCACACTTTTTAAACATGATTCTTTCGCTAAGAGTTTTTTTCTTGGGAAGCTGAAAGGCAGCAAGAGGCTTCAGAGAAAAGAAAAACAATTCTTATTTTATTTGTTTCTTCCTGTGTTGTGCTCATGTAGAATGTGTTTAGAGATTGTGTACTCAAGGTGATTGCTTGATAAACTCCAGTGTGAGCTGTTTTAACTCATTGGCCAATCAGGACTCTGAAAAGAGTCATGAGTTTTCATTATTATCTTTTTAACATTCAATAAGTATCTTTTCTGTATTCTTTAGTATAGTATTCTTTTATATAATACAGTATAATAAAGTAATAAATTCACTTTCTAATAAGATAGAGTCCTCCTCATCATTCCTTCTTTCGTCGGTAGCCCTGCATTTACAATAAATTCCCGTACCCAATGTCCCATGAAGTTCCTCCAAGTTAGATTTTGGATGCCACCATGCCTAAAGTATCCAAAGTCAACCCTAGCTCCGTGGTGTCATGCCCCAGTGTGCCTGCCTGAGCTGCACTCCCTGCAGCTGGAAGTGTATTCTTTGGCATACCTGGATGGTGTACCGGTACACTCCTGCTCTTGGCTGCCAAGGAAACATCAGAATGCTGGGTACAAGAGATATTGGAACATAGATCTCCACATCCTGCTGGTTTTGCACTGGAACTGGTAAGGTATGAACACCTCCATCCTGCAAAGTGCAAAAGCACAGTGTTATAAATGGCATCACAGACCTTCCCAGAGTTAATGTTTAGTCCTTAGGTACAGACAAGTCCTTGAAAACACCTCAGAAAGGAAGGAAAACTATTCAGGACCATTTATGAACAGGAATTCCTAGTGAGCAAACAGCTCCTGGCAGCAAGGTGTGCCACTGGATTAAATGAGTGCTATTGCTACGAAGATCCAGGTGCCCACGTTCATTTAAAAGGCAAGAAGAAACACACTCTTTCACTGCTCCTGTTTTGAGACCTCATTTGGAGAGCCAGTCTGGAGGCTCAACACCTACATTTACTCTTTGCTCATCCCACTGTGTACAAAACTCAGCCTGAAAGAGCCATTGCTCAGACCCCCAAACACTGGCCTTCACAGCTCTGCTGCCACTGCAGTGCCACAGCCCTCTGGCACAACACACTGTTACTGCAGTTCTGAGCCAAAAACAGCTCTCAGGGGATGCCTTTCCACTGAAGAGAACATCTCTGACACAGAAAATGACCGTGGCTTAGCACACTGAAGGAGCTACTAAATCCTGCTCAAGGAATCACTAAAATGATTTCACAGCAAATGGGTTGAAGTGTTGAATTTTCAAGCAAAAGCAACTCACTTCCACACCACGTGCCCTAGTTAGCCATACATTCAGCAGCCTGCCCAACCAGCAGAAAGTTAATGAATATTAATTTGGAGAAATGTGCAGGCTGATACATTTGGCAGATTGTCATTCCAGAGTTTAAGGTCACTTACCAATTGATAGCAAACTTCCCCAATGTAACTGACTGCAGAACAAGGCCAGGGTATGAGTGATGATCCTACCACAATAAAGTGTAAAATTCCCTCAGCCTGTGAGAGGCCCCTTGCCCAGCACAAGGATCTGCCACGAGAAAAGAAATCAGTGCTGTGCACCACTGCCTTAACAGGAGTTTGCCACATGCTCGGGAGCAAAATCCCACAGTCTTTAATTTAAGCAAATCCTCTGTTGACTCAATTGACAGTTTCCATGAAGAAAGGATTTTAGAATTTGGCTCTTAATCTGTTCAAACAAAGACAGCTCAGCCCCATGTAATTCTTAGGTTTCCTTTTGCTAGGAAGTCACTACTGCACAGCTCAATTATTTTTAGGCCTACCAGTGAAGCAGAGGAGTTTTCACAAAGACACACCTGATCAACTACTGATGTCAGTGCAGCATCAATCGTGGTCTGCCCCGCCTTCACAGCCCTCACATAATGATAGGACCCATTCAGAGAGGACTGCAGCACCTCAAAGTGTTCTTTGGACAGCTCTGTAGTAATTCGGATATTCTAAAACCAAAACATGAAACAGAAATTGCCACAGGTGACTGACATCAATGGAGGACAGAAAACCCTGAACACACAACAGGTCAGTGAGCAAACCACTGTTTAATGACACAGCTCAAAGACACGCTGCTGGAACTGATCAGAACTCTCCTCATGCAAGTTTCAGTCTTTCAGTAAGATTTTACCTTTAGATATAACATTAACTCCACAGAAAGTTTTTTCTTAAACTATCAGCAACATGTAATTTAACATGAAAGTACCCATATTTATACCACTAAATAATTCATACTTTACAGTACTCTTCTAATCTTTTCCTTCTTCAACACAAAAGAACACATTAATATATTGCCTCAACAGCACACTGCTGAGCTCTAGCTCAAACTCAGATCTGTATCCCAAAAGCAATTGTTGGCAAATAAAATAAAAATTCCCCTAGCTCCAATACTCTGAAAAGCAATAATTTAATAATTGTTTTCTTGTTTCAACTGAACTATTTCAATTTCATTTCTTTTGCAGTTTTTTAGGAACTATGTATATTTGCTACCTAGTATACAGAATTTAGGAAGTAGCTCTTCCCTGTGAGGGTGGGCAGGCCCTGGCACAGGTGCCCAGAGCAGCTGTGGCTGCCCCTGGATCCCTGGCAGTGCCCAAGGCCAGGCTGGACAGGGCTGGGAGCACCTGGGACAGTGGGAGGTGTCCCTGCCATGGCAGGGGTGGCACTGGATGATTTAAGGTTGCTCCAAGCCCCATCTAACCTGAAAGATTTTGCCCAACTTCTATTTTTTTCTATATCACTTAAGACTCCAATAATTTCACATGAATCACCCAGAATGCTTTATTTTTAAAAAGTAACAACAACAAAACAAATGGGAAAAAAAGAAAAGGCAAGAAACAACAAGCTTTACACTGTCCTGTCTCAATGTAAATAAGAAACCACTTAAATAATTTCAAAGCAAGTTGGGATTTAGGAGACAGTCACTGAAAAGTATCTAAACATTTCAACTTACATCAGATAAATACACCTTATTGCTTGATTTATCATACACGTCAACTGTAATTTCATAAAGTCTGCCCGTCTCCAGGACCCATCTGTCACCTGGATGAACTGTAAATCCTGCAAAAGAGGAAATATTGAACAGCACAAACCAACAGCCTCTTTATCTAATGGAAAAAAGCATTTTGCTTCTGGTGCCCACACACTGCAGACGAACATTCATTATTTTAAACTGCTGACTACAGAGATAAAAGAAAGTACATAAAACCCATTTCACATTGAGCTACTTTGATGAATAAAATTACTTTTCTGTGAAAACTAACACTGAACGGAAGTGTGGAGCTACAGCATGAAAATCAGCAACAAGGCCAGAAATTGCATTAAGCAACGATGCAGAGTGCAGCAATAAATACCAACCCAAATATGCAGGAGGCACCACATAGACAGTGCTGTTGGGCAGCCTGGACACGCCCTGCATGCGGATACCTGCGGGCTCAGTCAAGGAACACAGGGCCTCTGACAGCAGCAGCTTCCTCCTGGGACTCCTCTGCCTCTGGGGCTACTGTACAGCTAATGTACACTGCACATAAACATCATCTCCACTGCAAGGCAGTGAGCTCTTTGGAGAGAACTCACTAGACAATACAATGACTGAAATATAAAAATTAAATAAAGCCCCATACATTTCTACACTGACTGAGGGGGAACAGACATGATTTAAGTGATCTTTTGCCAGCTTAATTTGTTAAAACATTCCAAGGCATCAGACAGCTCTGCTGAGATTGCATTCACAGCAGTGCTGCTTTGAAGCATTCCTGAGGAAGGATACTCTTGTGCACCAGGATGATGTTGGTTTGGCCCTGCTGCAAGGCAGTCACAGTGGATGTTGCCTGGTCCAGCTTGGCAACCGGCCAGGAGGGATCTCCCTTGGGATGGAGGATGTTGTTCTGGAGCTGCAGCTCGTACTGCTCTGATGGCATTGCTATTTCTGGAGGTGAAACAAAACATAGGAAACAATAAAAGCAGGTGTGGCAGTGTTTAGCTGCTGCTAATTATTGCTGATTATTTTTTATTGATGCCTAGTGCACATATTAAATCAATATTTTCAGTGTCTTGTAAAAATAGCGCTTCTGTCATCACAACACACACACACACACAAGAAACGAGCTTCTTGGCAAATTTAGTATCTGTGAAACTGCAATTTTCAACTAATATCATCTCAGTATTTAGACCTAACATTTAACTGATTTCCAGCTTCAAAAAAAAAAAAAAAAAAAAAAAGACAAAAGGGAGAAAAAGAAAAATGAGGGAAAACTCAAGGCACTGCATTTTGAAATGGGCATAAAGCCAGCTAACCCACATTTATAAAGGCTTCACTTTGTGGAGCAAATCCATTTGCCAATACAACTTTTCCTGTTAGAAAAGTTACTAATCTAAATTTGATTTAAGTAAGAAAGTCAGTCAGTTCCTTAGTGACTGTCAACATCTAAAATGACAATGCTAGCTCCTATTTTAAGTTACCCTTGTCTCCACATCCTTGACAAATCTGCAAGAGTATATTCTTAACAGTCACAATTTTTTTTGACTGAAAGAACTAAGCAGCTGTATCACTGTGTGCCTTAGGAAAACAGTATTAAACATTAACAAAGCAGTTTAAACACAATTAAAAATTTCTCAGCAGTTAAAAATTCACACAAAGCATTAAAAAATAAAAATAAAGGAGAACAGAACAAACCTGTGATCTTCCCTTGCCTCAGTTTCTGAACTCTGTACTGAATTGATGTTCCTACCAGAAGATAAATGTCATATGCTGGATTTAAAAGGATATTTTCCAAAATAAGCAATCTGACTTCCGCAGGCTGTACATCCTGTTGATGGAGGGGGAAAGAAAAGTAACCACATTAAAAGCAGCTCATTTGTTTGAAGCAGACCATGCAGCAGGAACTTAGAAATCTGGAAGTGAAAAACATTATTTGCTGCAATTGGCTCTTTAGTTTCATCTCAACTTTTGTCACAACAGGGCAATGCAAGGGACAGTGACTGGGACAGAGATCTGCTCTCTGCACACAGTGCAAGAATCAAGAAAAAAATCATGCTTGTATGAAGATCATTTTGGAGAATGCCAAAAAACTTGAGACAGATGCTCATTCAGACATCCAGAAATCCATCTTCCCCCCTGACATTCAGAAATCTTACCTTGTAGATGCTTTCTTGAAGTCTTGCCTTTAATTTAGAACTCCCTGTTTTCATTCCAGACACCAGAATGGTATCTCCTTGCTTGGCAACTTTTTCCATTTCCAATATATAGGAAGGTGGGATGTAAGTGGATTCTAAGAACTTGAGTATACTAAAAGGTGAATCACAGAGTGAATAGAAAATTGTTAAACAACCTTTGTAACCCACAGAGAAACACCACCAGCATCTATTCCCAGCCGCTTTCAATTTTAAGCCAATTTAAGATGTTTGCCTGGGACCAGATATCCAAATTTTACTCATTCTTTGAGGTATCTGCAGCTAATTTCTGTGACAGATAAGTTTGTCTGAAGCTTGCTTGTGAGCTATCAGAAGACTGCATATGTTGTCTACAATGACCCCTCCAGTTTGTTCAGTAGGCGAGACTGCAAAAACTCTCTGTGTTGTAGAAGAATTGATGTGCAAGACCCAAAGCTCATGTTTATAAAAGCAAACCCAGAATGTAACTCTGACCTCCCTCAAGAAGCCAGGATGTATTTATTAAGTGACTATGAAAATCATCTAGCAGAAAACTTGTAGTAACTGTTAGAAATTTCAGTGAAAAGGGACAGAAGAGAGGGAAGGAATTTGCCATGAATGGGCAAATGACAGTAAGTTTTGGAAAAAGGAGCATGTTTTACAGGGTGCTACCTTCTGTATGCACATGATCTGTGTGGCTTCATGTGCACTTTCAGAGTAAAACCAGTAGAGCCATATGGAGAACATTTATGGATATTAACGTTTTCATGACAATTTATGATTTATTTCACAAAGCTGCACCACCTGTAGAACATTTTAATGCTATCATTATTATGCTAACAGTAGAGCATATATCAATATTAGTCTGGTTAAAATCACATCAGCAAATACTTATACTGAAAGAAAAAGCTCCATATGTACCAGGACTTGGGACATCCAGTCCCACTGAGCCATTCATTCTGGCTCTCACTTGTACCTGCAGCTTCAGGTGTATTATGGGCTTAGCAGGCTTCCCCAGCCAATGCTGCTTCTCTAAGGCTGCAAAATCAGTTTGTGTTTGCCCAGGGGCAAAGCCTTGCTGGCTCCCCCCACTCCACTTGCAGTGTATGAGGAGACAGAGTTTGAGGATGGAAGTTGGCTGTTAACCATTGTGCTCTGCAGGAGAACTGGTTTCCCCACAAGGAATCCTGTTTCAACACCAGAACTAAGTGTCACTGACACCTGAAACTCTCAATGTTTGCAGAGCTCCTTTCTGAAACAGAAGGGGATTTTTATTCCTTAAAAAGCTAAAAATAAAACTCTGCTGAAATCCTGAGATAGCAATCTTACTGATAAATCTTCCTTTTGCATGAGATGCTCCAGCAAGATCAACAACCACATCTGTTTATTTCTAACTATTGCATCAGAGCTACCAGAGCTGCTCACTATCAGCTAAACTAAAGACAGAACAAAGTGCCCAGGCTGTCGAGTAGCTTAAAAAAACCCAACCTGAAACAATTGACCCTTAACATTATAATTTTAGGCATCAGTTCAATAAACTGCCTAGATGTGGGGAAGAATTTTTGGCACATCAGACTGAACAAAACCTTTGAGAGCAAAGGAAATGACTTTACCGCAGAGCGTTGTGGGAGTCTGAGAAGCCATCGGCCTCCGGGTCCTTCACCACTGTCCAGTCAAACACCAACCCCGCCAGAGTGCTGAAAGTGTTTCCTACAAATCAAACAACCAGATGAAAACAAAAACAGAACAAGCATAGATTCTTACTGGAACATAAACCATGGCTTATTTCCCTGGGAATTTTCTCTATTTTATCCCTGCAAGAAGAACCGTGAAGCACCCTCGAGTCTGCATAACACCAAGCCATGAATCCTACACTACACACAGGATAAAAACAAATTTACTTTTCGATATTAACATATCACCATACTTCACGTGGCATTCATGGTTTACAAACACAGGTGGGATGGGCACAGTAACCAAAACAATTAATTCCACCTTTTATAGCAGCTTGACACATTATTTCCCCTCAGTAATTGTCCTAAAAATCCCTTGCTTGGAGTGCTATGTGTGCACAAAACTTGATTGTTGAAAGTATAGAATTCTTAGCAGATCATGGCTCTTTTTCTGATGCGACAGACTACAAAAAGCATTAGTTTTCTGTTTCTATTAAATAACAATGCATTAACAAATGCACTGACTCTTGTGAGCCTAAATGGTGTGTCCCAAAAGTGAGTGTTTGTGTAGTAATTAAACAGATTGAGCAATAGGTGATTGGTCTCAAACATCACCTCTGAACCTCCTGTCAGATACCTGACTGTTCACAAAAACATCCTTTTGCAAAATTCTTTAGACTACCACAGCTCAAAAGAAGAAAAAGAAAAAAAAAACAGACAATTTCACAATGTATTATCCAGAGAAACTCCTTCAAAATCTCCACTTGGCTTCAAACAATCAACAGTGTGACAAATAAAGCTAGTGCATCTATCAGACAGCTAGAACTTTTCATATAAATTTAATTTCTTACAAGCAGACCTCTTACCTTCTGAATCCAAAGCATGAATTTTGAGCTCCAGTGGTGAATCCTCAAGGTAGAGCTCTCTTGTTGTGGACACAATTTGAATGCCATGAATTAAATCAACGATGGCGTCACAGCGAATCACTTGTCCAGTCACTTGAAGAGACACCACAAAGAGCACAAGAAAGCACAACACTGCATGTGCTCATCAAGAACAACAATAAAGTCAAGATGCACCTCAAATTTAGCCAGTGACACAAGACACTGACACTGAAGGAACTGAAACTTGGTCATGACCTCCATGAAGAAACTCGTGGTCAAACGGTGGCTCAGAAAGCAAGAGAAACAGTTCCCTCCTTCACTGGCCTGCAGAAACTCTGATCTCCATCTGCACTGACAGCTACAGTGGGAGCTGTCTGGGAGTGCTTTGCAGAGTTGCTACAGTGCTCTCATGGCCCACAGACAATAAATGCCCATAAACTCCTTCAGTTAGTGACTGCACAGCATTGGTGGTGCCTCTCTGTCACTATAAAAGCTAACCAGGTATATTGCATGACAGACACAAAATGTGTATGATTCCACCTTTTTTGAATGTCAAGTATCCAAATTTGTGTTAGTCATTTTTATTAAACACTTTTTTATATTTCAGTCACCCCCTTTTTTGGGGGTCAGGTGTTTTAAGAATTACCTTTTTCCTGGGTGCATCATTAAAATCATTAACACTTCTCTTAGGCAAACAGAAGTTAAAACCCACGCCCATGGGAAGTCTAAAATGACTGTGCATAGGAACTGAAACGCGCCTGTGCACCCCCAGATCTCAGCTTTGTTCCCTGAGGTCGGCAGGATGCCCGGAGAGGCGGGGGTTGCTCAGACTCACGTGTGTCCTCGGCAGAGATGATGGTGGTGAGGCGCGTGGGCTGCGAGGAGCGCGCCTGGACCAGCGCTCTCTGCGAGCAGCGGACGCCGGCCGGGCCCAGCGGCTCGATGCTCGCCACCTCCGGCCGCGTGGAGAACCTGCGGGGGGGGACTGTCAGCACCGCGGCTCGCTCTGCCCTCACACCGCCCCGGCATTCACCTGTGTGCCCAGCAGCTGCCTCTGGGAGAGCCGCATGGCAGCAGCTCCTCGAGGACCCCAGCGCAGGGAAAGCCCAGGGCAGGCAAGCTCAGCATTCTCTGCACCACCGAATCAACCAACCTTCCCCTAAGCCCATGGAGCAGGGCATTACTTAGCGGTGCCCAACTCTCCCTTCCAGCGTGCCAAAACCATCAACAGAAAACAACAACAAAAGTCGGAGAGTTATTAAAAACCAAGCCTCTTGAAAGAAAATCTGAGCTAGCAGCAATACACATCTGAGGGGGAACTGCAGTGAAAAGTTCCAGCAGCCAAAGCCCTTGTAAATCCCTCCGGACCCTCATCCCTGTGCCTGAGCCGGTCCCAGCTGCTGCTCCCCGGGCAGCAGGGAGGGAACAGCCCCCGCTGTGTGCCCGGGATCCGCTCACAAGGGCCCTTTGAAGGATTAAAACAATGGAAGCAAGCACTGATGGGTGACAAAGCTGCTCGGGAATTGCTTCTCCGGATGATGACAGCAGCTCTGAGGAAAGCTGCGCTATCTGGTAAATGCAATCTCAACCGGGCACTGGACCCCCCCAGTAGAGATGGGGAAGCTGGATGGGGTTGGAGTTTTTCTCTAGAAGATGTACAAAGATGCCCACCTGGGATGTGTGGGGAAAATTCTCTATGCAGCAAGGAGCAGGATGGGAGCTCCAAACAAACAGCAATGCCTGAATCCCCAGATACAGATTTCACCTCCTTCTCTTGCCAGCACAACAACAAATCCACACCAGCGAAAAACTGAATTTCTCCTTAACTAAAATCCTATCTATTGAAAAACAACACATCACACCACACTCAATAATCTGAGAGTTAACAGCTGCAGCCCAGGTGAGCACAGACCTCTGCTGTAGCCACTGCAATAAAACTGCAAATCCTGTTTCAAACCTTAAGCTCCCAAAAGTATTTTGCTTGCATAAGGAGTAGTTTTAGAGGATTTTGAAACGACAATACCAACTGCTGACCCAGAATTCCAAAGTACTTTATCTGATCAAGGAAAAAACAGCCCACAGCAGTATGCAATGGGCAATTTAAACACCAATTAAAAGCTTAAACCTGAAAATTGTTTGTTTATATCTAGTCTATATACCTAAACAAAGTACACAAATATGTGCATATTTTTTATAGTAGGTTTTACACTGTTTCTAAAATAACATAATTTTCTGTATTAGTAGCACACAGCTTTACTCAAAAAAAATTAAAATATGTTTTTAAGATTAAAAGTGAGCAATTAGTTATTTTCCTGTTGTTCTGTTGTTCTCTGGCAACCATGAAAGAGTTTTCCAACACTGACAAGTTTCTTTAAACAATATTAGCATTCACCACAAGTAAGGCTTTTCCTGTACTTGCCTCGCTGGCTTTTGAAGCTGAGCATGTGCATTTGACTTAGTCTGCATGCAGGTATTTTTAAATAAGTATTATATGTAGGAAATTGACTTTTATTTAGCTCTTTACACAGCTTAATATTCTCTACCATTAGATTTTTTGTTATTAATTTGAGGATTTTGCATTCTTGCAGTCTGGTATTGATTGTGTTTACAACACAACAGGGGTTTCACTGTGGTTTGTATTTGTTCTTTTAATATCTGGCTATGAATTGTAATACAAAACCACTGTGGTTTGCACTAATAGCAGTGCTGTAAAACGGAATCTAATTACAAGATACTTTTCAGACTAGAAAAAGGGAGGAACAAAGATAACAACAATTAAATTTTAACTGTAAACAAACATACACTCCCCAGTCTTAAAGGAACTTTCAAGCTTTTACAGCTAAAAGCCAGTCACTGCAGTAGAGAAACTGAGATTAGCCACTATTTGGCTTCTAGCAGTAGTTTAAGAGGCAGAATATTAGCTGAATGTCTTTTTTCTAATACAAATTTTACTCAAGTGGGCCTTTCTGAGGCTTGGTTTCGTATTGATTTATATTTAAGAACAATCTGCGCAAGGTGTATTTTTTCCAGCAGAACATAGGAAGTACCTGATGACCCCTCTATCATTCAGCAATATCAGAAGCACATTCTGTTTACAGCTACCTGGATGCAGGGCCAAGCACAGAGAGGCAAAGGCATTAATCGCCAGGCTGGGGGTTACAGCAGCACTACGCTGGGATCACTACTGGCTCCTAGATGGGCAAGAAAAAGAAACTTCAGCTTTAAGTGACAAAAAATGCAATTTATATCCCCTGCCAACTACAGCAGCTCTTCAGCAGCGTGTCAGTGTGTGACATTGAGAGCTGGGCCTGTCAGAAGGCAAAATTAGATCCTGAGAAGCCAGCAATGGGAAGCATTTCTGGCACTTGCTCTGGATCCCGTGCCAGCGCCTGTAAGAAACAGCAAGGCAGGGAGGAAGCACTTGAAAGAAGAGTGAGGAGGGAAGGGGAAAAAAAGCTCACAAAAGTCCCCAATTTGTATTTCCTTCAGAGTAAAATCCTAGTTGCTGAGGAATGAATGGCACAGGCAAAGAGGCCGCCAGTCCTCTTGGCAATTTCTGCTTCATTCACCATTTCCATCCCCCTCCAGGGCCCCAGACACAGAAACAAGATTGTATCCACACATCTACCCAAGCCTGTGCTCTTCATTGACTGGTAGTAACACCACATGTCAATATCTCAGCAGATTATAACTCATTTATTTATCAGCTGGTTCAAAGATCAGGCACCTGTTCCTGTTTCTCTCCCTGGCAAGTCTCTGTTGATTCTCATTGCTCCAGTGTTTTATACTGTTCTGCCAGCTCCTCAGACTAAACTCAGCTGACTGAGTCAGCAAAAATCCACCTCTGTGGAGCTGCACCACGACTGTCAGCTGATCTGATCATTTAGAATTTTATCAGGCATTTGGGCAAGAAACTGGGTAGTAAAAATTTCCAAGAGTTTGGGAAGATTGGACTGACCAATACACCAGGGACATTATATAGTCACTCTTACAACTAAAAAATGAGCAAAAGTCTAAATCATTTATTTCATGGGTGTTGAGCACTGAAATGTTGGCCAAAATGAGTAAGTCCCTAATCCTTCTGTCTGCCTTAACAGACAGATGATGCTCAGACTGAGAAAAAGCTTTTTTCAACAGTAAACTTGCACTGATATTCACACATCACTTAAGGGAAACAACATTATTTCTTGTACCTCCTGGGCTCTGTCAGAACACTTCTGCTACAGCCTCGCACCCCCTGCTCTGGTTCTGAGCCAAACTCTCAGGTAACACACACACCTGAGCCACAGCAGCACAGCCCCTCTCACTTTACCACCCTGCACACCTCAAGCCAATTCTGAGCTCCTGCTGGCACTTCCAAGAGCCTGAAGCCCTGCTGGGAAAGCACAGGTGAGTCAGGCAGAGGGAGAACATCCTGCTGCACACTGCAATGCCCTGCAAGAGGGAAATGCAGAGCAGGTGAGAAATAGCAAACGTTTAAGATGTCACTTCACAATATGGAAGTTAACAGTATCTCTGTGAGATACTGTTAACACAAAGCATTTTTCAGTCAGAGTCTGTCAGGTTTTTTTAGACCCGTGGTAAAACAGGTGATCCAGGAAACAACATAACTCCCAGACTGCCAGGGATGAGACTATTGGTCTTAGAGCAAAGCAACAGATCTCAATGACAACACTACTGATACAGGGTTTTAAAAGCACACAAGCCAGCACATGGACAGTAAGATCCATTGACAACACAAACACAACAAGGTAAGGAGCTAGAAAATGAGCTTTGCCAGCCAGCCACTGCAGCAGCAGCACAGTGCAGTGGGTTTGGGCTCTCTGGGATATTTGTGCATCCCACAGCATCTCTCCCTTCACCACTGTGCCACCAGCTCCTCTCCCACAGCAATTACCTCAATGCAAACCCCTCAGTGAGGGCTTCAGGAGCACACACACACCTTTCATTAAGGTGGCAATAAACTCAACTCCAGCAGCCCTCAGCATGTATCTCAATTCTACACTCCATGGAAATAATGAAATATGTAAACATATTTGTACATTGCAGATAATTTCTGCTACAAACACCCAGCCATGGAGAGTACCTTGGGGGAAAATGGGTTTTTGGTGTGTGTGTTCCCCTCCTCTCCCTGACAATGTTATTATGGTGTGACAGGTTTCAAGGAGAAAATTCTGCTTCTGAAAGCTTTCATTCTTTCAGGTGTAATTTATGGATTAAGGTAGTTAAAAGACAAATACAGATGCAATATAAATGCTAAATATATCTGCAGAGACTGTATTTTATGCCTGAAAATAACACCATGTACAATATTTACAGATGGAAATACTGTGTGCTTTGAAAACAAAGTTTTCCCAAAAAATAATTTTAATATAAAGGCAACCCAAACTCCAGAAGGCATGAGCATCTTGAAAATCACAAAATACTTCAGAGCCACGCTTGTAACTTTACCACTACTCCCAGTCTGCTGGGATGATGATAGAATGATAGAATTTGACCTTTTCCCTCTCAATCAGCGGAATTCTCAGACACCACTACAATCACTTTGAAAATATCCTACTTTCAGAGGTAAACTTGAAGGCTGAAAGGGAAACTGGGGGGGAAAAAAGGTCACAGCATGCTATAGACTGATCTTTCAGGAAATTGGACACTTGCCTTTGAATTCTGAAGGCTTGAGATGAGTAATGCAGACCTTCAAAAGGTGTCATTTGCTATCAGATGCTGCTGAACAACCAGAACAGGCCACCTCTAACCCCACAAGCTCCCATATTACAAACCCCAGTCCCCTCTCCAGACACAGAGGGCCTGAATCTGACCACTTCCACTCAAATCCTTGCTTTCACACACACAAACACACCCATCATTTCTCAAACGTGAGGAGGAGTCACTCCATCCCAAACCACTGCATTTGGTACTTCCTAAATTGCTCAGTTCAACAGCCCCTGTCCAGGAGCAGCTCCTTGAGAGAAACAGGAACCCTGCCAGCAAGGGGCTGTGCTGCTGCTCCTCCAGACACATTTCTGCCGAACCCCCCCAGTTCCAGGCCTGGGGGGCAAGGAGGAGCAGGGAGAGAGCCCCAGATGCAACTGCAGCCTCTGCTCGGGCACACACACACAGCTCCTGCCTCCTCCAGAGGCTTTGCTGAGCACACCTTGAGTTTCACAACCCACATCCTGCCAGGCCTGGCAAAGCAGAAGTGAATAAATGCCCATTTACAAGCCGCAGAAAATAACAGCACACACAAGGTGAATCAGGTGTAATTTCCTTAATTCCCAACCAAAATTCTTCTCTGAAGGGCAGAGGGAGAGGATGGAAAAGGATGTTGAGGTCTGTCTGCATGAGGGATATGAGTCATTGCTGCAAACAGCACCAACAGAACATGCTCTGAAGTGCACAAAAATCACCTCCATTAGAGATATGACTGTGAGTCAAATCTGGCATTTCTCTGGAGAACAATCTTACATCTTTTCATCTGCAGACTTCAGAATGAGATTAGCAAAGATCTCCATGCTTCTGACAGCGGGATAGCACCTGGCATGTGCAGGAATGGCTGCAGCCAACCCAGCGTTACCTCACAGCTCACTGGCAAACAGGAAAGGGAGTCTGTACTTCCAGATTTTACCAGTGCTTTGATGAGTTTTGGGGTTCAGCTTTATGCAATGTACTTCACCTCACAAACCAAACCCTTTTAAAGGCTCAGCAGCCTTCAAAAATTCAAGTAAGGAAAGAGAAAAAACCCACAGTTGTGAGATTTTCACTAACGCAGTCCGTTAAAAATTAAATTACATGACCACAAGCAGCTTATCTAGGAACTTTCATTTTGTTGACACTTCTGGATGAAATTAATTACTGCTCTTCTGCATAAGCACCCTCAAATATATCAATTGTAACAGACCAAAGGTTTGTACCCAGCCCAGACACAAGAAATATACAACAACCAAGCAAAGAAATGCAGAGAATGAAAATACAGCCCTTTAAGATGCATTTCAGTAACTGCCAAACACAAAACTGAAAACTGCTACACGCATCCATCTGGCACATATGGAAGTATCATCCTAAACGTACCTCGACTGCTGCTTATTTTTCAGGTGGGTACCTCCTGCTCATTACTGATTAAGTTACCATTCTGGAGCTCCACAGAAAGGACAAGGAGTAGGCAACATTTGTTCAACATGAAGACCACTGTGAGCTTTCTAAATGTGCACATGCTGAGGGACTTGCCTTCAGCCTCTGTGCCCAACCCTGCCCAGTGCTGCTCCCTGTGCGAGGCAGGAAGGGGATCCCAGCCAGAAGTTCCTGGAGTACATCCCACGTGCTCAACACTGAGAAAACCAGGAAAGCTCTCACTTTTAAAACTCGACTTCACTGTCCCAGGTGGAGTCTTAAGGGTGCTGTTACCTACACTTAGAGCAGCACTGAGAGGCTCCCGACTTAGCTATGACTCATTTATGTGCACCCCCTGAACTCAAGGCTGCCAGGACCTTCATTACCGACTACAGCAAAAGAAAGGGCATTTCCACACCAGCAGCAGAGTTCTGGGTGCTGTCCCCGCACACACGGGACTGTGACCGTGTGTGTGTGTGGGGTGGCACTGAGGCTGTGTGTGTGTGCAGGGTGGCACTGTGACCATGTGTGTGTGTGTGGGGCGGCACTGAGGCCATGTATGTGTGTGTGTGGGGTGGCACTGAGGCTGTGTGTGTGTGTGGGGTGGCACTGAGGCCATGTATGTGTGTGTGTGGGGTGGCACTGAGGCTGTGTGTGTGTGTGGGGTGGCACTGTGACCATGTGTGTGTGTGGGGGGGGTGGCACTGAGGCCGTGTGTGTGTGCAGGGTGGCACTGTGGCCATGTGTCTGTGAGGTGGCACTGCGGGAGTGCAGGGCAGCAGGGTGAGCACATGGGCAGTGTGGAGGCAGAGTGGGCACGGTACGTGCAGAAGCTGGAGCGTTTGGGGGGTGTGGGGTACAGAGGAGAAGCAGGTGGACACGTGGGGTGTGTGCACACGGGGTGTGAGGCACATGTCGGGCACGGAGCCATGGCGGGAAGCTTCCTTTACAAGCAGGGACCTTCTGCTCAGGGCCCGGCCTGCAGACACTGCCCCCCTCCAGCGGGTTTAACCCTCACTGCACAAAACAAACAACCTTTCTCCTCAGGGATTATCTCCATGTCTGCTCCCGCACTGCTGGGCCGCCCAAACCCACCCGCAGCGAGGTAAAAGCGGTGAGAGAGGGCCCGGCTGCCCCGGGTGCCGTCAGGCCCCGCCGCGGGCCGAGGAGCCGCCGCAGGTGCCGGCGGGGGGAGAAGCGGACAAAGGGCGGCGGCACCTGCACTCACCATCGGTAGCAACCCTCGCTGGCCTCTAGCGTGAAGTTGACGCGGGTGCCGCGGGTGAAAGGGAGCAGCACCTTGGGGGTGTTGAGCTTGGAGGAGGCGGCGAGGTGCAGCAGCAGGAGCAGAGGCAGCGCCCCGGGCGCGGGGGGAGCCATGCTGCGCGCCGGCGGGACCGTGCGGGGCGCGAAAGTGCGGCGGGAGCGGCGCGGCGGGGCCGGGCCGGGCCGGGCAGGGCAGGGCGGCCCGGGGGCAGGGCCTCCCCCCGCCCTCCGCCCCCCGGGGCCGCACCGCCCTCCCCTGGGGGAACTCCAGCGGCGCCAACAGCGAGGCGCTGGTGCTTTGAAAAGCCTCCTTTCCTCCGGGCCTAACCACAAGCATCTCCTAGGAATCGCGCTCCAGACCCTTCCCCGGACAGGCTCCAGCACCTCAATGTGTCTAATGTCGTGGGGTACCAAAGCTGAATGCAGGATTCAGAGCGTGGCTTCACTCGAGCCCAGCACAGGGGGACGGTCACGGGCCTGGTCCTGCTGCCACACCAGTGCTGGAGCAAGCCAGGTGCCCTTGGCTTTCCTGGCCGCCTTCATGCTCCCCGGGCACACTGGTGCTAACAGCTATGCTAAGCTGCAGTTCATTCATTGCCGTAGCATCTCAGAATGGTTTGGGTTGGAAGGGACCTTAAATCACCGACTCCCACCCCTGCCATGGCAGGGACACCTCCCACTGTCCCAGGCTGCTCCCAGCCCTGTCCAGCCTGGCCTTGGGCACTGCCAGGGATCCAGGGGCAGCCACAGCTGCTCTGGGCACCTGTGCCAGGGCCTGCCCACCCTCACAGGGAGGAATTTCTTCTTAACACCTTATCTCAAAACATCTCTCTTTCAGTTTGAAGGCATTCTCCCTTTTCCTGTCACCCCAGGCCCTTGCAAAGAGCCTCCTTCCATCTTTTTTGTCAGTCCCTTAAGGTACTGGAAGGCCACAATTAAGTCACCCCAAAGCTTCTCCAGGCTAAACAAATCCAATTGTCCTGGCCTTTCTTTGTATGAGAGGTGCTCCATGTGTAGAGGATCTCCCTGTCTTTACCTATGACAGAGGGATGGTACATGTATGCATCAGGAAAATGGATTTCAGGAAGAGCGCAAGCTTCTTGGAGTAAAGATCATGAAATCCTGCCCAGAAGATCAGTCTGCTGCCCAGGGACACCAGCTAAGTGTTTACCCAGCTCTAATTTAGGTGGTATTACTGAAGTTAACCAGTTCTCATTTATTCTAAGCAAGTAAACTTATACAGGATGTTCTCTTTACATAGGAGCACTTTTTGCACTATTTATTCAGCTTGTGTTTTATTTATCAGTACCTCAGCAATGCTGTTCCACTTTCTATCCCAGAGGAACGTGTACTTCTGGACAGTTCACTTCTCCCTGCAGCTTCTGTGTGTGTATTACTCATTTTCTGATTGCACATCATGAAATTGTGTGGTCTGATTTCCAGAAGAGCTGAACTTTGCAGCTGCAATTTAAGTCAATAGGAGCTGGGCCTAGAAAGATGTGCAATGTTAAAGATGTTGGCAAATCAAGCCCTTGCACTTTAAATCGCTCCCCAACTAAAATACTGAGGGTTGTTTATTTTCTTTACTTTTTCTCTCAATGAAGTTGTAACCTTTCTTTGTAGGCATGTTAGGAAGATAAGTTCAGTAAAGACTGGGATATTAGGGAGGAATGTGATAAAATCGCCCGTGACTAAACAGTACGATGTGTTTACAGTTAGTACAATTACAACTGAGTAAATAAGAGGTAGATAGTGAGTACTTTGCATCCTGTATTGTGAATGAGGTGAGGAAATGTCTGTATCCCAGTACTTCCAGCTTTAAAAGCAGAGTGTGCAATCTCAGAACTTATTTCCTTTCTCTCGTCAGCAGTGGTGGTGATGATGAGTGTTCAATGTGAGAACAATAATTTTCCAGTAACAAATACTTCTTAGAGTTATTTTCATAAGGACCAGCAGGGTGCAGTTAGGACCTTAAAGCTTATTGATGAAACATGACAGTGAAGAACTGCAAGTGAACATCCAACACATCTTTCAGAGCATACCAAGCAATTTTAAGAGCAGAGTAAGGCCGGAGACATCGATGAGCACATCTGCAGTTTCCATTATATGGTAAAATTACCAAGTGAATTTTGTACTCACTTGAATTGGAAGTCATGCATTGCAGCACTGTGTATGCATTTCTTTTGGCCAGAGGAGGGTGAGCAGGCAGTGCAGTGTGTGCAATGTGAGGAGCCCCTGCCTCGGGGGTAGGAGTCACTAAAACATCAGGGGCTGACTTAGCAGCGTTGGTGCACTGCTCTGCTTGCCCTTTCCACGCTGCTGTGGGATCCACAGGAGGCAGCACATCCCTCCTCCCAGGACAAACACCTCCTCTCGGGGTTACCTGGTGTGCTGCAGACTGGGAACACGATACACACAGCAGGAATCTGAGGTAATTTTACAGACATATCAATGTACACCCGAGTAAGTCTGATAAAGAACACAAATGGAAATGCCTTGGCCACAAAGAATGCGATTACAGAGCGATAAGAAGGAGTGCTTTAATGAGCTGCTGAAGGAAGGAGATAGGCAAACAATAAATGGTTGTTCCCTAAGAAGCTGGGCCTCTTGTGGAAGAATTTCAAGAGATTTTAGAGGCAATCAAAATACATGCAATAAATAACAAAGCACCAGGTGCTGACCATGTTTCTACTGGAATCTGAAACTAAAAGGGAGAGAATTACTGGAAGATTTTATAGACTTGCTTGGTTGGTCTGAAGATCTGAAAACACTGCCAAGGAACCAGAAGGACATGTACTCTGATCAAATCTTTTAAATCTATCAATTTCTGAGGGAAATACATATTTTTATAAAGCTAGAAAAAATGTGTATCAATATATTATTAGGTGATATGTTGACAGTGAACACTTTTAAATCCTTGTTCAAGAAAAGGAAGTATTTGAATGGCACAGTGATAAAGCACCATCTGGACAAGAAACACCTGGCTTAATTTTCAGGCATTTAATATTTTTAAATGTCTGAGTAATTTAAAATATTTTAAACACCCATCTTCAAAACAAAAAACACCCCCCCCCAAGAGAACCCAAACAACAAAACCAATTCTGAATAAATGCAACTTAGAAGGTGAAACTTCAGCAAAATGGTAAGGCAATGAGGTGTGCAGGGTTATTTTAACTATTTATGTACTGGGTGAGGCTGACTCAAACCAGCTCCAATCCTAATCCCTGTAGGTATTTCTGTACTTGTGTGTGAACAGTGTAGGGCCAGCTCTGTGAAGCTTCAGCAGCTGAATGCATTAGGTACAATTTACTTGTAAAGAGCAGTTTCATTAAGCTGAAAGAATCAGGGCTCACCCAGTAGAATGATGAAAAACATTCTCCATTATCACAATCCTGAACCTCTTAAATAAAATAATATTTGATTTAAAGGCTGAAGAATGACTGACAAGCACTAGTAATACATTTAATGAAATGCCTGTTCCTGTAGGGATGCAGCTCTGGTTGGGAAGAGAACGGGGAGTTGCCTACCCCATGCTGAGGAGGAGATGAAAAGGGCAGGTCAATAGACTTGACAAAGAAGATGTTCTGGGAATAGTAACTTTAGAGCAGAATAACAGTGATGGGCCTCTTTTTTTGATTGATGTTGTCTGTGTTTACACTGCAGAGCAGAACAGTATGCTGCAAAAATCACTGGGAAAGATGGTCAGCTTCCTTCCTCCCTGGCAGACTGCTGCTCCCCTTGTCTGCCTTACCCATCACTGAGCTCCAAGTACATGTATTTCCTGACTGACCAGCTCAATGGCTGTCACTGCTGGGCTTTTTTCTGCTTAATTCGCTCCCTGGTTCCACCCCCATAGCTGGAGAGCCTTGAAAAGTATCTCCACCAAAGGAACTTCAGTCAAAGAAGTACATAAAGCATCCAACAGATTAAAAGGTACCTAAAAAGCAACAGCAGAGGAACAGCACTTCAACTGGTGCCCCTTAGCGCCAGCAAAAGGCTCAGGGAATCCCCAAATGGTTTGGGTTGGGAGGGACCTTCAAACCCATCCCATCCCATCCCATCCCATCCCATCCCATCCCATCCCATCCCATCCCATCCCATCCCATCCCACCTCTCCCACCTCTCCCATCCCATCCCATCCCATCCCATCCCATCCCATCCCATCCCATCCCATCCCATCCCATCCCATCCCATCCCATCCCTTCCCATCCCATCCCATCCCATCCCATCCCACCTCTCCCACCTCTCCCATCCCATCCCATCCCATCCCATCCCATCCCATCCCATCCCATCCCATCCCATCCCTTCCCATCCCACCCCACCCTGCCATGGGCTGGGACACCTCCCTCTATCCCAGGCTGCCCCCAGCCCCGTCCAGCCCGGTGTGGATCCCACCCCAGGGGCACGTTTGGGGTCCGGTCTCTGCTCAGCTGCTCCTGCTGCCTGCAGAAATTGAGCTGTAAGAGGCGGCAGAACACTGCATTACCTCACAATGGGTATTGGAGACTTACAGAGTACAGAAAGTGTCCTTTTCCAGTTATTTCTTTATAACTTTCTCCACCAGTAATCATCTTCAATTTACTGTATTAGACTTTTGTATCTTCATACACCTTCATATGGAAAGTTTTATGAGAATATCCTCTCAGCCTTACTGCTGCTTTCTACAGGGATAATGATGGACTGACAGCAATATAAAACTGAACATTTTTATTATCCTGCCAGAATTTTCCTTCCTTCCAAGGTGTTAGGCCAAAGGAAGGCATAAATTCAGAAAATGTCCAAAATTAAGGCAAGCAGTTACTGATGTCAAGGAAGGAATATTTAAAATTGATCGAGGTTGAGTTAGTTCAGGTTATTGAGACAAGAGCACTTGTGTTTAGAAAATGGGTAAAATAAGAGCCAAGCCTGCCATTCTTTGCACAGCCTCATCTGCCAGGGATGCTGCTGAGAGTTTTCCAGTGTGTGCCAGGTACAGCTGAGTCCCCACAGAGAAATGCAGCTCTTTAGATCCCTGTTCCTATGGGATAAATCCATTCGATATGCAAGACTTTCCCAGATGGTATAAAACCCCAAGACCTCGCTAATTTATGCAGGATGAGTCTGATAACATTGAGATTATGAAATAGCAGCATCAGATAAAAATAAACAGTTTTCACTTCAGAGTTTATCTACCTTTCTAATGTAAATTTATGGTTATTAAAGGAGGTTATTTATAGGTGTCTTTTCAAGCTGTTACATAACAGTGCTTCTGCCCTGTGCCTTTGTACACAGATAGAAATCACATTAATGAGCTATTCACCCAACAACTCAATGAATGCAGGAGTGAGGAGAATTCACAAGATGAGGAAAGTAACAAACAAAATCCCCAACCTTTGTTTCTGCTTTAAATACATCAGGGAAATTTAGCAGAACACAGAAGTCTTAAATCTTGAAAACAATGAATACAATTTATGAGCAGGCATGTGAATATGTTTAATGACTTAGTTAATAGTACTAACAAAAGTGAATTTGGTTTTTTCAAGGTTACTTGGTTGCAAATTATGCTATGTACACCTCACAAATCTTAAGTAGGCACTCCAGTCTCCAGTACAATAATTCTAAATCTGTTTTAAACAT
This sequence comes from Zonotrichia albicollis, assembly GCF_047830755.1. Lineage (NCBI taxonomy): Eukaryota > Metazoa > Chordata > Aves > Passeriformes > Passerellidae > Zonotrichia > Zonotrichia albicollis. Next base: position 20,355,037 of record NC_133830.1, read on the forward strand.
TAACACTCTTCTTGGTTTGCTATTTGTTATGCATTAAACACCAACATGGGACAAAGTATAAAATCCCATCCTCTTTCCTATTTTTCCCATTCTCTTCATGTAGAAGTCTTCTGATCTCATTTATCTCACCACTGGCAGTGATCGTGAGGGTTCTGTTCCTGAATAACAAGGATCTCGGACTTCTCCATTTACAGAGACACTAGAAAGTGTCCATTTCAACTGTAAAATTGCATTTCTTCATTTAAATTTTTTTTTTCATTTTAATATATACATAAGTACTAAAAATTCAACTCCTTCTGCCAACCTTGAAGAAACCTAAATTCTGCTACATGCACAGTGAGTCCTTCAAAGGAGGCATCACTTCCTGCAGTAGAATGTCAGTGAAAAAGCAGGAGGAGCTGCAATACACCACAGAATATAACACATCATGTGCACTCTGCACTCAGGTGCCCAGATTTCCATTTTGTCTCCTAAAATCCTTTCAGGATCACTTTTCCGGGTAAGCCAGCTAACAGTCAAGTTACTGTGGGGAATGAAATATTCAACATTGAAAAATTGGATTAATTTATGGAGCAAAAAAGTTGTCTTCGATGTGAATTTGCAACTGCAGATTTGTAGCAAATAAAAAGGTTAAACAGAATGTCCCTGAGACAAATGCATTGCAGATAGTGAGGCACAGGACAGTGATTTTAAAGGTCAGGCATTCCGTAAGCTCTTCTAACCTGAGTAAAGGAATCTGCTTAGATAGAACTTATTGAAAACTTTAGTAAAACATGGCACATTTCCCAAAGAACTTTATGGTTTCCCATGGAAAGGCCTATTAGTTTAGTAACACAGGTTTAGTTTAATAAATTTTTAATTAAATGCATTATTACACCTGCACACTTCCTGTGAAGTAGCACACTTCTTCTAAATGCTAAGAAAATTTGATCCCTCAAAATGTTCATGCATAAAGGAGGTTCACTTCAAAAGCATGGGAATATTCATTAACATTTTTTGTATTCTTCTACCTCTTCTTTGGGACAAAATTCAAACAAGATGATTTTTACTTGGAAGACACTAATTAGAGTTTTTTAAGCTGCTGTATAAATTACATACCTTTTAGATGCTGAAGTATTGTAGTTCCAGGAATAACTCTAGACCTTCTGCTGAAGTTTATAACACATCCAAGTTTTAATATATTAATTTTTATAACAGTGGCAGAACACTAAGAAACTGCTCTTTTTTTATGTGGCTTGGTGATGTTTGTTCCAAATATATTTTTTGCTTTCAGAAATATCCAATAATTACTATACCAAAGGGTTAGAGAAATGCAGGAATTTTTCTGATATCCAGAAAAATCTAAATGACTTTGACAAGGCAGCATGTCCTGCCAGCATGATGAAAGCTACAGTAGTCATCACTTTGGTTCATCTTGTTCATCTTTGGCTTCAGGCTTGATTAGCTATAAATGCTTACCTTGTCCCTTCTGGATCAAATACCTAAACAAGCTTTGATGTTCCAAGGATATTCTAGCCAAAGCACTTTTAGCAGTTTCATGGGGGGAAAATGCTTAAGGTACTGTTTTATAGCTCAATGATTCCATAAACAGCAAAGGAAACAGGAATACAGAGGTTGTTTCCCCCCTTTTTTAATTAAATTTGGTTTTTCCTCACGTAGCTGTTTTTTTTTTTTTTTTCCCAAGGCCCATAATTGAATTCAGTGCAAATCGCAGGTACTTGCACTTGCAAAGTTTTGGGAGGGGTTTTGGTTTGTTTCTTTCTTCAGCTTAGGAGTAAAACACAAGTCATCCTGATTTTCCCTATGTCAACACTGTTGTTCTCATGCAAAGAGTTGTAATTCATTAGGCTGTCAGTTTTCAATTCAGTAGGAGGTTAATGTTAGTATATCCCAAGGAGCTGGACTGTAGTTAGCATTTAATACACTCATTCATTATCCAGAAAGGCAGAAATGAAGTGTAGAACAGAAAAATGAGGTCAGCAGGATTTGCAGATAACAAAATTATTTATCTTCCTAAGAGAAGGCTGTGATGAACTTCATGGGAACAGAACCAGGCAAATTGGCAGCATAATAGTTGGTGGAACTCAGACATTGACAAATGCAGGGGAGAGCACGGGAGATTGGCAAATCTGAACTGCCTGTACCCAGGGCCCTGTTCTAACTTCTCACTAACTGCTAAGGGAAAAAGAACACCCAGCACAATTATAGACTCTTCTCAATGCCCAGCAGCGTTCAAAAGCTAAATAGGGTGGTGGAATGCAAAAAGAAATAGCCTAGAAAAGACCCAAAATGCAGTGGGAAAACATTTGTTCCTGTTTTCCTTTGAACTTCACAATAAGCCGGGGTCATTCCCACTCACCTGGGATCTATCACAGGAGAGGGCCCTGCCTCCAACAGTTCGAAGAACTCATGTTCTTCCATTGTCAGAGCTCATGGTGGCTTGTGTGGAACCTGTGAAGGTCATTTGCCTCCCTTTGCTTTCCATTCTGGAGATGAGGTCATGCAGTGAAACTGGGGTGATTGTTCTCACCCAGAGAAGAGCTGCTGCCCCCCACAAAGTGTCACCAGTCTGCTTTTACTCCAGTGTGATCTCCCTGAGCACATCGACATCCATCTGCTTTTTTATTTCTCCTCACCAGCCAACAGCTTGGCACCACCAAGCTGTTGGCTGGTGAGGAGAAATAAAATTATTTAACATATTATTATGTTAATAATAATATTATTTATATTATATTATTATATTATTTATAATATAATATTAATATTATTTATATTATTATTTATATTATTATAATTATATTATATTATAATTTATATATATAAATTATAATTTATATAAATTATATAAATTATATATAATTTTTATATATAAATTATAATTTATATAAATTATAATATATTATTTATATTATTTAAATAAACATATTTAGAAATGTTTCCTCTTGGGATCCTGGGAACATATTTGTGTTCTCCTTTCTCTCCCACTGGCCTTTCTCGTTGGTTGTGGGTCCTTTTGAGTAAATTGTCACCTTCTTAGATCAGTTCTCTGCATAGCACTGCTAAGGAGGTGAAGAGACAGGAGGATCCCCTTAGAAGATCATGAGCATCCCCCCCATGCTGCACCTGGAGCCAGGCTCAGTTACACTGGAAGCACAGGAATCCTACAGGACCAAAGATTTTTGTCAGATGAACTCTGCTCCAGCAGAAAACTGCAATTTGAACGTTTCCTCCAGTGGAAGTGCCAAACAGTTCTTTACAGTTCTGATCGTGACCCACACCCAAAGTGGCAGAACAGTGTTAGTCAGCAGATTTTCATGCCATTTGTAATTTTCTTTTCCTCATTTCAGTTTACTGTTAGTTTAGAATGTTAATTTTTTTTCTCATGTTAGAGGTTTGTGAAAAGTTGTGTGAAACACAGGAAAAAATACAGAAGATTCTCCATATAGCCCAATATTGTCTAATTTTACAATCACTGAGTTCTACTTAAAATTTGTAAATCTTTTAAGCACCTCAGACTGTAAGAGCCCCCAAAGTGCCATTCTGATTTATGTAACTACATATCTGATATAATTCATAGAAAGAGGAAAAAAGCTTTACAGCAGCTGCACCATGCAGTTTCTCTCTGTGAATTATTCTCCCCATGTTTTTATGTAATAGTGTAAATTAATTACAAGGATGCCAATTTTAGCTCTGTGTTTATCAAATGAAATTACAAAGAGATTCCCAGGAGTACAGAGAATGAAAGCTTACATTTTTAAAAATATTTAAGTTGATGAGAAATTAATTTTTTCCTTATTAGTTCTCATTTCACAAACAGAATCTTCTTTGTTCCTAACTAGCTCCTATAACAACTTTGGGTCTTTAATTATTACTAATTATTGACTAAAGATTTGTTTTTATTTGAAAGTTGCAGCCTTTTGGCTCTAACTAATGAATAGGATGGGGTGAAGAAAAAAAGGTACTGAATTATTCACTAACATTTGGTTTAATTACAATCAAGTGACCCTTTCTAAATTGAAAAGCATTGGTGAAAAGCAGAAGACAAATGAGATTTTTCTGTATAAATAATGAATAGCCCTGTTGTTTAAATTTAAACACCAAATTAAAAACCAAACAAGCAAGGAAACAAACAAGGAAAAAACTCCATGCTACAATATCCATTCTAGAGCTTTGCAATAAGATGTAGTAGTTTTTTGTAGACTCAGAACACATTCTGTTTGACCTTTCTGGAGTTCTCTTTCAGACCAGATGTTGCACCTGCTTGGCTTTAGGTACTGTAATTCTATTCCACTAAAAAAAAATTATGCTGCAAACTCCATAAAGGGTTTTTTCTTCCAGCTTATGCCTGATTTTCCTCATGCAGTGAACAAAACAGATGAGTTATACTGCAGGACTGTGTGCAAGAACAGTATTTGCAAGAAACCATATTTGCTTCAGAATTCAAATGTGAAGCAGTATCTCAGTCACTTAACTATGCTCTTTTTTAAACCCTAGCTCTTCTTATAAAGGACATATTTTAATTAAAAACCAATTTGGTGAGCATAAGATACTCCTTCAGTGCAAAGAGCATCTGTAAGGATCTGAAAATTTTATTAACTTTCTAAATTCTTTTTCAAATGCATCTTTCCAATTACAGGTGCTCTGCTCCTCAGCACATTTATGCATGTCCTTATCCTTGGACACTGCATGCCCTCCAAATCCTCATAGTTAAATTGCATCTTTTGCTGTAAATTCATCCAGATTTGTAAGATGAGTGTATTGTATCTGAAGTAGATGCATGGCCTGGCGTTCACATCAGCCTGCCTAAGCTTGTATTTTAAACAGTAAAGGGTTGGCATTTTGGAAATAGTGTCCTGAATGAATCCTGCCTGTGGAGAGGTGAAATCAGTGTGTGCTGCCAGGGCCAAAGAGTCCCTGTCCCTGCATCCCTGCAGTCAGCTCTGCCCCAGCACTCCAGGAAGAGGCAAAGAGCAAGGACAGTGAAACCCAAAGTGTATTGCACTGCCAGGAGACAGCAACAATCCCTGTCAATGTTACCCGCAGCTGCTTTCAAACCCAGCCAGGGTAACTCACAATCCTCCATTTCTGGAGTGAGGTATTTGCTAGGGAGTCTGTTCCTAATGATCTGTAACCTCAGGTATCTGTTAGTTCATCTCAAATCCAAAGCGTGCAGGGAGGTTTGGTGGAACTCTCGGGAGGATGCTGGCATCACACCAAATGAATGGAGCTCTTGCAGTGGAATAAAAGTAATCTGTGATGACTGATGTCGTGCCTCTGGCCTTCAGCTGAAATGCATTGAAACTGTGAAGAAGGTGCCTCCCCAAAGGCTTGGTTGTCTTGGCAATTTAAACAAATGAAGCATACTGCAAGTGTTCAGATGGGATTATGTGAAGGTGGCTTCCAATTTGGGTTAATTTGACGCTGTGAAGAGGGAAATACTGGATTTTATCTTCTTATAAATCTGTTCAGAACAAAAAACCCAGAACACTATTTTAATTGTTTTCTTTTCCACCAAAAGTGACTGTTCAGTCATGCAAATATTCAAATAAACCAATAACAGCTTGCCAGAAATAGGCTGCTAGAAAACACAGTTTGTCTTCTCCTCATTATTCAAGGTTGTGCCCTGAAACATTATCTACTGCATGTAATTCAAACCATGGTCTGTTGAAGAATAATTAACTTCTTTTTCTGTCACATCCACCCATCCAAGACCTCCCACTAGTGAACAGATCTCGACATTTCTGCAAGCCAGAAAAGTTGTAGTGTGACGGTGGACAAAAGACTGACACTGAAGATGGTGGCAAGCATCAGCATTTATTATCCCACAGTACAACTTTTTATACTTTATATTACACGCATAACACGTGCGTTTTTGCATTATAATTGGCTAACAAACGACATGCACGCACCTTCTACTCTTTTCTAACTGGTCATAAATTTCTTTTTCTTGGTGTAAACGTCAACACACATCGGCATTCCACGCTTCTTCTCCCTCAAAGCTGTTTACATGTCTTGTTCAAGGACACAGCTGTAACTCATCAAGGCCGAGGCTGCCTACAGCCCCATTCCTGTTCTCCTACAGTTCCCCTTTTTTGCTTTTCAACCACAAATGCTGTGTTTACCGTCTTCTGCAGGGCCCTTTGCAGACAAAACAGCAAACACAGTACAAGCATCTCCTAAGTAGTTTCCATTAATTCCTTAATGCATTTGTGACTTGATTGTAACTCAACTTTTAAATTCGTACAGCACATACCATTGAAATCTTCACACATGCCTGTAGGGGGATACAGTATGGGTAAATGAAGGTGGTAGAGAATATAATCTTATCCCCTAAAGAGTTGCAGCTTTGCAGCTGAACCAATTACTAAAGATCAGGAGCAGGCCTGATGCTAACAGGCCACACCTGTAGCCAATAAGAACAGTGTTATAGAAGAGTGGATTGGTGGGAACTGGAGTCAGTTGGCTGCTGTGAGGACAAGGAAGAGTCAGTGCCTAGAGGAGCTGCTTGCAGGAAACATCAAGGAGGTACAAAGCTCTAGCAATATAGAACCCTTGCAATGTAATAACAATAGAAGCTCTTGCACTATAATGACAACACATGCCCATGGGATAATAACAAAAAACAATAGCTGCGTGGTTTTGTGAAGCAGTGTGGCAAATGCTATCTACATTACTGGCCAGTGCAGAGTCAAGCTAGCAGTTATGTGTTCCCTCACACTGTATAAATATATGTCATGGTGGCAATCTACTGATGGTGTGTTCAATGCTTGCTGCAATCTGTGCTGTGCAGTGTGGTTTATAATGGGTGCTGTATTGGGTGTTGTCACACCTAACCAATGGTGCGAGGCCCCCCTACAGTTCTACTGGGGATTCCTGGCCATGCACAGTCTCTACTAAGCAAAACCAGATCCTTATGCAGTGCTCTGGATTTTGCCAAGCCCTATGCTGGCTTGCTTTGATCTCTACCTAACTGCTGACACCTAGCCATGTGATTTTGATAAATTGAACTGCTGGGTATAATATTTTGGCCAGGTGTGATATTTCAGTTTCTGGTGCCCCTTTGTTTTAGTTTAGTTGGTTTGGTTTAGTGCATGCAATGGGCTCACCCAGACATTCTTGCTATTCCAGGGAGCCAGGTGAGCCACAGCAAGGTCTGTGGCTCTGAGGGATGTTATCCAGCACAGGTCAAACAGAAGAAGCAGGCATTCACCAAACTCCTGGAATTTGTGGAGACACAAGAATATCCACATTCCCAGGTAACAAGATCCCATGGGCCCTCCCAGGCTCCTGTTGGCAAATTGCAAACAAGGACTGAAGCAGGGCCAGGGGTACCGGTGACTGTAACAAAAAATGCATTAGAATAACAGATATGGTACATGAGGGAGGAATAGTAAGATGGTTCAGTGTAAACACAGCTTTCCAAACTCTTGCCTGCAGGGTTTCACCCTGGGCAGTGGTCATAGTTGTAGGAGTAATGATGTTAATACTACTAAATGCACCAGTGGATAATGGAGCCTGTGCTGATTTTAGAGCTCAGTGAGGAGGGAAAGTCAGCTATTCAATCCATCCCCTTTCAACAGTGGAGGAGAAAATACTAAGATTATGCACTCCCTGCTCTGCCTGCAGCCTCTGGCAACAAAACTGGTTGTGCTCAGGGAAGACACCACTTTCCCCCCTTACCCCCTGCATCAGCTCACAGTGAAAAGACGAGGGAATGTACAGTTCTAACTTCTAGTTCTAACTAATGGTCCCATTTTCCTCAGCACTCTGCTGCCATTGGTGAGCATCCTCCTGGCAAGTGTGATCAGGTACAGGAACCAGGAGAGAGATCTGAGCCACTTGACCAAAAAGCAGAGAAGGGCTGAGATTGTCCTTCCTTAGTTCTGCCTCAGAGACTCACAGCAGGCCTGGGGCTGACTTTAATGATTAGAGAGAGAAGCATTTCAGCAATGGCAATAGCACTCTCCAATTCTAACTAGTACTCCGTTTCTGAGGTTTTTTCCCAGCAGTGCCTTTGTGAGAGGTGACATCTCCTGCCCCCTCAGGGATCAATCCCCTCCCTCGACAGAAATAACACAACTTGCCCAGAATTTGAAGCATTTTCATTTAAAGATGGAATTTCCTCTTCATCCTTAAATTTCACGGACACCAATTGCTGATAACATCTGAGCCTTTGAAATGACTCCTCATTCCCGTTTGCCACACTCCAAGTCTGGTAGATTAAAAAAACCCCGAAAGTACTCAGTAGGACATTTCAGTGTTTCCCTGTGCCGTACTAGAACATTTTAATGAGAAATTAGAAGTAAGAAGGAGGTGGGGGAAGGCTCTGTACAGCCCCCACTGTCCGGCCTTGACCGAGCTGCTGTCCCGAGCCGCCTCCCCTCAGCGGCGCTGATGGCGCTGCCCCGAGCACTGGTGATTTACAAGACAACTGTTCTAGGACAAAACACACACTCGTGCCGAAGCACATCAGAGATAAAGCCTGGACTTAGTTAGAAACTGCAGCGGTGATTGTTCCCCGAGCTGAGGCGAAGCAGCGCAGCTCTGAGGGAAGAGCTCCGCGTCCGCCCCGAGCAGCGGCAGTGCCGAGGCAGCGCCTCGTGGCTGGGTTCGCTTCCAGCTGCTGAGGGAAAAACTTCTTGCGAGGGCGTTCTCGGCGCTCTGCAGCTCCGAAGGGGAAGCCTCTGCCCTGAGCAGACCCTGCAGTGTCCAACATGGGCACTTTCAGGAGCACAGGATCTGCCGCGGAGCCCTCCGGGCCGGCGGCTCAGGGACAGCCAAGCCCGGGCTGTGAGAACAGCCCAGGGCGTTGGCTCAGTGATTTCACTCCTCACTGCTTGGTTTTGCTTGTTTTATTTTGTAAAGCAAAAACCTCTGGTGTCTGTACCAGCACGAGATGTTGAGCCTGCTGTTGCTGGAACACACCAAATCTCCTTCTGGATAGGAAAGGACTGGGGCTTGGACCTGAGCTGGCACTGCTTAGTTACCTGAAAAACTCAGACATTTCAACTCACATAACACCTGGACCTTGGAACACTGTGGTAGTGTGTTGCTAAGTTTCTTGTGTTATTCCCCCAATTTATGTATTGTTCTCCCCTATTATGTGTAAAATGGTTTCGTTCCCCCAGTTCTTCCCGCCACTGCTAGCCTGTCAGCTAAGTTGCTATAGCAACTGCTATTCATAGTTGCCGATATGTAATTGCTTCTCCCCTTGGTTTCCCTTATAAGTGAAAGTTGTTTCCTCCCTGTCCAGTCAATCACTCCCTTCCTCCTCCCAGGTTTCGAGAACCTTCTCCTCTCTAGAGATGGTGGTTGGCTGGGGCCCCAGGACACCTCCTTTACCTTTTGATTATTGGTCTCCATGGAGTGTCAGTTCTGTGAAGTTCATCCCCTCACCTTTCCTGATTGGCTCTGTCTGTACCCACCCCCTTGCTTTATAATCCTGTTTGCACCCCCTATGAAAAAAACTTTTTCCCGGATGGTTTCCCGGTGTTTGGATGCGGCATCACCGTCAATAAACCGATGTTTAACCCCTGGGAAATGGTCAGTTCCGTTCCTCTCATATACCAGCGAGGTACGCCAGTCCGCAGCCAGCACAGCCCGAGGCCATCAGGCTCCGAAGGGTGCTGGCCAGGAATTGCAGAGGGGCGTCGGCCTTTCGCCCTCAGCTAGTCGGACTCTAAACTTCGGGCCACATACGATCCTTTCTGCAGATGGCGCCCAACGTGGGGCTTTACCGTACCCCGCGGACTGGACTTTAAATCTACTAGCCGTCAGACTTCCTCCGGTTTCAGTGGACTAATCTGCCTGAACTTTTCGTTTGCAACGCTCTTTGATTAGGTGAACCCCGGACTCGGTTCCTCCCCTGCCCTTTCAATTTTCCCTGGGAGCTCTACGAGGGGGACTGCCGTCTGCCGCCTTTCGCGCTCGCGGTGCCCCGGCACGGTGACGCCAGGCCCAGCAGCGGGGCTCTCGGCGCGGCGCTGACTGGTTGCGGCGGGCTCTTTCAGCGCAGGGCGGTTTTTTCGCGCGGTTTGCCGTGGTGGGGTCGCTACACCCCCCACGATCATGGGTGTGGGTCAGAGCAAAACCCAAAAAGGAGTTTTTTTTGTAGTTAAGGGTTTGTTACTTGGAAGAGGTTTTACTGCCCCCAAGAAAGAGTTGATAGTGTTGATTAGATGGGTATTTTCACATTTCCCTGAAGTTTCCCCAGAGGTTGCGAAAGAGCCGCGCTTTTGGGCAGCCGTTGTGGCCAAATTAGACCAACAGGTTAACGCTGGGGAACCCCGGTTGTCTAACGTGGCATACTGGGCAAGCAAAGTATTAACTTCGCTGCGCCCAGCCGGGAGTTCAAGAAAGGATCTTTCTTCTTCTAGTTTGTTCCCTAGTTCTCCCAGTTCCCGCATCCTTACCCCCCAGCCCTCACCCTCTTCACACAGGCAAGAGCCCTCGAAAGAGATTTTAAAGGCCAACAAAAAGCAGGGAAACCATTCTGCCCCTGCTCCCTCTCGACCTGCTCAGCCTCCCCGTCCGAGGAGCCCTGCCCAAGTTCCTCCATCCTCCCCTTCTACCCCAGTTCCCAAGTCCCCAGTTTCAACCCCTAAGTTTGTTCCGCTTAGTAATGAAATTCTACAAAGTAGCCCCTTTACTGTCCAAGATGGCGGGGACCACGCGGTCTCTGCCGCCAGAGCTCTTTATTCTTCCGCTAACCCGTTCCTCCCAAGCACCAACCCCTTCCTTCACCCTGACCACACTCCTTGCTCAGTTACTCCTCTCTCATACCCTCCCTCCGTCCCGCTCACTCCTCAGCACTCCGCCCCACCTTCAGCTCCTCCTCAAACCCCTCCCCCGGTTCAGCCCCCCACTCCCTTCCCCCCCGCTCCGTTTTCGTTTTTCCCTCCGCCTCCGAACGCCGTCCGGGGGGCGGACAAGGGTACGTTGCCGCGCCCACTCCCTTGCCTTACGTCAGCGCCAAACCCCGCCTCAACCTCCTCCAGTTTCGGTTCCCACGCCACCCCCCCCAGCTCTCACGCTTTGTGTTCAGAGGAGGGGGGGGGGGAAAGCCGGAAACTGGAGCAAGCTCCCCTATTAGAAGCCGCCCCGGTAACATATCATATAAGAGAAAGGGGAAATGCACGGGCACAGTGGGTGCCTTTAGCACAGGTCCAAATAAAGGAGCTATGCAAAGCTCAGAAAGATTACTCCCGGGAGTCAGAATTCTTCCGGGGTTTGCTACACAATACCCTTGCTCAGGGAGATTTGGTACCGACGGATTTAAGGTCCCTCTTCTCTAGCCTGCTCAGACCCATGGAATTTAGGGTCTGGGTGAGGGAATGGAGGAGGGAAATAGTGGAAGTACTCCCAAGTTTTTGGGGGAACCTTACACTGTCCCATGACGCAGATGGTCAGTTAATTACCCAAGAACATCTTTTGGGTGAAGGACAGTGGGCTGAAGGGGCAAATCAAGCTAAAGCCTTATTCCCATCCCAGCTAGTAGAGACGGCCCGGGCAGCTGAGCGGGCCTTCTTTAAGTTAGAGGTAGTTACCTCCCAATGGGAAGATGCTGAGGTTTTGCAAGGAGCGCAAGAGCCATACATGGAATTTATCGAACGTCTATACAGATATGTGGAAGCGCAAGCGTTCGGAGAGGATGACAGGGAAAAAATGCTTGAGCAGATGGCTTATAGCAATGCCAACGCTGACTGCCGCAAGGCTATAAAAACTCTCCCTCGAAGTCCTAAGCCCACAGTAGAAGCCATGATAGATGTCGTAGTGCGTCAAGTCTCCCTGGCCCCAAGGCCTAAGAGAACATCTGTGCATTTTGCTGAATGCCCCGAGCAAGACTTCATAGAGGCTGAAGCTTCCCCCGTGGCCGGTCCTTCTACTTCTGAGTCCGGCAGGAGGACATCAGCAACCCATCCCTGCCATCTCTGTGGCAAGGTGGGGCATTGGATGCCTCAGTGTCCCATGCGCCAAGACTACATGGAATGGAGGCGGAAGCAAGATAGGAAGAAGACAGAGGAAAAAGACCATCCAAATGAGTCAAGCACCTCATCCCGAAGCAGAAGATGCAGAAGGAAGCTGAGTCACAAGTTCAGGCGTGCTCGCGGTGATGGAGAAAACCCTCCCAAACACCATCAGTTTCCTCAGATGTTTACTTCCTCCCCAATGCTGAGACTGCTGCTCCTACCCCTCTCGTCACTGAACTACCTCTGGTTTATTAATCACAACCTCCTTCCCCCATTTCTTCTTCTTCTCCCGAACTGGATTTATTATTTGGGGCAGAACCATCTGTTTAAGTATTTTGCGTTTAACTGTTCACCTTTTGTCTTTTAGTACATTTCCCCAACTCACTTTTGATTTTCATCCTCCTAATTTGCAAGCTAGTCCGGAGGAAACTGACTGCGCCGAGTGCCACTATCCCTTGCAATGTTCAGAAGACAAAGACACTCGTCATGACCAGCTGCGAGTTCCTGCATTCTAAGCTTAATTTGGACTTTTCTCTTCATTTTAATTTTTATTTGGTAAAAAACGGGGAGATGTGGTAGTGTGTTGCTAAGTTTCTTGTGTTATTCCCCCAATTTATGTATTGTTCTCCCCTATTATGTGTAAAATGGTTTCGTTCCCCCAGTTCTTCCCGCCACTGCTAGCCTGTCAGCTAAGTTGCTATAGCAACTGCTATTCATAGTTGCCGATATGTAATTGCTTCTCCCCTTGGTTTCCCTTATAAGTGAAAGTTGTTTCCTCCCTGTCCAGTCAATCACTCCCTTCCTCCTCCCAGGTTTCGAGAACCTTCTCCTCTCTAGAGATGGTGGTTGGCTGGGGCCCCAGGACACCTCCTTTACCTTTTGATTATTGGTCTCCATGGAGTGTCAGTTCTGTGAAGTTCATCCCCTCACCTTTCCTGATTGGCTCTGTCTGTACCCACCCCCTTGCTTTATAATCCTGTTTGCACCCCCTATGAAAAAAACTTTTTCCCGGATGGTTTCCCGGTGTTTGGATGCGGCATCACCGTCAATAAACCGATGTTTAACCCCTGGGAAATGGTCAGTTCCGTTCCTCTCATATACCAGCGAGGTACGCCAGTCCGCAGCCAGCACAGCCCGAGGCCATCAGGCTCCGAAGGGTGCTGGCCAGGAATTGCAGAGGGGCGTCGGCCTTTCGCCCTCAGCTAGTCGGACTCTAAACTTCGGGCCACAGAACACACACTTGGGACAGACACATTCCCAGCAGCCCTTCTTCCTCTCAGGGGAGAAAACAGTCAGGAACAAGCAGTAAGTGAACATGGGGAAAATTCAACATTAAAAGCAAAATCCTCAAATCTCTTCTCAATCAGTTAAGAAAAGGACCTTTACATTGGCAGAAAAGTGCTCAGAAAAATTTATATCTCCAAGACCCCTGCTCCCATGAGCCCATGGATTGAATGAGCCCCAATGAGGAACATTATACAAACAAGAGTAACCACTCAAACCAAAGCTGGAGCTACTCCTGCATTTCAAATTCCTGATTTCAAAGACAGATACTTCAGCCCAGTTCTGAAGGAGATACTTCCACATGAACTGTGTAGAAAATCATCCTACCTGAATCTGGATTTCATCGGACAGTTCTTCTGCCATGTTGTGGAACTGGTTGGCTGCAGCATCCAGGACCTTCACTACAACTTTCAGGCCTGTTCTTCCCTTCACTCTGCCATAAACATCCACTGCAAAGTTGTAGTTGGCAGGCAGCTGAAAAGCAGCCTTGGACAGGAGAAAGGGATTAAAGCTGGACTCATGGAAAGCCCAGACATTGGCACAAGGTGCTGACAACTGATCCTGGGTTTTGAGGCAGTGGAGGCAGCAATATTCCCTGCATTGCCCTGATGTGGCTCTTTCCTTTGCCCAAGCTGCACACACACACACACACTTTACCTCACTGTGCCTTGCCCTGACATCCAGAGTGTCCCTCTTGGTGACAGACCAGTGGAAGGTTAACCCTGGCACAGCATTGCCAAAGGAGAAAGGAGTCTGAGTGCTGGTGATGCCCATGACATAAACTGGCATCTGGAAAGAGAGAAACCAGCTTGCCTAGGTAATGCCAGCATGCAAACCAAACACCTGCCCACAGCAGTGAGAATTAAACTTAAAATTTAAGTTTGATCACTGATCAAGGGATGGGGTCTCTTACGAAGAAAATGGTTTGGCTGCTGCTTATGCATCACACAGAAAAGTCAACCCCCAGCTTGTCAAAAGTCAATTTTGATTCCTTCTGACTCGGTACATGCTCTACAAACACCCAACAGAAGGATATTCATGGTTTTATTTTTAATCTCCAAAGCAATTCATTCACCTGGGATCAATGAGCTGGAATCCCTGCCCCCTGCATCAGCTCACACTGAAAATGTGAGGGAATGTACAGTTCTAACTGATCCCATTTTCCTCAGCACTCTGTCTGCTGCCATTGGTGAGCATCCTCCTGGCAAGTGTGATCAGGTACAGGAACCAGGAGAGAGATCTGAGCCACTTGACCAAAAAGCAGAGATGGGCAGAGGGTGTCCTTCCTTAGTTCTGCCCCAGAGACTCACAGCAGGCCTGGGGCTGACTTTAATGATTAGAGAGAGAAGCATTTCAGCAATGGCAATATTTGTTGTTCTGGATAGAACAGACATGCTGGAGATTGTCAACATACAAAGGACTGAAGCCTCCATTGCAATGAGAATGAAGATGAGAGAACCCTTCTCCAGACTGAAGGATGCTGCTTCAGCAGGCTTGAATTTCCAGAAATCTGGTACAGATGGTAAACTCATTTGGATTCTGATTTAGTATCAGAGAATCACAAAAGGATTGGATTGGAAGGACCTTAAAGTTCGCCTCCTTTTCCCTCCCTGTCTTGGGGGCATTTTTCCTGCCCCGGGGGCTCCATGCTCATGAGGGTTGTTGGGTTGTGTCAGCAGGACTGCTGTTACTGCTGCACAGATAACAAAGGTCTGCCTTAAAAACCACCCAAACAATTTCTGTGGGACAAGGATTTAGAGAGGGGACAGTGACTGACCCATGGCCTGCCCCAAAATGGCAGAGTGACCCCTGGCCTGCTCCAGACTGGCAGACTGAGTCCACCTGGCTTCAAACAATCAACTGTGTTGCAAATAAAGCCAGTGCACACACTGGACAATTAGAAAATTGGACATATTTAATCTTCTACTGGTACATCTCTTATCTTCAGAATACAAAGCATCAATCATGAGCTGCAGTGGTGAATCCTTGTGATAGAGGTCTCTCCTTGTGGTGATACTGACAGTGACCAGATAGAACCTTTCCAACACAGTCTCAGTGTTAGAAATTAGGCACTGTTTATTGCAGTGCTGGTCACTCTGAGGACTCCCCCTCTAATTAAGTGCCCTGAGCACTGGATAAAGAGTTTTTATCACACACAGAATTCACAGAATCACAAGGTTGGAAGAGACTTTCAAGATCATCAAGTCCAACCCATGCCCCAACATCTCAACTAAACCATGGCACCGAGTGCCATATCCAGTCTGTTTTTAAAAACATCCACCACCTTCCTGGGCAGACCATTATCACTCTTTCAGTGAAAAACTTTTTCCTAATATCCAACCTGTATTTCCCTTGTCACAGCTTGAGACTGTGTCCTCTGGTTCTGTCACTTGCTGCCTGGAGAAAGAGACCAACCCCACCTGACTACGGCCACCTTTGAGGGAGTTGTAGAAATGATAAGGTCCCCTCTGAGTCTCCTTTTCTCCAAGCCAACAACCCCACCTCCCACACATAGATTACATATTCATTAGCTCTGCCTGCTTATTTGATGTATATGTATATGAATTACTTTATTTTACATAGTCATACCCTTTATTGGAAGTTCTCATGTGGTTCTTTGGGGTCTCTGTTCAACATCCTTTTTAGGGGGCTGTTCCTCGACTCCCACTTTTGAATAAGCACAGGATCATTGTTTTGCACATACTTCTGTTTGGTCAGCCTTGCAGAGCTGAGCTGGCATCCTGCTTGTGTTTTGCATGACTTCTGTTTGACTCAGTTACACCTTCATCTATTTCTCCAATGCCATGCTGTTCTGTTCTACTGTCCTTATCAGTGGATACTATTTGGATGCCATGAATTAAATCAACGATGGTGTCACAGCGAATCACTTGTCCAGTCACTTGAAGAGAGACCACAAAGAGCACAAGAAAAGCACAACACTGCATGTGCTCATCAAGAACAACAATAAAGTCAAGATGCACCTCAAATTTAGCCAGTGACACAAGACACTGACACTGAAGGAACTGAAACTTGGTCATGACCTCCATGAAGAAATTCGTGGTCAAACGGTGGCTCAAAAAGCAAGAGAAACAGTTCCCTCCCTCACTGGCCTGCAGAAACTCTGATCTCCATCTGCACTGGCAGCTACAGTGGGAGCTGTCTGGGAGTGCTTATGCAGAGTTGCTACAGTGCTCTCATGGCCCACAGACATCAATGGCTTTAACCCACAGACAATAAACGCCCACAAACTCCTTCAGTTAGTGACTGCACGGCATTGGTGGTGCCTCTCTGTCACTATAAAAGCTAACCAGGTATATTGCATGACAGACCCTGTCATACAAAAAGGCACTTTCCATCTTTTGCAATGCAAAGCATCAGATTTGCTTTCATATTTTTCAGTCCACACTTTATATTTCAGTCACCCTGTCTATTTTTACTTTCAATTACTTTTATTTTTGTTAAGAATTACCCTTTCCCTGAATGTATCATTGTCATGGTTTAAAGCCAGGTAGATATTAAGCCACATAGAGCTGCTCCTATTTCCCCAAGCCATCAAGAGAGAATGAATCAAACAACCTCCCCTTAAACCCATGGAGCAGGCTGGGGCATTACAGTGTGGATTTTATAGAGGTGAATAATTCTAACTGGAGCAGTAGAAAAGACCAGGCTGTCACAGCAGAACTTAACTCACTTTGACATTAATATCTTCATAGGGAAAAAATAATAATTAAAGTGGAGAGAGCAACAAATACTCTCCTGAATTTTACTGATTAGAATGAAAGCCTGATTGGGGAAGCAGAAATGGAAGCCTGGAACACTTGGCAGGTGAGCAGGAAGGGAGAGGAATTGCTTTCACCTGTTATTTTGGTGATTTCTTTGGTACTGAGAGAAGTGAGAAAAGTCTCTACTCCCTGCTGCTGCAGCTTTAAATCACCTCACACCCCAAATCAAGATGGTATAAACTGCCCTTAATGGAGCACTAACACAAGGTGTTAGAAGATGTAATCAGGGTTCCTAAATGAGAAGGATGCTAATTGCTGGTCATTGGCATCCTTCAGCTGATGAGCAGCCTACTAGCCTGAGAAATGAGAGAGCTTTAGTACTGCTGTGTGATCAGAACCTCTTTGTCAAATTATCTGCCTGTAGAATAAAACCAACAAATGAGCTGCTCCTTACACATTAAGAGTTTTCCTGAGATGCTTGAAAAACATGTTTTTATTTTGTTTTGATTGCATTTATTAGTCATATGGAAGATGGTGAGGAAAACAGAAGGGATCAGCTTTATCTGAAATTTATGAAGGACTCCTAGCTGTCAAGCTTTCTAAAAAGCAAGTATTTCTTGATACCACCTCTACTATTTTTATATATGAATATATGCCTATTTCTATCTCTCTCATAGTTCTTCACCAGTAGGAATTTTTATTGCAATACAACTATGACATGTTATCTTGTTCTCAGGAAAATAAACACAAATCACATGTGGGAGTGTGATGCAGCAATACATGTCACAACCAGATTGTGGGTGGATTCTGACAGCTCCTCTGGCCACGCACCAGAACACCCCAGAGTCCTGCTGTAGCTACTCAGAGCTGCGGGCTCCTTGGCATTTCTTTTCCTTGCTGCTGGGGGTTACCTTCCTTCATAGGTCCCTGGCTTCCTCAAGAGTGTCCTGGGCACAAAGCAGAGCAAGCACTGGGGCAGAATCCTGTCTCTTCCCTCTAATTTCTGTGACCATTACATCCAGTTCTGGATCAATAGTAATAAAGTCAATAAATAAAGCCAGTTATCTGATAATTTGTGCCCGAATTGTGCTGTGATAGTTGAGAACAAGTAAAATGTCCCACCTGGTTATCACAAGACATCCCTATCTAAGCCTGTGAACACCTCATGGCGCCAGTGAGGAATTTTAGCTGAAGGCCTTTGAAGGAGTTTCTAAATAGTTTTGAGCTTAGGAAACTCCAAAGCTTGGAATAACTCCAGGTTCTTTAGAACTGGTTCACATTGCTTTCTCAGCTGTGCTCAGGTGAACACCAAGACTGAAATTCCTCCAGAACATCTCTGGAGGCATTGTTAGAGTGCAATTTATGAATCTAAAACTGGGACAGAAATAAACAAATAGTGAGAAGCAGTAATGGATTTGGAAACGTGTTGAGTATGTTTTGTGTCATGTTGGTTCTTCCTGCAGGCCACACCTCATTTCCTGAGCCCTGGGCCTCTCTTGGGGCAGCAGAGGTGTTCCAAGCCGTTCCAAGTGATGACTGTGCTGCTGGTAGCAGAAAGTCCCTGCTCCTGGTTGTAAGTGGTCAATAGCAGGCTGGATGAGGCCCTGAGCAAGTTGATCTAGTGACTGACATCCCAGTCCATGGCAGGGAGGTGGAATGAGGTGATCTTTAAGGTCCCTTCCAACCCAAGCCAGTCTGAGATTCTGTGATATCTTTAGGATGTAAAACTGCTTTTCTCTCCCCAGCCCCACTTCCATCAAGTCCAATACCTCTGTAGCAGTGGTAAATGGGAAAGGTGCAGGAGGCCATCAGAAACAAAAAATGTCCTGATATCTGAGATTTAATGTTTTTCTGGTAGTCTAAGTAGTATAATAGTGAACTTTTAAACATTTTCCCAGTGTTTATTACACTTTTCCCATCAGCTGAGTCAATGTGTTTATTTTGAATATATTTGGAAAAGGTGGGGCAGAAATGTGCATTGCACTTCACCACTTGCATATTATAAACAGACTAAGTATCACTCAGATTATCAAAGCACTTAAAGAGAACAGGTCAGATATGTCAAAGAACAGATGTTTACAAAGTATGAGAGTAAATCAAGTCTTGTGGCTTCCTCCATGGCCATCAGCTCAAGGCACTGAGTCCCTCCAGTGAATCTGAAATGGACATTTACCGACTATTTTGGAGAAACCCTTGCTGGCGTTTGAATCATCTGAATTCTGTTGCAATAGCCCATGTCTCTCATCTTGAAAACTGCACAGCACTGAAGGCACAGAGCAATGGTTTGTGGATCATGCCAAATCGTTAAGAAGCGAGGATTTCAGTTAGGTGTAATTCAGAGAGGGAGAGGCCTTAGGCTAATTAGAGTGAAGATAACACTGTAAGGAAAAGAATCTTATCTTTAAGGAATATTCAGACCTTGCATTTCCAGTGGCTCTGAGCAAGGGAAGAAAGCTGTATCAGTTTCTGAGCTATAAAAAGCACAGACCTTTTTCTGCTCTGCTGGATTACAGGAATCAGAACATCACCAAAGAAAATGCCTGATCTCAGTCGTGTCACCCCATGGCAGATCAAAGGCTCCAGGATCAAAGAGATTAAAGTAGCACGGTCTCTTAAAATATTATTTCCTGTTTGAAAAACACCAATTATATTACTGTAGAAATTCCTGTAATGAGTTACTATTCAAAATTTTTATAGGAAAATCAAGTTCCAGTGTAAATTTTAAAAATCTCTTTTCTATATGTTTCTTTACAAGTGTTTCATTCCTGATTTTATCGACAGATTTCTTGATGTTACCTATTTCAAAAGCCTCAACTCAAAGAGTTTTGAAAGCAAACTATTAATGACACGGCTTTTATGTCAATCTTGAAGCTGCCTTGCCCTTTAATGACGCGTAATTAGCATCTCACAGCCGAACCAAAAGGCGCTGATTCACACACGACTTTGACTTTTTTGCCTCTACGGAGGACAGGCTGTCGTGACAAGAGAGGAGAGAGCTACTTTGGAAGGAGCTCAGCTGCCTCCGTGCAGTGGAGGAGGAGAGCTGCACATGTCAGGCCTGATCAGATCCACCGGGGTCATCCCAACTCCTGCGGGATTCCAGCTCCAGGCACTAAGTGGGAATTTTCAAGGAAGTAATACCGGGAGTTTGCATCAGCTCTTAATTTGGCATCACACTGCTGCATCTGGATGAGGTAACACAGGCGTTATGTCAGCATTCCAGAGTCCCGACTTTCTTAGTGGCATGAATTTGCTACCACTGGCTTTAGCCCATAATTCGCTGTTTCTTGATAGGGAGAATCCCTTATCCTATTTCACCATTCATCATGGTCAAGGGATTTAACCATCAGAGAACTTCACAACTTCTTGCAGGGGGCTCTCAGGACAAGAAAGACCTTGAGGGGCTGGAGCGTGTCCAGAGAAGGGAATGGAGCTGTGGAAGGGTTTTGGAGCCCCAGGAGTGGCTGAGGGAGTTGGGAAAGGGGCTCAGCCTGGAGCAAAGGAGGCTCAGGGGAGACCTTGTGGCTCTGCACAGCTCCTGACAGGAGGGGACAGCCGGGGGGGAGTCAGGCTGTGCTCCAGGGAACAGGGACAGGAGGAGAGGGAACGGCCTCAGGCTGTGCAGGAGAAAGTCCAGGTTGGGTAATAGGAAGAATTTCCTCAAGCACTGGGCTGTCCAGGGCAGTGGTGGAGTCCCCATCCCTGGAAGCATTCCAAAACAATTTATGACATCCAAGAAACATGGAAACTAGCCTGTCAGTGGATTTTTAATTTAAGTAATAGTATAAATGAAAATGAAATAAGGACGTGGTAGAAATTTAGCCCCGTGAAGGGCTTAAAACATTAATGAGCTATGTTTGTAGCTTGTTAACCAAACACTCAAACTCTAATTAAGTCCCAAGTACTAAGAAATCAGGAACAAGGAAGAAAAGGTAAATGTGCTGGAGGAATACTGAGGCGAGCACACAAAGGACCAGAACAAAATAAATGTTAATTAAAAGATAATGTCAAAGCGATAGAATGTTTTCATGGTGTAACAGTCTCCTGCTGCTAAATAAATACCAAGGTGAAGCCCAGGCATCCATCAAAACTGAATGCCAAGCCAAAGCCAGCATATTTTAAGAAAAAAGACATTTATCAGGGACTCTCATAAAGAGACATTACTCCTCCAGCAGAAAGAGTGCTTCTGGGCATTTATGCTGGGATTCATAGATACTGCTCGTATTGATGGACCATTTTTCATTATATTATTGATTTAGCTGTACAACTGTTTAAGAAATGCTTGTTGTAAATATTCAAGCAGGATTAATTAACTATGCTTAGAAATGGGGTTTTGACTTGAAAGTCTTTTCTTATATGCCTGAATTCAGTGATGTTGTCCCTGGGGTGAATCCTGACTAAATTCAGTGAAAAGCACCAACAGTTCCGCTGCTGTTAGACAGGATCACTATTTCACCTTTGCTTTCCTCATTTTCCTGTAGACCTAGGAGGACTTACTGGTACGAACTGTTAATTTTATTGTACAGCGAGGATCGTATTTTCCC
Organism: Zonotrichia albicollis; assembly: GCF_047830755.1. NCBI lineage: Eukaryota > Metazoa > Chordata > Aves > Passeriformes > Passerellidae > Zonotrichia > Zonotrichia albicollis. The sequence goes on from NC_133830.1 coordinate 20,376,556, forward strand.
ATCCAAAGATACCGTTAGTGTGGATTCGCCTTGAGGCCCTTGATGCTGCGTTTATATAACTCCCCCCTCCCCAACATCAGAGCAGCGGCTTGTCCTGCGACCTCGCAGTTCCCCTGTCAAGGGCCGTCTGCTGCTGTATTGCACAGCCCCTCCGTCCCACGTACGAGCCGGTGTTAGCACGCTTCGGCACGGCCGGGCCCGGGGTCGCGCTACCGGCCCCGCCCGTGCTGCCGTGCGCCCGCCCCGCGCCGGGCGGAGCCGGGGCCGGCCCTTCCCTGCGCGGCCCGGCGGAGGCGGGGATGTGAGTACGGGCACGGGGGACGGCAGCGGGGCAAGGGGAGCGGGGACAGCGGCGGGAGGGCCTGGCCGGCACTGCCCGGCCTGGGGGCCGCGGAGCCGCAGGGCCGGGCTGGGACTGCGACAGCGACAGCGCCCGGAGCCCTCGCGGGCCCGGCCTGACACGGCCCAGCCCCGCCCCGGCGGGAGGAGTCCTGCTGGGAACGGGGAATCCTGCTGGGAATGGGGTGTCCCACCGGGAGCACGCCGGGCTCCGGAGAAATGCCCCTGTTCGCAGCACCCGCAGGGCCGAGGCTCCAGGCCCCGCTGTCGGAGCCGGGGCTGTCCCAGCCCGCCTCGTACCGCGGGGAGGCCGAGGGAAGGGCCGGGCAGCGCTGGCTCCCGGCGTGGGCCGTGTGTAGGCACCGGGCTGCGGGTTCTGGGGGGAAACCTCCATTGTCCTCGTGTTTCCTTTGGTTTGCTTCTCACAGGGTTTTGAAAGGGTATTCTTGAGCATGTTCAGGCTGGAAATAAGGGTGTTTCTGTTTGTATTGTTCACCTGACAAAAGACCCTTGTGTCTTGCACAGTATGTTGCATGGCCTTTTCCAGACTTTACATTTCGGGGAGCGGGAGAGGTCTCGGCATGATTCAGAGAGGTGGAGTTTGGGGCACAGAAGGCAACCAGCAGGTGGTGGAATAGGCTAAGTGTGAGCACAGAATCCCATCTCAGCCTTGGTTTGACCTGCTGACCCACGTGTGCACACAGGCGTCCACAAACAATTGTTGTGTGTCTTTGTAAACACAGAGCGTTTAATAAACATTGCTGGGTTTGTGAATGGCTTGTGAAGGAGGGCTGTGAGCTGGCTCTGCTGTGTTTCCTGATGTTGGGAAAATACAGTGATTTGGAGGGAGAGGCTAAGGCAAGTATTGGTTAAAGGTTACAGGTGTGACATCCGGAGTTACAAGCATGTCCCTGGTTCTGTGCTCTGCAAATAAAAACCTAAGGCTTACTAAATTAGCTCAGGCAGTCACAAAATAGTTTGTTGCTTTCTAGGAGAGGAGCGTAGAAACCTTTCCAAGTTCTGTTGTTAGAAGCATTGTGGTGTGTGTTTTGATACAGAATTTAAAATAGGAATCTAGTCATGCAGGTAATGAAGGTTATGTTGCCAGCAAACTGGGTGCACCTTTGAAGGTAGAGGTGCTGATTGACACACCTGGAAAGGCAAGGGAACAGAACCAAATGTTTCAGTTTTTCTATAATAAATGCCATGTTTAAGAATTGTAAAGTTGGTATGAGGACTAATTTGTAATTTGGGCCTTCAGTGCAGAAGTGGTCAGTGTATTTTGAAGTGGTGACTGGTGTGTGTTTGCTTGCCAAGGCCTCACAGGACGGAGCTGTACGAGGACCCTCCTCTGGGATGCTGGCCCATTGTGTATTCCCCCGACTACAACATCACCTTCATGGGACTGGAGAAGCTGCACCCCTTTGATGCAGGGAAATGGGGGAAAATCATCAATTTTTTGAAAGGTAAAAACACAACAGAAGGTGCCTCTTAAACCAACATTTGCACAAAACGTAACGAAAATTACATGGTTAGTATAGGCTTGTGTTGGGCTTACCAGACCTGAGTTGCAGTGTCCAAGGCCTTGTGCTTCCCTGCCTTTACACCTGGTGTAGCAGGAGCTGGGGCATTCCTGTGGCTGGTGAAACACCAGGTGTTAATGATGGTTTGCTGCAGGTGTAACTTGGTTACTCAAGCTGGACTGCACACAGGGCTCCTCAGGCTGAGGGAGAAGTGCAGCTGTAGCACTTCAGTCCATTCTTTAGCAGCCTCATCCTTCTGCTCTTCTGATGTTTGGAAAGAGCTTTGAGGCCCCTCCAGTACAGGCAGCGCTTCCTATGATGCTTCTAATTATTGCTGTTTAAACCATTTGTGGGATACAGGTAGAAATGCTTTAAGGAGATGCAAATGTAAGAACCAGGGGCAGGATCAGGGCCTGTGAAATCTTGACATTTCTTCATTTAAAGTATGAACTTCCTCATCAGGAGTAAAAACCAAAAACAACAACCAAAAAAAAGGCTTTTTTTCTTGCCAGCTCAAAAGCTGTTGGTTGTCCCAAAGCCAGGCTTCTTCTCTTTATGTGGTCCCAATGACTCCTTCAGCTGATGATCCTTGGCTGTTCAGGATTGCCCTTCCCACTGCAGGCTGACTTGTATCCTTTTAACTGAAGTCAAACAATTTGAACACTCTAATAAACTTAGTGGATGAGTTTTTACTTTTTCCTCTACCAACCTTAAATAATTTAGCGTTGAGTTCCCCAACAGTTTTCTTAGTTAATCATAACTTTTGCCCTTTCTGTTTCTTCTGTGTAAACCTTTTTCCTCCAGCTCTTTTTCTGTGACATGCCTATTCTCAAATGTCTCAGGCTTTCACAGAAAATTAGTATTCCCAATTGTTTTACTGTCCTTTGAAAGGAGGAAGAAGGCCCAGGATGCCCCAGAGCCCTTGGTTTGCTGTAGCTGTGTAGCAATTCCTGGCAACAGCTGACCTCCCCCGTGCCTTACCACTGAGCAGATCAGCAGTGAGCATCTTTCCAGAGTTTGGCTCTGTTTGACACCAGTGCATGAATGAATTGTCCCTCAAGCCTCAGTCGGGAGAAACAGAAGCTTGCCAAAACAAATGTTGTCGCAGGTGCTGTTCTTGTAGAACACTTCAGAGCAAAACCTCTCGGTTTTCGGAGTTGTTTCTTTCTCCTCCAAGTATAAAATGAAAGAAGAGATACAGGCTTAGGAGGCTACAGCTGTGCAGCAATTAAATATCAAAATTTGCCTGGGAAGATCGGCCGGATTCCTTATAATTGTTGTTTGTAGTGATCATATGCACTCATTCTGAATTCTTGGAGTAACTTGCTCTTATAAAACAAAGTTTTAAAATAATCTTTTGGTCTCTAAGGGAAAGAATATCTGCTCTTTGTTTTTTCTTGGAATTAGATTGAGGTAGGGGGTAATATAAATATCCTAATTAAGCTTGTTTGCTTTCATGAACATCCAAGCCATTACTTTGTTTTGAATTTTGACTTATTACTTTATTCTTCTGTGATTTAGGGGACTAAATCCTAGTATAAACTGTGGGATTTCTTAAAGCATGTTAAAATAATGGTGGCTCTTTGATGGTACAAGCACCAAGATTTCCCCAGTACACCGAGCCCTAGACTGTGAGGAGTTGTGTGATTCCAGTGTGTGTTCATCCTCTGTCAGTACCTGTCTGTCCTTTCAGTTCAACTCCCCATGATCTTAGCACACTCTGAAAACTTCCTGTACACAATATTTCTCAAACACACACTACCTGAGCAGCTTGCCTGTGACAGAGGGGGTGTATTTGGAGCACTTGCAAACTTTGAGCAACCTAAAGTCATTCCAGCGATGAACATGACAGAGGGAGTTACACACCAAGGTCAGAGCAGAGTGTTTGGAGGGGGCCATGGGGAGCTGAGCAGTGCTGTACAATGCCAATTTTTATTTCTCTCCTGTTGCAGAAGAAAAACTAATTGCAGATGACTTGATTGTGCAGGCACGGGAGGCGACTGATGAAGATCTCTTGGTTGTTCACACCAGGCGCTACCTTAATAAATTAAAGGTGCTGTACCTGCTCATTTGTTTTTCCAGCAAACTGTCCAGAGTGAGTGTCAAAGGCAGTGGATGTCTTGTACAGTTGTTTTAAATCAGCCTTACAGGTATAGAATGGTATCTGTGGATCACACTGATTACATTGTTACTGAGATTACTGAAAGAAAACTGCAGAAATATTGGGCACTTCACACTACAGAGGGATAATAGAGGGGAAAGAGGGTCTACCATATGAAATAGGTGACCTGGAAGGATATTTCAGGGAAATTAAACATAGGCAAAATTAGAATGTCTGAGATGTCAGTAATATTCTTGTTAGTGCCAGAGTTTTAGTGTTGAGCAGTGTAAGTTTTGTTGTACTCTGATAAAATACAATTCTGCAGTTGAAAATACAACAGAAACCACGAACATGGGGGTACTTTGTTGGATGTTTTCTAATGCAGGGATTGCTCTATGGGGTTTGGGGTTCTGTGGTCAGTCTGTTGGGGGCAAGTACTCGTTTCATAGTCAGACACTGCCTGTATCAGTGGAATATGGAGAGAGTTGAAGATCAATGTAAGGGCATAACCAAGCACATTATCTGTTGTGAAGGTTTCCAGAGCCAGCTCACAGGACTGCGGGGGGGGATGAAGAACATTCCTTGTATATTTCTAAAGGAAACATGAGTTTGTTTAACTTCAGTGTGACTCTAAAGCATAAATGTGTGAGATTTCTGGTTCTGAATCTACCCAGTCATCTGTGGGTGGAATTGGGTAATAGATGAGTGCAGGTGACATTACTTTTTTTTGGCAACTCTGCTTGGAGGGCAGAAAATGGATTTGTAAGAAAAAAGAACTCTTCCATTTCATAATTCAAAAGAAGTTATTTTGAGTCACCCATGCCCTTCCACAGTGGAAGAGCCCTCAGATTGCTATTTCTGGAATGTTTTATTTTTCTGTATAAACGATCTGTTATTTGTGTGAACTTTTTCACTCTTAACTGCTTTCCCAAATTCTCTTATGCTTCTTCATTCTGTGCTATGAAGTTACATGCAATTTCATGCATCATTAGATTTGATATTATTGCAGTTATTCTGGATATTGAACTTTTAATTCCATAGAACCACCCACCTCTTTTTCCTGAATCACTTCTTTGAAGCAGGGTTTAATGTGTGTAGCTCAGATTGGAATGCCATAATGATATTTTTAGTACCTATGGGATGCTTTCACTTGTATAACTTGTGTCTTGTGGCCAAGACCAGCACTGTTGTGTGTATCCACAAGGGATTAACTGGGTGTCTCCTCTCCCCCTGTTCTTGAGAGAATATTTCCTGCAAGTGTAGGAACTGGAAGGTGTTGTAGTGGTTGCACCAGCAGATTCCTGCCAAGCAGCAAAGACAAAACTGCTTAATTGCAAAAGCAAAATAGTGTCCTAGACGTGAAAAAGCCCTGTGAAAGCTCTTTATTGCCTTCTCCAAAGTCTACTGTGCTTTTTTTCTTTTAAATCCAGACAAATAGGTATAAATGGCATGTTTTATATTAGATCAGCTGGAAAGACTACAAAGTTGCTTGCATTTTTCAGAATGCCCAGGTCTCCTAAAATAATGGATCACTTGAGTGTTCATTTAAAATCTGAACATGAATTTGGTAGGAAATTGCCTACACTTGCAAGAGTAGGTGGTGATTGGTGTCTCAGCAGCAGCTGAAAGCCAGCTGAGCATCGACAGAAGAGAAACAAAAAGGTGTGCACAAGGTCCTTCTGCTGCTGGAAATGAGGTCTGTGTTAGCAGGAAGGGTCTCCCTGTTCCCTGCTGAGTCCTCACAACAAAGTCTGGCCTTTAGAATTGAGGCAATTCCCCCTCAGTTATTCCTCTGAAGAATTTACATCTCCAAGGTAGTGACTGGACTGTGGCTAGTTTGCTTGCAGTACTTTTCCACTTGCTGTCTTCTTCTAGTGTTATGTAAAATAGTGAATTTCTTGCATGTCAGCATTCTGACCTTTGGGAAGGAGGTAGGCAATGAGGTTAGAGCCAGTTTCTGACTGTGCTTTTCTCATTTTTTTCTATGAGAAGTTCTATGGTAACAAACATGAGCCAACACTGAAATGCAAATGCTGAGGATAAAGCTGGTCTGGGAATTTGTTGTGGTGAATGGTGGAAAACAAAACCAGCACACTGAAGAAAAAAGCATAAAACATTCCACAGATTTTCAGTTCCTAAGTGGAGAAGCATTTTCCTTCACGTGTAGCTGCCTTCTTGAACCCCCAGACTTTGCTCCCAGTTGGTGACTCCTCCCCTCTGCTGGAATCACGGATCCCAGTTCAGGCCCAGGTGTGGGCAGCGAGTGGCATCAGGAATGGCCCCAGCTGTGACCACGAGCCTGGGAGCCAAAACTCCCACCACACCTGGACTGCTCAGCTCCCCCTGAAAACCTGCAGCTGCATCGTAATTGCTGGTTTGAGTCATGGTTGCTCCCACTTCTCTCTGTTGACGTTAATCTTACTTTAAACCTTGGTAAAACTTTCTGTGTGATTATCGTTTGCATTTGAGGTAAAATTTATTTTTTATCCAAATGTGACCTTTTAATTTCCATTTTAGAACAACAGGATTGAGTATAGTTTTTAATAATGTGTTTGTTCAAAAGCTAAAATGTCTTGCAAAGGGACTTTATCAAGATTGACTGTACTAAAAAATAATTAAAGCACCTTGTGATGGACAGCTGATAAGATGTAACAGAATAATGTCTTACAAATACAAAAGTAGAGAGATTTTGAAATTAACTGTTGGTAAAATATAGTTAGGACTTAGGTGCTGCATGAACAATGCCACCCCTTCATCCACCCAGTAGTACCTGGTAATTGAAATATTGCTAACTGGAAGGTTATTTTGAGCATCAGAGGACCCTGAGATGGGGATGTGATTGCCTTTGGTTCAAATTGCCCACCTGTGCATGCTGCCCGCTGTGAAGAGCTCAGCAATGGGGCAGCCAGTGCCCTCAGTCTCCTTACGGTTCCTAATGCTGCAGGAAATAGGATCTGTTCAGACTCTCTGTACATGGTGGCAAGTCCTAATCCTCAGTCCCTCAGTGTGTCAGTACTGGTTGGACAGGTATATTCTTGCTTGTGACTTAGGCTTTGAAATATATTTAGCAGTGTTATCACTAGTAGCGGTGTTAGTGGAAGTTCTTTGAAGTAATCAATGTGTTTGCAAAAAAAAAAAAGCATTTGCATATTGCAAATATTTTGTGTTCTAACCTTGAAGACTTTTGAACAAATTGTTTCCTTGAAACATTTTCCAGAAGTGTTTAATATGCTAAATAAATTTTAATCAGTTCTGTATGCTAAAGTTTGTACTGTGTGTTCACTTAACTGTTTGAACTTCTTTTTTCAGTTGTCTGTTTGTTTGTGTTTGCTTTCTCCTTGGTATATCCTTTTGATTCCACACAGGAATGGATATTTTAGGTTTGAACAATATATCAAGCGTAGCCGAAGGGCATTTTAAAATTCTTCCTCCCAATTTGAAGGATATTATATTTTCTGAAATACTGCCTTCCTGAAAACTTGCTAATTTGATACATTTTGATCCTAAAATCTGGGAAGCGATGATTCTCATAGTTAAAAACTTGAGGATGAACCTGTTTAGAGGTCACTAATAAGAACTTGTGTGGTCACTTCCATATAAAAATAATAAAATTCTTTCTAAGGACCTGTGAGCACCTTTTCAATAAATAACTACTAATGAGAGAGCTAAGTGTCATCATCCATTAATTGGAGCTCTCTTTTTCCCCTTTGCAGTGGTCATTTGTTGTGGCTACAATCACAGAAATTCCACCAGTTGCCTTTCTTCCCAATTTCATTGTTCAGAGAAAAGTTCTGAAGCCGCTACGAACCCAGACAGGAGGAACAATAATGGTAAGGAGCTCTTGATGCACTTTTATCATGTTTAAATTTGTTCATCAAGCACTGTAAATCTGGGAGTTGTGGTGATTCTGTAACTGAGATTGTCAGCCTTGGACAGTGCTGCCGTGCCAGATACAGGAACAGGGTTTATTGCAGCTCCCAGATGTCTAAGGTGAGTTGGGCTGGGAAATACAAAAGTTAAACCAACTTTTTTAAAGGACTGTTTAAGGATTTGAATTCTGAAAGAACCTGCTGGGCTCTGGATAAGTCTTTAGATGTACTGGATTATGGTGATAGGCCAGGTGACAAAAGTGCTGCCTCCTCCAAGAAGGCATGAACTGGCAAAAGCAGAGATGGAGAGGAGGAAGGAGAAAGCATTTCATGTAGTTCAAGGTGCTTAGAAATATTTGGTTGTCACTCAGAGCAAGTCCTGCTGAGCAGGGACCTGCAGAGTTTCCTCTCATTACAGCCATGCTGTCACTGCAAGATTGTCACAGGAATGAAGGCAGTGGTCTGAGAGAGGAACTTGGGAAGAGTTTAGAGCTTCCTGATGCTTTGCCTTGGATATTCTTGACAGGAGCTCAGTGTGTGTGAAGCCTCTTTCAGCTTGGTTCCAGCTAGGCAGTCCTTTTCTCTGCTTTGCTTATGTTTTTCGCTGTGCTTGTGCTGTCTTTAACTCCCAGGTGTGTGTTCACCAGTTAGAAATGTGCTCAGGTAGAGGAGGCACCTACCAATGGTCTGGTTTTTCTCATGGCTTCTGAAGCACAGATGCCACTCCTGGACACTTTGGGATTCATCTTGAAGCCACATTTTAACCTTTTTTCTTTTTTTTTTTTTCATTATGGGGAAATAGGAATGTACTTTAAAAGCAATTTTTATTCATCAGACAATAAAATTTGTACAGTAGAAGTCAGAAGTGCAATTTTCTGCTATTCCTGATGGGCCTGTTTATTACAAAATTTCCTGTTGAGTTTCTCTACTTTTTAATGATATTTTAGCAATATGAGAAGATTGGGTTTTGGTGAGGAATCCCTAGGAAGTGTGATAAATTGCAGATAATGTGTTCTCCCTGGGACTTAATGGGTTTTATAGTTCAGAAACTGCAATCTTTCCCCAAGATCTAATTTGTGTAAGTTGGCATGATCATAGCAGGATCATGTTTACCATGCCAATAGTTGTCCTAGTACTGAATTAAAATCACTCAAATGTAAATATTGGTTATAAAGATTTCGTAACTGTCCAAACTTCATTTTGGATATGATGTGTAATTTTTTCTTTTCATGACTACAGACAAAAAATAATTTTTAAATGTTTTCTCTCCCTGTTTTTTCTTTCGCTTGTAACTAGGAATATCTTAAAGTAATATTACTTTTAACAGACCAGTTAAGCAATGCTGCACTTAAATGCTTGTATGACTTTTTTTGGCCAAAATAATCAGGATTTTCAGTTAAAATTACATCATTTAAGCCTTGTGTATCTCTTACCTGTCAATGCTTTCCCCTCCCTGAATGTCACTTGAGTTCAGAGGAGAGATACAGGCGCAGTTTTCTTGTGCAGGAGGCCACAAGAGCAATAAGAATCTATACCCTGCGTGTTCTATCCTATAAAAAGTAGAAGTACCAGGACACTTCACACTGGAGCCATTGTTTGGTCTGATCCCCAGCTGGAACTCTGGTTTTTTATGTCTGTGTTCCAGGATTTTGAGCTTACATTCCTCAATCAGTGCATGAACAGGAAGGACATAAGGAGCTTCTTTGTCATATTTTACTTTTCCCAGCACTGCTCTTTCCCTTTTCCAGCTGCCAGAGAAGGAAATACAGATGAATAGCAAATACTCTTTCAGCTCCTTATGCTGAGGGAATTTTTGTTAAGGGTTGTACTCGGGGATCTGGTTCAGTGGCAAAAGATCTGAAAATTCCACAGGCCTGTTGGAATGCCAGGAGGGATTTGGGGTGGAAGCAGAAATTAGCTGTTGCCTCATTTGTTTATGGAATTCCAACTGTATTTTTTTTTAAGGCAGGAAAGCTTGCTGTGGATAGAGGCTGGGCCATCAACGTGGGTGAGTACAAATTTGGTGATACCCTAAAGAGTGTATTCAGAGCATCTGAATGTTCTCATTTACATCTCTTTGCAAAGCCCATCAATGTTTTTAGTATCTGTTTTTTGTTTAGTTTTAGCTTTTCATCCCTTCAACTTTTCTGTTCAGGGGGTGGTTTCCATCACTGCTCCAGTGACAAAGGGGGAGGATTTTGTGCATTTGCTGACATCACACTGGCCATCAAGGTAAGAACTGCTCTTAAACCACTGCCTTGTGCTGTTTCTGCAAATGGAGGAGAAATCCATGTGAATTCCTAAGACCTAATTTACATCTTAATAGGAGAAAATGAAGCTATTTCCAGATGGGCAGGAATGGGGATATGGAGAGTTGTAAAGTGGAAGGGAAGAGTTGCAGGGGTCAGAATTATCAATGTAAATAGGCATGACTGTAATTGCATTGATAATGTTGTCTTGCAAAAACCACTCCAAATCAAACCAGATGGATTTCTAATATCCTCAGTGATAATTCTCCTGGCCTTGCAGGTGAACCTGAGCATTCCACATTGATTTCAGTGGTGACAGTCAAGACAAATAGAGAGACAAAAATCCCCTTTCTGAATCAAACTGCACTGTACAGGGCTCAGACTGGTTCAGATTCATGAATAAAAATGTGAATGACTCCGAAATAGTCACCAAATGGGAATGAATGCATTTGGTATTTAGCTGTTGAATGGCTGAAGTAAGAGTCTTCTGCAATTAGGGCTTATTTTTATCAAATGAGCTATGGTATATTTGTATACTAGAATATTTATAAAGTATCAGTAATAATCAAACACTAAAGAGCTCTAATGATTGTAGCACGCCATGTGACATAACATCCTAATTTCTGTACATGGCAATTTGCCAAAAAGTAATCCACAGTGTTCTTTTTTCACCTACCATTAAAATACAGATTGTGAAATCAGTGGGTGACAGTTTGTGCAAAATCTTTGGGTTTTACTATATCTATATTAAAGATGGTAACTTAGCAGCAAAGTTAAGACTCAAAGAAGTAAAAGCCTTTTTTTTTCTTCCCAGACAGAATAAGAAATTAATTCTGTCACTAAAAGTGGCTCTAAGGCACTCAGTCCTTACAGCAGCTTTTCCTAAACACTGAATTTTAGGCTGTTGCAGTTGGATGCTGTCACCATCAGCTCTGTGATCCCTCAGTGGGCCTGGCCTCTTCCTTTTATCTGGTGGAAATGTATAGGGCTTTTATTTTAACAAAAATTACCTTTTTATGTCAAATAATGAGATGTTTACATTAAATGTATGAGAATCATGTCTCAGTTTGTTTGGTGACTGTAACAAATAGATGTACCCTCCATTCAAATTCCAGCAGTCATGCACTGTGCGATCTTAGAGCTTCCAGTTCAATCTGTCACCTAAATTCATAAATTTTCCCATGTTTTTCCTTGCTTATATATCCAGTTCTTATTTGAGAGAGTACAAGGAGTGTCTAAAGCCACAATTATTGATCTGGATGCCCATCAGGTGAGTAGTTTACCTGTATTCAGTGCTGTGGATGTTTTGCTTAAAATAAAAGTGTGTGATAAATACCTTTTCTAAATACGAACATAAAATCACGGAATACAAAGTCAATCAGAGATGATGAAAAACTGTGAAGAGTTGATTCTTCAGTTATTTTATGGCCCAAAAGGCTCTTAAGCCAGTTTAATGAAATTAACCTGAGTTGCAGCTCCATCATGTGGCTGCATGAAAAACCTTGCTGCGTTGCACTCGTGTGAGAAGCAAGGATCTCTCCAGACACAATCCCAGCTGGTTCCCAACGCCTGGTCACTGCAGCAGCCTCTGCAGGGGAGGGATTTGACCTTCAGTGGTTTAATTTTAAGCCTAGCTTCAATCTAATGAAGTAGAGGATCCGTCCCTCTTCACCTGGTGGAGTGATTTACTGTGGTACTGAGATCAAATCTCAGCCATGGTGGGATTTGCAAAATAAATCCTGAGAGGCCAGAGATGGTATTTTTAGAAAGGCAGTTAATGCACCAAAGTGATGTCCAACCTGAGGCATTTCAGGTGATTTATTATGTCTAAAGTAACCATTTTTACACGGTTCTGGGGCACTGAGGAAGCCTAATGGCTGCAAGTTTTTAATCTTGTGTCATTTCTCTTATGTGTCCTAAAATCACCATGATAGCAGGACACAGATGGTGCAGCAGAAAGGTGTTTGGTGTTCATGGTTCTCTTGAGCCTCTCTGTCAGGCCGTGGATTTGTTTTGTGCTACGTGGGGGTGGTTTGGTTTTGAAAAACACTTGAGATGTATTTTGGTTTTCAGATGTGCTGGTAGTCTCAGTGTGCACATTAAAACACCTGTTGTTTCCTTTCTTGGGGGAATGAGACGTATCTGACATAGCTCAGCAGATCCTGTTTAAGGATGCAGATACTCTCATCTTGTGACTGTTCCAGTTCTTAGTGCAGTGCTGAGTTTCACCTCTCGTAAGGAAATGGTTCCCCCAGAGGCTTTCATATTCCTAGGCTTGTGTGCATGAACTGTTTATTTGTGGACCAAAGATGCTGAAGAAATAAATAGAGTTGCCATTTGTCAGCATAAAAACTGAATTACAGCAGCTGTATCTATGGAAATGTCTGTTTCTGTACTTTAAGTGAAATTCCAGGGAGAGGGGCTGTGGTCCTTTATGATACACTGATTTAAATAAAATTATCTTAGCGATTGCTGTGGTAAAATAATTTATATATTAGTGAAAATAAGTGAGGGACGGAAGAATAGTATTTAAATTCAGAAATGGGGAGGGGGGACTATTCCAAACTTGAGTTTTCTCTCGAGCATCCCTCTTCACACCCAGTACAAATTTTTGTAGGGAATTTCTGGTGTTAAACTATTGGGTTGTTATTGTTTATAATTTTTCCAGGGAATACTTACCTCACCTAGGCTTGAGTTATCAGGAGAGCTGTAGTCTGCTTTATTTATTCATTAATTCTTACATAAGAATACTCAGTATTCCTGCAGCAGTTGAAAGTGACTTTTTCTTGCACATTTGGAAGGTGATAGATCTGTTTGGTGGTCACAGTTGCTTTTGTTATGCTCTTGAGGACAATTAGCTTCTGATTTTTGCTTATCTTTCTTACATGTGTAATGAGATCCAAGCAAATTACCTTCAGAGAGACAAGGATTTTATTTGTGGTAATACCTGCAGTCTTCAGACTGATCCCATCAAGCCCCCCAAAACTGCACACCTCAGAGTAATCTCCAGTACTATAAATAAGAGAATGACACAGGAGTTATGAATATTAGAACCTCTGTGGTGTTAATTACTCTAGAATTCACTGTGTATTTAATTCGGTGTTGCCATGCTAGAATAGCTAACTGTAAATTTCCTGCAGGGAAATGGCCATGAGAGAGACTTTATGGATGATCCTCGGGTTTATATTATGGATGCATACAATAGATATATTTACCCAGGGGATGGTTTTGCTAAACGTGAGTATAACTGAGATTCATCTTCCCAAATGTTCCAGACCTACTGTGTTGTTATCTGACTTCTTTATTTACTGCAAAGCTTCCTTGCAACACTGTTACCTAGATTTTTTTTTTTATTATTTTTAATTTCACATCATTTTCACTGCTCACTGTGATATGTCATAACAGTGTTCATGCTGCAGTGTTTTCCCTCACTTCAGGAATGACATTTTGGAGTGCAGGGTGTGGAGAGGTGTCAGTGGATGTTATTGGCAATCCATTCCAGAGCTTGGAGCAGGAAGCTGAATAATCCTTTGATTTGAAGAGAGTTGTTAGAACTTCATCTTTCCCTTATATTACATTTATGAGAGGATTAGCTGATAGTGAGTAAAAAGGTTTCGTGTTCTTTTGAGAGTGAAGTTATAGCATATTCAGGTGTTGGCTTGCCAGTAGAATTTGTTAGATAAGCATGAAGGAAACAATCTGCATCTGAATGTGGCACCAGGTGGGAAGCAAAGCAAGTCCTGGAACAAAACCATAGAATTTAAAGTTGGAAAGTCCCTCTGAGGTTGAGTCCAACCATTCCTCCAGCACTGCCACCAGTGTCCCTAAATGCCACATCCACGCTGGTATGGGGACTCCCCCCTTCCCTCTCATCCCCACATTAAGAGCTGGTACTTGATTTGGGTTGGTTGTGGTTTGTTTATCCCTGCTGTGTTGTGTCTGTTGTGTCTTGTGGCCTGCCACAATTAATTAGTGGGGCTTTGATAATGGTTACATTGGAATGCAAAAGCCCCACGTTTATTTGGTCTTTGATTCTGCTGCACTGTCATTTACTACAAGCTCAATTTGTTCACTGAGTCAGGGGTTGCTGGGGGAGTTGTTCTGCTGTTGGATTCCTTCAGTGATGCTGTTGTTCTGAAAAACCTCCTTCATTTGGATTCTTGACAAGAGTTAGGTGCAGTGCATTTCACTGCTGTCTTTTGACTAGTGAAGATACTAAGAATTGTAGTACTTCAAGGTTTTAAGCTAAAAAATGACCATTTAAAGCACACCATGTCTGGAGGCAGACAAATGGCAAGCAAATATGGGGGGTTTTCCCCCAAGAAAAGCATCCTTTTATTAATGTATCACATGGCAGCATTTGAACAGATGGATTAAGACCAAAACAGAGTCAGTTCTTGTTAGCAAGCCTGAAGCACTGAGCTGCAGTGCCACACTGAATTCCAGCATTCCTTTTCTGCAGATGAAGGATGAGCTGCACAGGGCTGGGCCAGAGCCAGTGAATATGTAGCTCCTTGCACTTTGCATAAGAATGTCTGAATAGGATTTTTGTGGCTAAGTCCCTTAAACCCTTTCCAGTAGGTGACCAGGCAGAGATGGGGTCACAGGGGGAATCTCCTTGCAGAGGGGCAGAGGCTTGAACAGGAGATTTTGGATCCTTAGGGTGAACTCCAGTTGATCACTGTCTCCTTGGACTTCCTGCCTGTTTCTTCCAGGTTTTATTGCAAGAACCTCTTCAACACATTTTTTGCCCCATGGGCTTCAGTAGGGAGGGGAGAACAGGGAGAAGCTCACCTTGCCAGTGTTAAGCCATAAGCATATTGAGTCCCTGGCAAAGCAGCGTGGAATTACACAGGCTTAGGAGGAGAAAGAGGGATGAGGAATAGCACTGATTCACTGAAGAGTAAGCAGGAAAGGCTGAAACTTTGAGAAACCATAAAGAAGCAAAAATCTGTGAAACTAATATTGATGCAATATAAAATAACAGGATGAAAAAGAAAAGCTTCACTGATGCTGAACAAAGATGAAAAGCAGAACAAAAAGCAGCAATCACAAGAGGAGTTGTCATTGAGGGCATTCTTGCACACTTGGTGGGGGCTGAATCCATATTTAAGATGTGAGACTCCACATCATTCAGTGTGAGGAAGAAGCCATGCCTTAGAACAGCTCTGGCATGGCTTTGATTAATTCCATCACACATCCCTCCATAAGAGCACCCAAAATTCAGCTGCATAACCTTGGGTTTCTTTCCTTTACCTTCTCAGCCTTCATTTTCTACTTCTATTGCTTTATTAGAAGCATTAGAAATAATTTGATTTGAATTAAGAATTGACATTTGCTCTTCTGGTAGGATTACAGGGTAAGGACATTAAATTGAAAATGCTTGGGGCAAAGCTGAATCTTGTTATACATTCATAAAGCAGTATGATCCCTTGCTGTGAAGTTTTGAGTGTTGTGATAAAAATAAAACATCTTCATAATTTCTCAGTGATATTTATCTTGTTTTTCCCCCAGCTGTTTCCTCTGCAATAGCAGTTCAGTGTTTTCTTTGCCTTATGCTTTATTTAAGTTACTTTTAAGTTAATAATTTTCTTTATGATTTCTCTGCTGATTGGTAACTGGACTTGCAGATCAGCTGTTTTTCAATAACATTTTCCATTTGCATCTCAGATTATATTTTTTTGTCCTGCATCTAATTTTCTCTCTTCAATGGAATTTTTTCAAGGTCATTGTGCTTTACATTTGCTGAGAAAACAAGCAGTTGAATAGTTTTATTTAATTCATGTTTGTGTGAAAATGCAATGTATTGAGAGAGCTTCCAGAAATGTAATTTTTTTCGCCTGCTTGCCTAAATGGTGCATTTTCTTTCAAAGCAGTGCTTTGTTTATTGAGCAGTGCTTGCTTTGCTGTCCCTCAGGTGCCATAAAACGCAAGGTGGAACTGGAGTGGGGCACAGAGGACACCGAGTACCTGCAGAAGGTGCAGACCCACGTGGAGGGAGCCCTGAATGAATTCCAGCCTGACATCATTGTCTACAATGCTGGCACTGACATTCTGGATGGGGATCCCCTGGGAGGCCTGGCCATTTCCCCCCAGGTGTGTCACAGACCATTTCCACCCTCCTGTCACAGACACACATCCCCCTTGCCCTTCATTCTTCCCTCTCCTGACTCTGAATATTTCTGTTCTTCTGGTGCCTGTTCCAGTACCATTCATCTTCTCTCTAAAATACACTGATTGCCAACACCCAAACAGTAACCAGAGAGATACATATATTTTCACACTTCACCTGACTTCTATTTTCCCGGCTTGGTTTGTTCTTTCTTTGGTTCTTTTTTCCCCTTACATGACCCATTTTGCAATGTATTTCTTTTGTCACCTGCCCCCAGTGTGTATCTTACACTTAATTTCTTTTGTAGCACTCCCAGCTGTTTTAAGCTACCCTCATGGTTATAACAATTTTGTGCAGCCTGGCTGTGCATTCTCAGCAAATGAACAGTTACTTTCCTTTTCTTGACCTTTTTCTTCAGATATCATTTGCTTTCTCCAGTTTGCTACCAGACTCAAATTTTGGTTTATTCTGTGAAGTTCCATAGAAGTCTTCACCTTTTTGCTTTTCTTAAAATAAGCAAAAATTTACAGTCCTCTTATTTCCTTCATGGATTTTTGTGATTCCTTCTCTTGACAGTTCCTCTGTGCTATCTCTCTCCTGTTTCACATTTATGTCTCTTTAATGGCCACCAGATCAATACAGAGAAGTGCTTGTTTGATCTGTGAGCTCTCAGATTCCCCTCTTTGAGCCACCACTTGGTCTGTTCAGTTTTAATTCTGCTCAGTTCTCTTGCACGAAGGAAGAGCTGAGGGGCTTGGACTTGGCTGGGACCCTGGAGAGGAGATGGCCTGAGGTGTGAGGTGGGGTTTGGTGAAGCAGAGCCCACTGGCAACCAGGGAAGTGACAGCTTGGTCATAGGGAGATACTTTCGATTTGCCTCTACAAAAACCCCCAAATTTCTGCACTTTGATTAGGAGCGGTGTTCACTGCCAAGAAAAAGGAGTTGTTGCAGCTTTCTGGGTTCTGTGCAGACACAGAATGTGAGGATGGGGGAAGAAAGGTGAAACAGCTTCTCTGGCCACGAGAAGGGGTGAAAGGAATTCTCTGCACAGCTGGAGGGAGCTCAAGCCTTTAGTGTCTGCTCTGAGGGCAGAGTTCTTGTCCCTGGTGTGCAGGCTTGAAATCCCAGTGCTGGAAAGGCATCGTGCCTGCACAGTGCCTCTCTGCAAAGGTCCTTAGTGCAGGCTCCGCTTCTGCTCCTGAAGATGTCACCTGTATTTTAAGCTCCTGCTGCAGTGTTAGTTGTGCCCAGAATGGGGCTCTCAGAGTGCTCTGAGTGATGGTGTCCTGAGTGATGGTTTCCTGGTTCATGAGGCTGTAAAAAAGCCTGCAGTGCATCAGCTGAGTCCCTCTTCCCTTTGTTTGGGAGTGGGAGCAGTGCCAGGCTGTTGTTTTCCACAGAAATGTGGGAGTAAGCCCAAGTTCTCCCCTCAGCTCCAGCAGACTCTCCCTGGAGCTGCTGGAGCAGTGAGGCTCCAGAGAGCAGGGGTTGCCTCCAGTTCTGGTGTGGGATAATAGTGATGCATCCTCTGCTGGGTCCCCAGGGCCCTGCAGCTCCTTCTGTAATTCTGTTGCTTCCTTTAAGGATCTGTTTCTAATAGAATTCTTCAGTTTCCTTTGTCTTACTGTTCATTTGTTATTCCTGGTTCTTTCCCAAGGCTATGTCAGACTGTGCAGTGAACAATATTCTTGGATGGTTTTACAAGATACTTTTTTCTGCTACATTTGTGTTTTATTCTTTCCCTTTACCATCTGTTTGTGGTCTAATTAATGGCAGGGTGTTATTTCCTGATGTTCTTCCACTCTTCCTGTAACCAGCCTGGGCAGTGCATGTTCATTTTGAAACACTTCTACTGCTGCTTCTTGGATTTTCGTATTTTTATTTTATTGCATTTATTTTATTGCATTGTGATGCCTTTTCCCTTCACCGGCTTTGCAGTTATTTAAGTTTTGAGCTGTCCATTGTAAGCTGTTGTCTGTTGTGATGCAAGTGTTTTGTGTTTTGCTTTTGGTTTTTTACTTTTTGAGGAGTTCTAATGAATTGCATATATCTGGAACTCTGCTTTTACAAAAGTAGATTTTTAATTCTGTTCTCACTCATTCCTGAAGTACTTTTGACTCTTATGGGCTTATTTCAAACCCAGAAGACTCACACTCTGCTCTTGCCTGCATTCAATGACAGTCCACCACGTCTTGGTCAGCAATCTTTGCTATTTTTCAATTCCTTACCCTTCTCCTAGTAAGAATACAAAGAATTTTTTTCTTTTTATGGATTTACCATTGCTTACATTCTGCAACTTCACAGATTCTTGTAGCATTAACCACAGGCTCTTACTGCAGAAACTGGGACTTGAGATTCAGCCAGTGATTGTTAATGTGTAAAACTTGATTTGAACTTTGGGCTTTTCTGTAAGATTGTGAAATTTTGATCAAGTTGCTAAACTTTTGACAGATGGTGGTGTGCAAGCTGGGCACAAATTAAAGCATTGTGAATTCAGAGAGTCTTTCCTGGTCTCAATTCCTCACCTGGGAAGTAGGTGTAAAATTTGCAATTAGTTTAGGCTTTATGGCCTTTGAGTCGGAATTCTTGTAGGAATTTGTATAAAAACTTTTATCTGCTATGTCCTCTAAAACAAGCCAAGGACATTTGGTTTGCTGGGGGTTTTGGGGGATGGTGTGGTTGGGTTTTTCTTAAATGATCAGACATGCAAACCAGCTAACAGGACTGAATTTTTAATTGTTACTGTAAACTGTAAAGCCCAAACAACTTCGCAAGCATCCAATACTGTAAATGCATAAACCATAGGTTAGAACTGAAGCATCATGTTGCTCTCACTTATTTCTCCCTGTGGTGGCCTTGCAGGGCATTGTGAAGAGGGACGAGGTGGTGTTCAGGGCTGCCAGGAGCCGCGGGGTGCCCGTGCTCATGGTGACATCCGGCGGGTACCAGAAGAGGACGGCGCGCATCATCGCCGACTCCATCCTCAACCTGCACAGCCTGGGGCTCCTGGGCAGGCAGCAGCCAGCCTGTGCCCTTGGGAGTCCCAGCCTGGATCAGATGGTCAGAGACTCTGCCAAGGACTTCAGCAACTTGTCACTGCAGTGACAGGTCACTGAATGTTGGTCACATAAACCCAGAGGCAATACAGAGTAACTCTGTCTAACTGCCGAATTTATCTTGAGCTAAGGCAACACATCCTTTTAAACTAATTGAGATATGCACTCAAGGGTACTATCTTTGTGTCTAATATTGCTGTAGAAAGCTTAATTTGCTTCTCTGATTCAAGAGTGTGGGGTGGAGGGGGGCGGGTCTGTTATGTTAGAAGATCTATGCAGTTGGTATCCAAAGACTGTCCCAGACCTGTTTCAGATGGTGCAGCATGGTCTGAGGTGGGAGGAATATGGACTAAAGCTATTGTTTTGTGGGGTTTTTTAAATACTGCATTTTATTTATTGCTTTTTAAATTGAAATACTGTTATAAAATGAGTTCTGTGCAGACTTCAGCTGTCAGTGTAACACTGAAGGGAAGTGCAATACTGTAAAAGCCAGGGCAGTTTATTTATGGCTTTGAAGCCATAGACAGTTAGAAGGAATGTTTGTAAATTCACTTTATTCCTGTTGTTGATGGTGACTTAAATCTTGCTCATAAACACCTTGTGAAATAGAATATGAAACACCTTTGGCTCCATATGCAGATGAGCCATAAGGGCTCACCATTTCCAGTCTGGTGTTCCAGATGAGCTCTGCATGTGACAGGCAGTAGTTCCCATGCACTGTAACTCACACACAGAGGAACTACAGTCCAGTGAAAGCTGATCTTACAGTTCTCAGCAACCCTGCCAAAAAACTATGTAGAAATATAGGCTGTCTTACTTATTGCCATGTATAAAACAGTGAGGAGTAGATTTAAATTATTTTTCCCCAACTAGTGCTGTGCTTTTCACTTGCTCAGAGATCAATGGTACTTCTAGTTGCAGTCATAGTTGGTAAGCAAATCCTTCATTTTTCTTGTTCATTAAGGAATGCAGTGACATTCCTACATTGAGATAATGTGCTAACTTTATATGGAGCTTTTAGGAGGATTTGGGACAAAATAATGTATTCAAAGCAAATTCAGTTGCACTACCTGGGAAGTTTGGCATTAGGTACTGTTTGTACCAGTGGGTTCTAAATGTACTACTAAACTGTATATTTTGCAAGAGCTTTTATAACTTTCATTGATTTGTACAACAGGTTTTATGTTGTGTTTAGGTTGGAGCCATCCTGTGAGGGAACACCAGGGTTTTCCTTGTAGAGTTGTTGTGTACGCTATTTAAGGAATGTTTAATTCTAATACTGACCTCATTTAGTGTTCATGTCATGGAGTTTGTCCATTGTAGGAATTGCACAGCTGTTATAAATACCTGCTTTAAACCAGATCTGACCTATTGCACTAAGCTTAAGTTGCTACGCTGGGATTAAAGAGCACTTTTAAAATTCTTACTAGAAGGACCATCAGAGTATGACTAATGTTGAGATTTATTTTTTCTATACTGTCTGACATTACTGAAAGGTGTTGTTATTCTTTCATATAATTTTTATAAAATTCTAGATTACATTTCTATGAACTAAACCCCCATCATAACACCATATGGTCTTTCCCCAAACATTTGCTGTCTGTGTTAACATGTTTCTATAATTTCCCCTCAGTGGAGATTAAAATTATGTTGAACAATGCTGACTGACTTCTTGTCACTTCACATGGATCTTAGCTGTCAAAAAGTTGGGCTGTAGCAGTTTATTGAAAAGACAAGTTGATGTATTTTTCATACTTAAAATGTGTCTGAAACTACAGTGAGTCTCAAGGGTGAGTAGTACAAGGTTTGTCAACAGCTTCTCTGAGAGTTCAGTGGTGACTCCTTGAAGAGACGTTGCAAGTTTTGTGTCCAAATACTTTTAAGATGTCATTATAAGGGGTTAAAGTCACTTTCTAACTCCCAAGTTCTATTTCATTACCTACCTTGTAAGTCCTAATCCAAGTATTTCAGTATTAGAGGTGTTAACTGGTTACTGAGCTTCTGATAAGGCTGCAGTATTTTTAGAGACTTTTATAAATCAGTGTCTTTTCAGAGAGCTGAATGTTTGCAGTAGAGCCTGCTGGCTCTCAGGCTCACCTGTGAAATTTCTGATGAGCAGCACTGACTGCATTTCAGTGTTCATTGTAAAGTTACAACTGGAAAACACATCACTCCTTTATATTCTCTTGAATTTGGTGCCTTAATACAGAAAAAGAAAAACACTGTGCATGGAATTTTATCTTTAAAAGTTCCTGTATCTTACCAGATATATATATATATATATTGATATAGATATATGGTATTCTGTGCTTTAATTGGGTTCCTCTGCTGCAGTCATCTCTGTTGGTGAATAAATCAGTGCACAATGCTTTCAAAAGATGCAATTATTAATCATGAGCTGTTTATAAATGGACTGTAAATATGGCTGGTCATGTAGACTATCACAAAAATTATAGAGGAGCGAGAGACATGTCAGGGGCTGAGGAGCTGGAGTCTGACAGCTGGAGAGTGTTTGAACTACCAATAAATAACTCATGGACGGAGAGAGAGGCTGCAAATCCTATACAATTTTTTTGCAAGATGTTTCCAAAGGAAAATTGGTTTGACCTATATAAAAAAGATACACATTTCACCAAACCATTTCAGTGTTAAAAGCCATTTCATCTGTTTACATTTGCTTTATTTTCTCATGAAGTGCAGAGCTGTGCTGCAGTTCACCAAGATGCACAATCTCTCAGTATTTCTGTACAAACACAAGCAGAAGCAGTGAAACTCTGGGTTTGACTATGAGGGAGTTAAAGAGGAAGCTGCCATTGCTGTTGGTATCTGTTTGTGTAAATCTCTTTATTCTGCACTGCATGGTGATGGTTTAACAGGTTTCTCCTGCCACCAAGGATTGGATTAACTCCTTCTCCTTGCAGAGAGAGGCTGGTGAGGAAACTTCTTGAGCCTTTTGCCACCAAAAATCCTGAACCCAGCATTCCCAGGCCAGTTTACTGCTGGAAGTCCCTAATGTGCAAGCACAGCACCCAATTTAGAGAGGAATACAGGCTTGTTCCTTCTTCACGTATCATGAGCTCGCCTTGTTTTTTGCCAGTTCAAGGCAAACAATAGCCTTCATTGTCCTGAAGATAAAATCTGGGAGAGGAATGAGGCTCCTAATGAAGCGTGTGATGGTTGAGTTGTCAGCTAATTATCTTTTCCATCTGTTCCCTAATAGAATTCTGCAACGCTGGGATTTAAGGTTTGTCAAGTTTTGCTGTCTTTCACCCTGCACCTGGATGTGTCTGCCAAGGCCAGCAGTGAAATGAGCATATTAAGATAATAAATCTCCAGTGAGCAGCCTGAGTTATTTATATTGGATGAACAAGGCTGCAAGTGGAATTGGGGTGTCTTTTGGGTTGCTGGAGATTGGGAGTGCTTTAAGAGTTGAATACTTTCATATTCAGCTTTAGCTGTGGGAATGTTTGAGCCTGAGACATGAAAGAATGCAGACCTTTCAAAATATGGTATGTGAGAAAAATGTATGATTTAGTGTTTCCATTTCCATGGAGGAAATAGCAAGGCTCTGCTTGAACCAAATGATAAATTTCCTTTAAACTCAGTCTTATGATGATCAGGGAAACAAATTCCCTCTCAACCCCTGTCAAAGAAGCTGAGGGCAAAGTTGGGTGTCTTAAAGCCACCTGCTACGTACAGGACGTGGTTCCATTAGTCACTAAGAGGAGGATTGCACTTTCCTCTTCAGAAAGGCTTTTTGAAACAGGCCTGGAATAAGAGATAGAAGCGTTTGGGAAATTCATAAAAAAATTGTCAGACTCTGAATTGGGTTTGTGGTCGCTGCACTGTCAGACCAGTTGTAAGCATGACTCAGTCTTGGACAAACCCACACCTTTTCCTTCAACAGAGAAGTGAGGGGCATTATTATCAGTGTTTCTGCTTTTGAGCTGTTTGACACTGTTTGGAATTGCAGAATCCTAGAAGGGTTTGGGTTGGAAGGATCTCAAAGCTCAGTGCCATGGGCAGGGACACCTTCCATTGTCCCATGGTGCTCCAAGCCCTGTCCAGCCTTGAAGTTCATGAGATTCAGCATGTAATAAATACATCTTTCCAACCTCACATCACACAGAAACGTGGCAGGAAAAGACCGTTTTGGTTCTTCTGTTACTATGAAATGCATCTTGAGCTCTCTGTGTTGCCCTAAACATGGAAATATTGGGGAAGAACCTTTGATAGGACAAGGAGAATCATCCCTGGGTGCAATCAGGCTTGGAATAAATACAGCTAAAGCAATGATTATCACTGTTGCCTTTATATCTCTTAAGCCTGAGGCAAGAAAGATCTTTGGGTGCTGCTTGGGGTGTTAAAAGTGTGAGGGGGATGCAAAGGGAATTTGTGGCCAGTGAGCTGCTCTGTGTTGGAGCTTGTGGAGCAGTCAGTGGCTCTGCTCAGCATCACCATCTACAACACTGCAAACAGGGTTGGCCCACAGGGAAGAGGCCTGCTGCCAGTGACTGCCAGGAGTCAGCAGGACTGGTTTCAGACAGGTTTTGAATTAGGGAGAGTCAGTTATATCGTGTGGAAGCAGATGTTCAGTTTCCAGTGATCCACTTAAAACCTGCTCCCACCAAAGTGTTCCTTATTCCTCAGCTCTGTGGGGTGATCTGTGTGCTGAGAGTCAGAAATGTCCTTCTGTGGGCTACGACAGGAGCAGGCAGAAGTTTCTAAGGATGATCCTGTTAGGAATGTGCAGTTCTGGTTCATCATCACCTCAAAACAGAGTGCAGGTTTATTGAACAGGTACAGTAATGTTGTAAGAGATGTGGTATTAAAATGAAGTTGTTTAAAATTGTATTGCATTTACAACAGATTAAGTGGTCTGCAATGAACAAGCCACAAGTGCTTAGTTTAACAAGTGGTGAGCTACTGTGTAAATCCTTCCATGAGCTCTTTCTTGGTCCATTTCATTATGAAACATAATTGTGTGGCCAGGCTTGTTTCCAGGAAATCTCTCTGGTCCTGTGGCAATCTCACCATCATCAGGCTCTCCCTGCAGGGAAGAGTGATAAAACATGGCAGTGGGAAAGATGACCAGTGTTTACAAGCAGCTGATGGGAATTCCAGCTGCTTTGGTGGCGTTGCAAGCCTCGGAGTGGGAAATGCAGTGCCCCGAGCCTCTCCATGGGAATGCTGTCAGATGAAGTGCTGACATTGTGTGCGTGGTCACATTTAAGCTCTCCAGTCGGTCCTTGCTGAGTTCCTTGCTTATGCAGAAGGGCCTAGTGGGTTTATGCTGTAATTGGAGTAAATGTCTCTTGAATGCATGTTGAATTTGGAAGTCTGATGTGGCTCAATTAAAATGTGATTAGGTTTTCTGTCTCCACTGTAGAGGCTGTAAGTGCTCTGGAGAACCATTTAACATTGAAGGCTGGCCTGCTGCTTTTGGCTGAAATGCAGCTTCAAATGGGCAATGCTCTGAGAAATTCCAGGACTCCCACTAGGTCAAAACATTTTCTCTCAACCCTAGCATTTAAGCAAGTTTCCTAGTAACATATCTCCATGTATCACAATCCTTATTGCTTGGAAAGCCACCAATTTTGCAATGAGCTGAGAGTTTTTGTTATGTGTACTGGATGACATTCTCTAGCTATAGAGGTCTGATTAAAACAATTTCCATCCCTTCTGATTTCAGACAGCATTTGTGTTAGATGCTTCTGTTTTACTGTGTGTTACATGCTTTGGGTGAGATTGATTTAGTTACACTGAATATTTATCTAGTCTAATTCTGTTAATTACAGTATTTTTAATCAACTTAACCTGGGATAGTATGTCCAGGATCCAGTCACTTAAATCTGGGCTGAAGCAGAAATGAGCTGTACTTTCAGAAGTGTACTTGGCATAAATCAAAACATTGTGGACAGGACAGGAGATCCCAAAAATCCCTGAGCTGGTCATGTTGTGGTGACCATGCTGACTGGGACTCACTCATGTCTCAGTTCAGTACAGGAAACCTTTGGGAGAATTGTGTCCAGCTGGTCTTATGGACTGTCACTTTCCTGGGGAAAATACAGAAATGTTCACCTTACCCAAGGTAAGACCTGCAGGCCCCTGTGCTCTGGTCTGAAACTGGCTGACAGCAGGGCTGAAGTCTCACCCAGACCTTTCTTGGCTTTGGCACTTTTGATTAAGTTGTTCAGAGATAGTCCAATAAATTGTTTAATGCCTCATTTTCAGCTGAAAGAACAGTGTGATTTGCATATGAAACCAAAAAGCTCTTCCTTTGTTTACCTACCCAAAGACAATGATAATACGGTAGTTTTATAGTAAAAAAGGGCACTAATGTTCCATGGAGTACCAGTGTACTCAGTATTTGTGATGATTAGGGAAACAAAATCCCCCTCAACCCCTGGCAAAGAAGCCGAGGGCAAAGTTTGTGATGTGCTGGATCCCCTAGACCCCACTTATTCTAGATGTGTTCAATTTGGGCTGATTTCAGCAGTCTTCATAGTGAGTGGCTTGACGTTCTTTTATTTCAAGAGAATCCTGGGGGGCAGAGTTAGAATATTCCATATTCTGGGCCTCCCAGCAGCTTCTCCATGTGGTGAGGACTTGTCCATGCCTGTTCCCACAGCAGCACTGGGTTGACACTGGGAGGTGTCTCTGTGTCCTCATGGCTTCTTAAAGAAAGAAAAGGTTCTAACCTTGCAAGTGGGATGTCAAAATATGCTGACTGGAACCCAAATTTCTGAAAATATTTGGCTTATTTTAGTGCATGGTAAGCACCTCGGTGGCTTCCTGGAGCACACCTGCCCTGAGTGGCCCAGGGCTGTGCAGGAGGTGCCTGGGGAGCTGCTCACTCCATGCCAGAGCTGTAACCACTGCAGGACAGTGCCTCGTTGTTGCTGGGGCAATGAATCATTGCAAGTGTGAAATGCAAATGATGGGGGTTGCCTTAACCGCATCTTGGATAAGATGGATATTTGTATTTTGCCCTGTCACTGTGACAGTGCTGCCATATGCTCAGGTTCTGCTTTGAGCTGAACTGGTGCCCAAAGGCGGCTGTGCTGCCCTGCCCCAGGTAACAGTGAGCACCTGAGCTCCTTGCTCAGCGCCTCAAGGGCAGGAGAGCACCCCTGGGAGATCCTGCAAAATTCAGAGCTGAGCGGCAGCTGGTGGAGGGTCTGGATGGGAAGGCACACAAGGAACAGCTGAGGGCACTTGGTTTGCTCAGCTGGAGAAGGGAAGGTTGAGGTCACAGCTCCAGGGGCTGCAGCTCCTCCCGAGGGACAGCTCCAACCTCTGCTCTGGGACAGGGACAGCACCCAGGGAACAGCTGGAGCTGGGCCAGGGCAGGGTCAGGTTCCAGAGAGTTTAAACTCTAATGATTAAATTCCAGGTTAAGATGAGTAAATGCATTGGGATCCTTTAGCAATAAATCACAGTGGCATTGTTTGGATGCTGAAAAGATAAACCAAAAATCACTAATTGAGTCATATTTTAAAAATTATTTTAGGTGTCTGCCTTTTAATATCTTTTGACATATACTTTTAAAGTGCTTTATCCATGCATTTATAAATTTGTCTTTTGCTTTAAATGAAGCAGAACTAGGTATTTAATACTTGGAATCCTCATAAGTGTTCTTGGAATTTTTATTTGGATGAGGATTTTGGCAAGGATGATGCTTTATGAAACAGTCCCAGGTCTGGATCTCATTCATCTCAGATCTTGAAAAGAAATGTCCCTTGGCTTTCAGATAGGGCTATGGAATTTTTCAGAGGAACTGGATCTATAAAGTGTATGTAGGTTTAAATATAGAGTTTTTTCAATATGCAGAGCTTCCATAAGGATCAGGTTTGTGCACATTGCCTTAATTGTAAACGTAAAATTAAAATCTATTGTAGGCAATGCATTATAGATTAACAGAATCTCAGAATGGTTTGGGTTTGGAAGGGACCTTAAAGCCCATCCAGTCCCATCCCTTCCACCTCCCACTGTCCCAGGCTGCTCCAAGCCCCATCCAGCCTGGCCTTGGGCACTGCCAGGGATCCAGGGGCAGCCACAGCTTCTGTGGGCACCCTGTGCAGGGGCCTCACCTTTATATTATGCTGGTTTTAAATATGCCAGAATTTGCCAAATAAACTGGTTTCCTTATTAATTCTGTTGTGATCAGACATCAATTGAAACCAAATTTATTCCTGTATGTTTCTTTTTGTAGCTGGCAGATGTTTGTCCTAGCAGCGTTTGCAGCGGGGTACTCACCACAGACCTCCGCCATCTGGGGCTGGGGCTGGCCCTGAGCTGGGCTTTGGGCAAGGGGGGAGCAGACAGGCTCCTGGACTGCCCGGTGTGAGAGTTTTTGTGTGGGTCTGATCTCGATGACTCCAGTCCTGAGAAGGTGTTTATGACCTCTGGGCTCTGTCCTGCTGCACCTCAGAGCTACGCCTGGTGAGCAGAGTGAAGCTCAGCCATACATCTTGTCATGTTCAGGGCTTGTCACTGGGCTGGAGCGTGGTTGTGCAGCCAGAGTTTGCTTTAGACGTGGTGCTGGGATTATAAAGTGTACTATTGGGTTGTATTAAAGTAACTGAGCTCATATTAGCAAAGCCTGACAGTTCTGACATGGAGCCTTTAGATTTACACCATCTTTTGCCTTGGGCCTGACCTAAATCCCAGGCATTTAGGGACAAGAAATGAATTAAGTCTTGTCTCTGTTCAGACCAAATTCCTGGCCTGCGCTGAGTGCACCATTAATGGAGCCAGCAGTGGTCATGTCTTTGCCTGAGACTGTAGTAAATTGCATTTATTAATGGCAGATTATATAAACTTCAGCCAAGTCTTTATCAGCACTTAGGCCAGACACCAGATAAACAGTTGGCTGCAAGTCTTTGCTCTAATAAAATTGCACATGAACCTTGAACTCATTGCTGTGGTTTAAACACTTTAAGAAATGAGCTGGCTGCTCAGCAGTGTAAACTGGACATTCCTTGAAGCCCAAGCAAGGCTGCTGTGCCACATCTGCTGAGGATCCCACTCTTGGCTCTCTGTGGCACTCTCCTGGCTGGTGTCCCTGCAGGATGAGGACGAGCAGAGCTGGGGCTGCCCCATGTCCTTGGCTGTGCCTCATGCTTTATTCCGTGGGATGAGTTTCCCTTCACATCTGGCCTGCCATTCCCCCTCAGAAGAGCTGGCCCTTGCTGCCAGTTGCACTCCAGGAAATTCCCTGCTGCTGAGAAGAGATTCCCTGCTCAGGACATGCCGGAGCTCCCAGGGACTGTGCTCCCAAATTAAAACAAAGTGACAACGCATGTTTACTAGGGGGAGCTGGAGCAGCTCTGGTAGTCAGGGAGGGCAGTGCAGTTTCCCTAAGATTTTTTTTTTACCAAGTCTTTGAAATCTTTTTGACATCTGCTCTTTATTACACAACAATATAACTGTCCTTTAAGGAAAGGAGATGATTGACATTATTCATTTCTAAGTTAACAGAGACATTTATAAGTGCAGTAACTGTGAGAGCTTTGCTTTCAGGTGATTTGGCCATACAGCTGAGTTGAACTCCAACACTATTTTCTGTTCCATGCCTGCAATTACCTTGGCCACAACTGAAACCAGGTTTTTATCAGAGAGCCAGGGTTTGCTTTTTATTGAAGAAATAGTGTGACTCTGTCTGAATGAGGAACATGAAACTCTGGGAGGAAATCTGAATGTCCCAGCCACTCACATTCCACAATCATCAGCAGAAGCATCTTGTCTGTTCTTTGTAGGGACAACACCGTTGCTTTTCTCCTTCCCACCCCAGGGGTCACACTGAGTTTTCTTCTTTTACATCCAAGTAAAAAAAAAAAAAAGTAAACTTTGAGGGTTTTAAATAAAAAGTAATATGTAAGGATATAAAGGCAGAGGGATGGAGCACTGAGGAGCTGACATTTGTTTCCCCTTTCATGCCAGGCTGCATTCCTGTATTTGTGTTTCTGGAACAGCAGCACTGAGCTGGGGCTGCTCTCTGGGAGAAGGATGCTGTGAAGGGGCCATGGGAAACTCTCCTGCCCTGAGTCTCAAATAATGCAGCAACACCATCTGTATTTGCACACCACAGAAAATTATCCACGCACCTGTTTTTGATTTCTGCTGTGCTTGACTCCAAATTATGTCTGCATCAACCTGATTTTAAGGACTGTAGCACATCTGCAGTTTCAAGGCATAGTAAAGCCAGTGCTGCACTCTGAGACCTAAGTCCACAGCAAGAGGTGTTGATGTCATTTAACTAATTTGCAGTTCATTCCAATTTGCAGCTCATTGTCTTGATGAGGATGATGATGATGATGATATCATAGAACATTTCCCTATTTTCTCCCGCAAAATAAAATGGTGCCACTAAGCTTCAGGAGAAAAGAATTGTCAAAGGTGCTGTTTGGCAGTCATCTAGGGAGAGGTGCACAGCAGAAAGATATGCCCTGGAAGGATGCTCTGATGGGCTCCAGCATTTAAACAAGCTTCTTTGATACACAGACTGGGCCATTTTCAAGACGAAATGGCTGCATTAAGTGGTTTCCCAGGCCATGTGCTGGCCAGAAAGCTTTTGAAGCCCATGGAAGTTTAGAGTCCATGAGAAAGGCAGCATCAGTTTGTGTGCCAGGGAAAAACCAAGCATTCAAAAGCTCAAGCTGTGTTTAGAGAAGCCACCAGGCTAATGTAAGCAAGGCCTGAAAGCTTCTCCAGTCCTGCTGAGCAGGTGTGGCAGAGCTGCTGTGTTTTACAGCAGCTCCATGGCAGCACAGCAGCTGCAGGAGAGGGCTCAGGACAGGCTCGGGGCGGAGTGGGGCGGCAGGAAGCTGAGAGAACCCTCTGCACTAGAACTGAGGCAGTTCTTGAAGAAGCAAACAAAGATGGTGCCTTGAAGAGATTGCTGCTGTGATCAAAGTTTGCCTCTGAAGGCTGAGAGGTGAGCTTGTCAGAAATCCCGGGAAATATCAGAGAAAAGGGTTTACATTCGTTTGTGTGGCTAGGTACAAATCTGCAGTGGGAAAAGAGCCTCTCCAGTATACCAGCTGTCTTGGGTTGACTTAGTTCTTCTGAGAATAAAGATTACCAATTAAATGCAATTCTGTTTTTTATTCTAGAAGTGTAAAATGTTCAAAGTTTCCCTAAATTCTACAGCTACTTTGAAAATTCCTAAACGTCTATGGAAAAACGGGAGAATTTTGGTGGGATTTTTTCTAAAAAGAAATATAAATCTAAATATTCCTAAAAATTTCTAGAGTTCTGAAAATGAAAAACAAAGCCAAAACGTGGTGCGTCAGGAGCCCCATGCCCGGCGGCTTCCTTCCCAGCTCTGGCTGTGGCCAGACACTCAGATCAGCCAGTGCTAGTGGTACCACCCAGAGACCAGAGCTGAAGCCCAGAGGTGTTGCTTAAGCCCTTCCCTGGCAGGAGGGGCCCACCTTCGGTCCTGGCCGGACACCAGGGCCAGGACTTTAGGGGACAGAGGCTCCTGTTCTGGGTGGTGGCGGAACGTCCACAGCAATAAGCTCATAATGCAGTGGTGGCAGACATGTGTAGCAATGGTTTGGGCATGGCTGATGACAGGTCCAGTTCCCCCTCGCTGAGTTATTTGCCCGGTCTTGTGAAGCTGCAGAGGCGCTCCTGTGAAGAGAGGAGGTGGCTGAGGCCCCAGCTGCCAGTGGCACACAGGGAGACTCCTGCACAGCAGGGCCCAGAGCTGGCAAGGCTCCCCAGCATGGCTGGAGCTGCTGGCACAGCTTGGCCCAGCTGCACAGCTGCCCCTCAAGGCCCCGGCGAGCTGGGCACGGCTCTGGGCAGGCTCCCTGTGCAGGAGCGGGCCCCAGAGCGCCTCTGCCTTTCAAGGGCAATCTCGTCCCTGCTCTTTCTCCTCCCCACCATGCTTTGCCTCTGCCCTGTGCCCCTGGGGCTGCTCTTGGCCAGGCAGCCTCAGTGGGAGCCAGCACTGGCTGCAGCCCCAGCGGGTCCCCCAGGACAAGGCCCAGCAATTAGGAGGCCAATGAAAGCTCTGGGCAGCAGCAGAACCCTCAGCAGAGTTCTTTGGACAATCATGGAAAGGCTGCAACTCCACTGCAGCCTCTCCAGGAAAGTTTCCTGTCTACATTAGGCTTTCAAAAGAAGCTCTTTAAGGGAAAAATGATGAAAACACTCACTGTTTTCTCTTCCAGTAACACCAGACTCCAACACAGCATAAGACGATGACAAGCTCCAAACAAAGCAGGCCTGCCATTAACCCTAGCCAGGAGCTTGTTCCCTTACAGACACCCCTTCCAGCACCCTTCTGGGAATCAGGAACTTGTGCTGTGGTTCCAGCTGCACCTGTGGGAGCAATGGGGAGCGTCAGCCCGTGCTGTGCTGCACTGCTGAGCTGGCAGCACGGTGGATGCGGGCAGGACGTTCTCCGTTTCCCCCAGAGCTGGGGCCTGCAGGCACCTTGCCGCCCCTTGGCACAGGCTGTGCCACCCAACAAAGCCCAGCAGGCCGGGAGGAGAGCCCGGGGGCAGCGCAGCTGCTTGGGCAGTCGCTGCTTGGAGGGACACGGGCCAAAGCCATCCCTGAGCAGCCACTGCCAGCCCTGGCCCTCCCTGCCCCGTAACAGCTCCCCCAGCCCCAGGGCACAGAGTCAGGCCCTGTCAGGAGCCAGTGCAGCCCCTGCCCAGTCGGGAGCCAAGGCTGGCTCTGGCCCTGGGTTCGCCAGAGGGCTCCCGCTCGGGGCTGCTCCTGTGCCTTGGGCCTCTGGGCACTCAGGGCCAGCTCCAGAGCAGCTGCAGCGGGAGGGACGTTGGTGCACGAGTCCCCTTTCCCCAGGGCTGTGAACGAGCTCCAGAGGCCTCAAGGCCTCCAGAGTCACCTCCAGCTTTGGCTGCTGCCGGGGGTGAGCAAGGGCAGGCCCTGAGGGAGGAGCTGCTGCCACACAGCCCTGCCAATGGTGTAGCCTGGCACCGCAATTACCTTCTGTACGGGTGCTCGTGTCTGGCATCTCCTCCTTTCCTGAGGCAGGGACTGGCAATGGGTCTCTGCTATCTCCGGGGTGGGCCTCCTCCTGCACAGACGGTTGGTCGAACACTTGAGAAAGGAAGAGACACAGGCGGATCAGATGGAACCATCCACTATTCATAGAGGTGGCATCTTCAGGTGGCAATGCTTTTCAAAGTAATGGATAAGGATCAGGAAAACATCTGTGAGTTTGGGACTGGGCCGGGGCCCTCCCACCTCCAAACAGCTGCCAGTACTGAGCAGAAGGTGTGAGCGGATCGCGCAGGGCGAGGGCACACACGTGCATGGCTCTGTCCTGGCACCTGCAGCCATGTCCCCCTGGCTGAGCTTCGGACTCTGAGCTGGCAGCTCTTCCAGGGGAAAGGCCTTGACCTACCCTCACCATGTCTCAGAGGCTCAGTCCTGGATATGGGTTGGGAAGCCAGATCACCTTCACCAACAGGTTCAGCTGCAAAGAAAGACAGGATAGAACAGCGCCCGTGGCACTGTAGGAGATCCTCAGGCTGAAGCCATGGCTCAGCCCCGGGGCACAGACCTGAGCCGGGCCCCTTCCCTCTTTGCTCTTTTCTGTGGCTGCAGCATGGAAGCAGCAGCGGGGCAGCGAGGCTGCCATGGATCCCTTCCTGCTGTGCCGGGCATGGCGTGTCCAGATGTGCAGCAGCCAAAGCCCCCGGCTGCTGAGCCCCAGGACAAGGCTGAGGGAAATGCACCCACCTTGACCTGCCTGACGCATTTCCTTCGGCATTTGCCTCATGTGTTCAGAATGCTCATGGGGTTTTTTCTGTCCTCTCGCTTTGTTCTTTCCCGTTGGAGGACCTTAGAGCAACATGGTTCCATTTCCCATGAAAGGATGCCACAAAAGCATGGCTCAGCCTGTGTGGTCAGCAGGGACACACTACTCACCCCTGTGAAAGCTGGGCTTGGGTGCAAAATCCACCAAAGGGCCTGGGAAAGTCCTCCCTGCAGACACTCCTGTAACACAACAGCCACAGAAGCTTCTGCCATCTCTGCTCAGCTGCACGGGCACCACTGAGCCGCAGGAGCGGTGAGGGGATCGCGCAGGGCGAGGGCACACACGTGCATGGCTCTGTCCTGGCCCCTGCAGCGATGCCCCCCTGGCCGAGCTTTGGGCTCTGTGCTGGCAGCTCTCCCAGGGGAAAGGCCTTGACCTACCCTCACCATGTCCCAGAGGCTCAATCTTGAACGTGGGTTGGGAAGCCAGATCACCTTCACCAACAGGCTCAGCTGCAAAGAAAGGCAGGACAGAACAGCTCCTGTGACACTGCTGAAGATTCTCTTTCGTGCCAGAGTGGCAGTGAGGGCACCTGGGTGATTGGTGGCCTCCCAGGCACTCCCTCAGCTCTGCCTTCCACTAAGGAGCAGGGCTAGGGGCACCTCATCTCTGCAGTGGCCCCACCCTGGGATGGAAGGAGGCCCCTGTGGGGCAGTCGGGGCAGAAAGGACTCCCTGGAGCTGCCAGCAACTCCAAACCCTGCCCCAGGCAGGGCCAGGGCTTGGCAGCGGCAGCAGGAGCAGCTCAGGCTCCCTGGGGCCGGCAAAGGAGCTGAGAAAGGCTCAGCCCTGGGGCACAGCCCTGGGCCCGGCCCCTTCCCTCTGTGCTCTTCTCTGTGGCTGCACAGAGCACACAGAAGGACACAGTGGCATTGCACACGGGAGGAGAATGGACAGCTAAATGCCCCTTCCTCGCACTGACAGCAATCCTGTGGAATCTCTCAGGGCTCCAGAAGGGAGCAGGGAGAGGCTTCTAGAATTCAACAACCTTTCTACTACTAATGAAAGTGGGACATGCATGAGCTTTTGCCTCACTGACACTGATTATCCTCTAATTAATATGGGACTTTGAGAACTTGGCTCCAGCATGTCCCAAGGTCTTCAATCTGTCATCCAGAAGGATAAGCAGGGAATCCATGTTACAATGCAAGTCTAGAAGGGAACAGACAACAGAACTGTTTCTGTGAGGTGCTGGGATCTCCTTTTGGCTTTGGAATCTGGGTACTGCAAGAGGTTTGTGTAAGCCTGTGGAAGCTGGATGTCAATGGATGTGGCCAAAGCTGCAAAGGGCCTGGGAGGCTCTGGGCTGGCTCCTGGTCATGCTTAACAATCTTTGCAGGCCCTGTGTAACATTTCTGGAGGGGCAGCTGGAGTCGCCCAGCGGCCCTGGGACTCTCTCCCTGCCACAGGGGGAAACTTCCCTAAAGCCTTGGGGAAAACTGCAGCATGTAGTGCCAGAATTATTTTTACATACTTCCCTCCTACCCCCGCACTCTCCCTCCTTCTGTTGCAACACCTTGCCCGACTATATGACACATGGCCAAGCCCTCTCATGACACACTGGAGCCTTGCTCTCCCCCTCTGCCCTTTCCCCACCATGGGCACCCCATGCAGCCGCTCCCAGGTTTCGGGATGTGTCTCCCACGGAGGGAGCCCAGCAGGACAGCTCAGTACGCGAGTGCCCTGAGCCTGCTCGGGACAATTCCTCTGGGCTGTGCCCATCTTGTCCGGGCTGTGCCCGCAGTGCCAAGCAGCAGAGAGGGCAGCTCAAGCCTCAGCAGGGCTCAGGCCCAGAGGCACAGCAATTACCTCCTGTGGCTGTGCCTGGCATCACCTCCCTTCCTGCAGCAGAGGCTGCCAATGAGCCCCTGCTTCCTCCAGGAAATGCCGCCTTCTGCACAGCCTCTCCATCTGCTTCTGGGGAAAAGAAAAGAGAGAGCTCGATCAGATTGGGCTGTTCCCCATTGGAAAGGTGGCATCTTCAGGAGACAATGCTTGTCACAGACATGGTTAAGAATCAGGAAATCCCAATCAAGTTTTTGGGTAATGAAGGGACCTCTGTTTTCCAAACACCTGCCCTTTCTGATTTGCCTGGAGATGGGATATTGCAGGGGATCTCAGACCAATGGTGCAGTTTGGGCTGCCATTCAGGTAATACCACATTCAATCCTGCAGAGGCTGAGGAGAAGCTGCAGCCAGGCCAGGCTGGCAAACAGCCCTGCAGGGCGTGGAAGCAGCAGCGGGGCAGCGAGGCTGCCATGGATCCCTTCCTGCTGTGCCGGGCTCGGCGTGTCCAGATGTGCAGCCAAAGCCCCCGGCTGCTGAGTCCTAAGGACAAGGCAGAGGGAATGCACCCACTTTGTCCTGCCTGCTGCATTTCCACCAGCATTTGCCCCATGTGCTTGGATGTCTCATGGGGATTTTTGTGTCCTATAGCTTCATTCTTACCTATCAGAGAACCTTTCAGCAAAACACTTCAATTTCCCATGAATGGATGCCACAAAAGCAGGGCTCAGCCTGTGGGGTCAGCAGGGACACACTACTCACCCCTGCGATGGGAGTCAGGCTGCTGTGCAGGAACCAGCAAGGAAAATGGAGAAGTCCTCCCTGCAGACACCCCTGTAACTCAACAGCCACAGAATCTTCTGCCATCTCTGCTCAGCTCCACGGACACCACTGAGCCGCAGGAGCGGTGAGGGGATCGCCCAGGGCGAGGGCACACACGTGCATGGCTCTGTCCTGGCACCTGCAGCGATGCCCCCCTGGCCGAGCTTTGGGCTCTGAGCCGGCAGCTCTCCCAGGGGAAAGGCCTTGACCTACCCTCACCATCTCCCAGAGGCTCAATCTTGAACGTGGGTTGGGAAGCCAGATCACCTTCACCAGCAGGCTCAGCTGCAAAGAAAGGCAGGACAGAACAGCTCCCGTGGCACTGTAGGAGATCCTCAGGGTGCAGGCAAGGCTCAGCCTCAGGGCACAGCCCTGGGCCCGGCCCCTTCCCTCTCTGCTCTTCTCTGTGGCTGCACAGAGCACACAGAAGGACATAGTGGCATTGCACATGGGAGGAGGATGGACAGCTAAATGCTCCTTCCTCCCACTGACAGTGATCTTGTGGGATCACTCAGCACTCCAGAAGGAGCAGGTAGAGAATTCCATATTTCTTCTTTCGTGAGATTATGTTAAGGGAATTGGCACATGAGTGACCTCTTGCCACATAGACACACAGGATTATTCTGTTAGGAAAGGCACATGGAGAACTTACCTCTAGCATCCTCCAACATTTTCAAGCTCTCATCTAATACGGCATCTAGAATATGCAAGTTGCGATCCCAGTCTGGAGGGAAGCAGAGATCAGAACCATTTCCATGGCCTGCTGGGATCTCCTCCTGCCTCTGGGAATTGGGCACTGCAAGGGGCTCGGGTAAGGCTATGGGAGCCAGGTGTGAATGGACAAGGCCAAAGCTGCACAGGGGCCTGGGCAGCTCGGGGGGGCGGCTCCTGGTCACTCTGCACCCTCTTTGCAGGCCCTGTGACACATCCCTGGAGAGGAAACTGGGGCTGCCCAGTGCCCGTATGGGCTCTCTCCCTCCCCCAGAGGAAACCCTCCCTAAGGGCCTGGGGAAAACCATCCCCAGCGCTTCCCGGGGAGCAGGGAGCGCTGTCCCGGGAAAGGGGAGCCAGGCTGCCGGCTCACCTGCTCGCCGTGCTTGCAGCGGAGCAGCCTGGGCAGCCCTGGCAGGCAGGGCCACGGCCAGGAGGAGCAGGAGGAAGAGGCGCAGAGCAAGGGCCATGGTGCCTTGCCCTCTGCCAGTCCCTCAGCTCTTGCTGCCACCGCTGTCCTGACACCGCTGTCCCAATGTCAGCACCACTGCTGCCACCGCCGCTGCTGCTGCCGCAACAGTTGTGCTCAAGCACTGACTGCTCGCTCCTTGTGCTGCTGTGCAACCACCGGGTCTGGCACCTCTGTGACCTCAGAGCCTGCTGTGACCTCAGCCTGCTGTGACCCCTGAGCCTGCTGTGACCTGAGCCTGCTGTGACCTCAGAGCCTGCTGTGACCTCAGCCTGCTGTGACCCCTGAGCCAACTGTGACCTCATGGCCTCGGCTGCCCTCCCAGAGTGTGCCCCATCTGTAGAAATGGACTGCCCTTATGGTAATTTATTAAGTTCTTCAAAGAGGCATTGCTCAGCAAAGACTTCAGGAACACAGGGTCTTCTTTGGTTTGATGGCAGCATCTGCACAACAACAAGATGGTAATGCAGCTGCCACAGGGACATCGGGCATGGGCATGGAGATGGGAAATGTCTGGCAGGTGTGTCCCAGACTGAGGTGTTTGGGGTTTTTTTCTGCAGAGGGGCAGCTGTTGAAAGAAGATGTAGCTGCGGCCCCAGGTTCAGTCGGGATACTGTCCTGAGGTGACTTGATGATGTTTGTATCCCCATTTGTCAGTTTAACCTAGAAATAAATCTTGCACCTTTAGGACTGGTTCCAAGAGTGAAGGGGGGAGTGGGGGGGGGTGAGAAGAAGCAATGAGTTTGTTATCAGGAACTGCACTTGCTCCCCTGCATCCTTCTCCTGCACTATGCAGTCTGCGGCAAGGACAGACAGAGGGACAGAGCTCTCCTTTGATTTTTAATTAGTTTTTAGCTAGCTGAGGCCGAGAATTTCTCTGGACTGTGTTTTTCCATTTTTTTCTGGAACTCTTTGAACCTGCTCTGGACTGAAAACCCAGAAGAGCACCTGCAGCTTACACCTGTGGCCCACTGGACTGGGTCAGGGTTGCAGCATTTCCAATGCGGGAGGGACTGATAACAGAATGAGTTAGCAGAGCTACAGCCCACTTTCTGAGTGTGTCACCTCTTCTAAGTGGCAAGAGGTTTTATTGTTCAATATTGTTCCTGTTTTATTCTGCTGGTCAATGCTTAGCCTGTTAAATAAAGAATTCTTTTTCCACTTTCCTCCAAAAAAATCATCTTCCTATACTAGTTGGGGGAGGGGCAGCCTGAATGTGTTTTCTACAGAAACCATTTGGAGGTTATCTCCCAAATTTGCCCTAAACCAAGATAAAAACACAGACCCTCCTGCACAGCAGGAGATTACCATTGTGCTCAAAGTTTGCCTCTGAAGGCTGACAGGTGAGCTTGTCTGAAATCCTGGAAAATATCAGGGCAAAGGTTTTATGTTAGTTTTTGTGGCTACGTACAAATCTGCAGTGGGAAAAGAGCCTCTCCAGTATGCTGGGTGTCTTGGCTTGGCTTAGTTCTTCCCAGAGTATAGATGACCAATTAAATACAATTCTATATTTAACTCTAGATGTGTAAAAATGTTCTAAGTTTTCCTGAATTCTAAATTTACTTTGAAAAATCCTAAACTACTATGGAAAGAGGGATGAAAATTTTGGGGATTTCTTTCTAAAAAAACAATAAAAGCAAACAAAATTCTAAATATTTCAAAAAATTTCTAGAGTTCTGAAAATGAAAAACAAATCCGAAACATGGTGCCTTGGGAGACACCTGCCCAGCTGCTGCCTGCCGGGCTCTGGCTATGGCCAGACACTGAGATCAGCCAGTGCTGGTGCTACCACCCAGAGACCAGAGCTGAAGCCCAGAGGTGTTGCTCAAGCCCTCCCCTGGCAGGAGGGGCCCACCTTCGGTCCTGGCTGCACACCAGGGCCAGGAGTTCAGGGGACAGAGGCTCCTGTTCTGGGTGGTGGCGGAACGTCCACAGCAACAGGATGATAACGCAGCACTGGCAGGGATGTTAAGCACTGCCTTGGGGATGGCTGATGACAGGTACAGGTCTCTCCAACCAAAGATTTTGGCCAGTCTTGTGAATCTGCAGAGGCGCTCCTGTGCAGGGAGGAGGTGGCTGAGGCCCCAGCTGCCAGGGGCACACAGGGAGCCTCCTGCACTGCAGGGCCCTGAGCTGGCAAGGCTCCCCAGCACGGCTGGAGCTGCTGGCACAGCTTGGCCCAGCTGCACAGCTGCCCCTCAAGGCTCCGGCGAGCAGGCCACAGCTCTGGGCAGGCTCCCTGGGCAGGAGCGGGCCCCAGAGTGCCTCTGCCTTTCCAGGGCAATCTCGTGCCTGCTCTTTCTCCTCCCCACAGTGCTTTGCCTCTGGTCTGCAGCCCCGGGGGCCTCCTGTGCCCCAGGGCACGGCCATGGCTCTAAATGCCATGAAATGCACCTCAGTGCCAGTGTAGTAAGGCCCTTGTTGTGCCTGCGGTGCTACCTGGCAGCCCCAGCGGAGCCTGGGGCCGCAGCCCTTCCCCGCCAGGGTCGGGGCTGGCCCGACAGGGATGCGGCGGCTCCAGAGGCCCCGCACGGCCCCCAGGGATGGGCTCTGCCTGCCCGCAAAGCCCGCAGGCCGGGCCCGAGGCTTTGCAGGAAGCTTCCTGCTGACTTTGCACAGGGTTGACCGAGAGTGGCCTTTGCTGCGCTGAGAAGACTGAAAAACCCCTCTGCACACCTCATGCGGGACTCCTGCAAGCCACTCCATAGAGATCATAATTACTCCCTTGTGCCTCATGAGGGATCTCACACCCCTGAGCAGGGACCCGAAAATACCACGGTGTGCCTCACAAGGAATCCGGGCACACCAATGCTGAGACCCCAAGACGGCCTTGTTTGCCTCACAAAAGAACCCAGCCTTCTGCTCACCTTAGCAAGGACTCAGCTCCTCTCCAGGCCTTGATGGCAAGCACTAAACCACCACGGTCATCGCGAGGAAGTCAAGCCCCTGCCAGCCTTACAGATGTCTCCAGCCCCCTGTACACCACAGAAAAGACCCCAAAACGCCATAGAACCTCATGAGGAACCCCAGCCACACACAGCACTTCCAAAGGACCCAAAGCCCCGCACGTCTTACTGCAAAACCCAACACGCAAAAGACCCCCCCCTCCAGCTCGTGTGCCTAATGATGGACCCCGGTCATCTGCCAGGCTTACAGAAGTCCCCCCATCACCTGCATGCCAGAGAAAAGCCAGGCTTGCCATTAACTCTAGCCAGCAGCGTGTTCCCTGACAGAAACCAATTCCCTTCTGGGAATGAGGAATGCGTGTGGTGGGGCCGGCTGCACCTGTGGGAGCAATGGGGAGCGTCAGCCCGTGCTGTGCTGCACTGCTGAGCTGGCAGCACGGTGGATGCGGGCAGGACGTTCTCCGTTTCCCGCAGAGCTGGGGCCTG
Organism: Zonotrichia albicollis; assembly: GCF_047830755.1. Lineage (NCBI taxonomy): Eukaryota > Metazoa > Chordata > Aves > Passeriformes > Passerellidae > Zonotrichia > Zonotrichia albicollis. Next base: position 20,416,791 of record NC_133830.1, read on the forward strand.
CAGGCACCTTGCCGCCCCTTGGCACAGGCTGTGCCACCCAACAAAGCCCAGCAGGCCGGGAGGAGAGCCCGGGGGCAGCAGGAAGCTGAGAGAAGGCCCTGCTCTAGAACTGAGGGAGTTCCACCAGAAGCAGACAAAGATGGTAACTTGAAGAGATTCCCACTGTGCTCAAAGTTTGTCTGAGAAGACTAAGACGTGAGCTTGTCAAACATCCCAGGAAGTATCTGGGAAAAGATTTTTTATGTATGTTGGTTGTGACTAGGTACAAAGCTCCTGCGGGGAAAGAGCCTTTGCAGCAGGCTGGCTGAGGGGGTCTTACTTCTTCCTAGAATAAAGATTACCGCTGAAATGCAACTTTACTTTTTATTGTATAAGGGGAAGCAATTTTCCAGAATGTAAAACTACATTCAAAAACAGGAACGTTTTCAGGTAATTGGGAAGAAACATTTGGGGATTTCTCTCTACAAAAACTATTTCTAAATATTTCTAAAAGTTGAAAAGTGAAGACAAAATGGGGTCACTTTTTCTGGATTCTAAAACTACCTAGAAAAATCTTGAACTAGTATAGTAACTGGGAAGAAACATTTGGGGATGTCTCTCTACAGAAAAAATACTTTGAAATATTTCTACAAATTTCTAATTTCTAAAAATGAAAAACTAAGACAAAATGGGGTTGCTTTTTATCAGGGTCCCATGCTGCTGCCTGCCCCCTGGGCTCTCCCAGCCCTCAGGACCCCGCCGCTGGTCACAGCAGCCCCTGCCTGGCTCCTGCCTGCCCACACCGAGGGCATCCACGCCTGCTCCTGGCCATGGAGCTCAGCCAGCGCTGCTGCCGGCTGGGCTTTGCTGCTGCTGCCACCCGGACACTGGCGTGACGGCACCTTCCCTTTAGTGCAACACAAGAAAGGGCCATCACCTAGCCTGGCAGAGAGCAGGGTTAACTTCAGTGTTGTTGAGAGGGCAGGGCCAGAGGGCTCCGGGGCAGAGCAAAGGACATGTTGGTCTCAGGAGGGGCTGGAGGGTGCTGGGCTACTCCTGGGATCTATAGAAGAAATCGGGAATGGGCTGGGACAGGAGAGAGGAAGATCAAAAGAGAGATAAAGGCAGCTCGGGGATACGCATGGGGAGAGGAGGTGGCAGTGGGATCTATAGATGAGGAGAAGGTTTCCACATAAATGGCTGCTCCGGGGTCCTCTTCTCAGAGCTCTGCAGAGGGCTGCCCAGGCCCTTCTTACTACTAGACTTGCTGCTCAAGATGTTTGGCTGTGAAGAGCAGTTGCCGCCTTTCAACTCCTGTCCAGAGGTGGAACTGTGGAAAGAGGAGGTGGCTGAGGCCCCAGCTGCCAGGGGCACACAGGGAGCCTCCTGCACTGCAGGGCCCTGAGCTGGCAAGGCTCCCCAGCACGGCTGGAGCTGCTGGCACAGCTTGGCCCAGCTGCACAGCTGTCCCTCAAGGCCCCGGCGAGCAGGCCACGCCTCTGGGCAGGCTCCCTGGGCAGGACAAGGCCAGGGCAGTTAAGAGGCCAATGACAGCTCTGGGCAGCAGCAAAACCCTCAGCAGAATTCTTTGGACAATCACGCACAGCCCACAACCCCTCTGCAACCTCCATGGGAACATTCATCCCTCAACAACACCCTGGAGCCCCTGCCAGTCGGGAGCCAAGGCTGGCTCTGGCCCTGGGTTCGCCAGAGGGCTCCAGCTCGGGGCTCCTCCTGCGCCTTGGGCCTCTGGGCACTCAGGGCCAGCTCCGGAGCAACTGCAGCGGGAGGGACGTTGGTGCACGAGTCCCCTTTCCCCGGGGCTGTGAACGAGCTCCAGAGGCCTCCAAGCCTCCAGAGGCACCTCCTGCTTAGGCTGCTACTGGGCCGTGCAAGGGCACGCCCTGGGGAGGAGCTGCTGCCACACAGCCCTGCTGAATGCTGTGCCCGGCACAACAATTACCTTCTGTGCCTGTACCAGTGTATGGCATTGCCTTCCTTCCTGCAGCAGTAGCTGCCAGGGTGCCATTCATTCCTCTAGGAAAGCAGCAGCGGGGCAGTCAGGCTGCCATGGATCCCTTGCCACTGTGTGGGCACGGCCTGTCCAGGTGTCACTGAAAGTGTGGGGAAAACAAAAGCCCTCTGTCAACATTTTGGTGTCAGAGTATTAAGGCATTTATTGTGGCGACGATGTTGTTCTGGCCAGGATGTGCAACAGAAATAATTTCATTCTCACATAGCTTGGGGCAGGTTAATCCAGACACATAACAGTGCCAGTGTAGGCCCAATCCCTAAAGCTCTCTCAGAGCAATGCTTGACTTCAAATCACATCTGCATCCACCTGATTTTAAGGACTGTAGCACATCTGCAGTTTCAAGGCATAGTAAAGCCAGTGCTGCACTCTGAGGAATAAGTCCACAGCAAGAGGTGTTGATGTCATTTAATTAATTTGCAGCTCATTGTCTTGATGAGGATGATCATGATAATATAATAGAACATTTCTCTTTTTTTTTTTCTCCCGCAAAATGAAATGGCGCCACTAAGCTTCAGGAGAAGAGAACTGTCAAAGGTGCTGTTTGGCAGTCATCTAGGGAGAGGTGCACAGCAGAAAGATATGCCCTGGAAGGATGCTCTGATGGGCTCCAGCATTTAAACAAGCTTCTTTGATACACAGACTGGGCCATTTTCAAGACGAAATGGCTGCATTAAGTGGTTTCCCAGGCCATGTGCTGGCCAGAAAGCTTTTGAAGCCCATGGAAGTTTAGAGTCCATGAGAAAGGCAGCATCAGTTTGTGTGCCAGGGAAAAACCAAGCATTCAAAAGCTCAAGCTGTGTTTAGAGAAGCCACCAGGCTAATGTAAGCAAGGCCTGAAAGCTTCTCCAGTCCTGCTGAGCAGGTGTGGCAGAGCTGCTGTGTTTTACAGCAGCTCCATGGCAGCACAGCAGCTGCAGGAGAGGGCTCAGGACAGGCTCGGGGCGGAGTGGGGCGGCAGGAAGCTGAGAGAACCCTCTGCACTAGAACTGAGGCAGTTCTTGAAGAAGCAAACAAAGATGGTGCCTTGAAGAGATTGCTGCTGTGATCAAAGTTTGCCTCTGAAGGCTGAGAGGTGAGCTTGTCAGAAATCCCGGGAAATATCAGAGAAAAGGGTTTACATTCGTTTGTGTGGCTAGGTACAAATCTGCAGTGGGAAAAGAGCCTCTCCAGTATACCAGCTGTCTTGGGTTGACTTAGTTCTTCTGAGAATAAAGATTACCAATTAAATGCAATTCTGTTTTTTATTCTAGAAGTGTAAAATGTTCAAAGTTTCCCTAAATTCTACAGCTACTTTGAAAATTCCTAAACGTCTATGGAAAAACGGGAGAATTTTGGTGGGATTTTTTCTAAAAAGAAATATAAATCTAAATATTCCTAAAAATTTCTAGAGTTCTGAAAATGAAAAACAAAGCCAAAACGTGGCGCGTCAGGAGCCCCATGCCCGGCGGCTTCCTTCCCAGCTCTGGCTGTGGCCAGACACTGAGATCAGCCAGAGCTGGTGGTACCACCCAGAGACCAGAGCTGAAGCCCAGAGGTGTTGCTTAAGCCCTTCCCTGGCAGGAGGGGCCCACCTTCGGTCCTGGCCGGACACCAGGGCCAGGACTTTAGGGGACAGAGGCTCCTGCACTGGATGGTGGCCGAACGTCCACAGCAATAAGGTCATAATGCAGTGGTGGCAGACATGTGTAGCAATGGTTTGGGCATGGCTGATGACAGGTCCAGTTCCCCCTCGCTGAGTTATTTGCCCGGTCTTGAGAAGCTGCAGAGGCGCTCCTGTGAAGAGAGGAGGTGGCTGAGGCCCCAGCTGCCAGTGGCACACAGGGAGACTCCTGCACAGCAGGGCCCTGACCTGGCAAGGCTCCCCAGCACGGCGTGAGCTGCTGGCACAGCTTGGCCCAGCTGCACAGCTGCCCCTCAAGGCCCCGGTGAGCAGGGCACGGCTCTGGGCAGGCTCCCTGGGTAGGAGCGGGCCCCAGAGCGCCTCTGCCTTTCAAGGGCAATCTCGTCCCTGCTCTTTCTCCTCCCCACCGTGCTTTGCCTCTGCCCTGTGCCCCTGGGGCTGCTCTTGGCCAGGCAGCCTCAGTGGGAGCCAGCACTGGCTGCAGCCCCAGCGGGTCCCCCAGGACAAGGCCCAGCAATTAGGAGGACAATGAAAGCTCTGGGCAGCAGCAGAACCCTCAGCAGAGTTCTTTGGACAATCATGGAAAGGCTGCAACTCCACTGCAGCCTCTCCAGGAAAGTTTCCTGTCTACATTAGGCTTTCAAAAGAAGCTCTTTAAGGGAAAAATGATGAAAACACTCACTGTTTTCTCTTCCAGTAACACCAGACTCCAACACAGCATAAGACGATGACAAGCTCCAAACAAAGCAGGCCTGCCATTAACCCTAGCCAGGAGCTTGTTCCCTTACAGACACCCCTTCCAGCGCCCTTCTGGGAATCAGGAACTTGTGCTGTGGTTCCAGCTGCACCTGTGGGAGCAATGGGGAGCGTCAGCCCGTGCTGTGCTGCACTGCTGAGCTGGCAGCACGGTGGATGTTAGCAGGACGTTCTCCGTTTCCCCCAGAGCTGGGGCCTGCAGGCACCTTGCCGCCCCTTGGCACAGGCTGTGCCACCCAACAAAGCCCAGCAGGCCGGGAGGAGAGCCCGGGGGCAGCGCAGCTGCTTGGGCAGTCGCTGCTTGGAGGGACACGGGCCAAAGCCATCCCTGAGCAGCCACTGCCAGCCCTGGCCCTCCCTGCCCCGTAACAGCTCCCCCAGCCCCAGGGCACAGAGTCAGGCCCTGTCAGGAGCCAGTGCAGCCCCTGCCCAGTCGGGAGCCAAGGCTGGCTCTGGCCCTGGGCTCGCGGCAGGGCTCCCGCTCGGGGCTGCTCCTGTGCCTTGGGCCTCTGGGCACTCAGGGCCAGCTCCAGAGCAGCTGCAGCGGGAGGGACGTTGGTGCACGAGTCCCCTTTCCCCAGGGCTGTGAACGAGCTCCAGAGGCCTCAAGGCCTCCAGAGTCACCTCCAGCTTTGGCTGCTGCCGGGCTGAGCAAGGGCAGGCCCTGGGGGAAGAGCTGCTGCCACACAGCCCTGCCAATGGTGTAGCCTGGCACCGCAATTACCTTCTGTACGGGTGCTCGTGTCTGGCATCTCCTCCTTTCCTGAGGCAGGGACTGGCAATGGGTCTCTGCTATCTCCGGGGTGGGCCTCCTCCTGCACAGACGGTTGGTCGAACACTTGAGAAAGGAAGAGACACAGGCGGATCAGATGGAACCATCCACTATTCATAGAGGTGGCATCTTCAGGTGGCAATGCTTTTCAAAGTAATGGATAAGGATCAGGAAAACATCTGGGAGTTTGGGACTGGGCCAGGGCCCTCCCACCTCCAAACAGCTGCCAGTACTGAGCAGAAGGTGTGAGCGGATCGCGCAGGGCGAGGGCACACACGTGCATGGCTCTGTCCTGGCACCTGCAGCGATGCCCCCCTGGCCGAGCTTCGGGCTCTGAGCTGGCAGCTCTTCCAGGGGAAAGGCCTTGACCTACCCTCACCATGTCTCAGAGGCTCAGTCCTGGATATGGGTTGGGAAGCCAGATCACCTTCACCAACAGGTTCAGCTGCAAAGAAAGACAGGATAGAACAGCGCCCGTGGCACTGTAGGAGATCCTCAGGCTGAAGCCATGGCTCAGCCCCGGGGCACAGACCTGAGCCGGGCCCCTTCCCTCTTTGCTCTTTTCTGTGGCTGCAGCATGGAAGCAGCAGCGGGGCAGCGAGGCTGCCATGGATCCCTTCCTGCTGTGCCGGGCACGGCGTGTCCAGATGTGCAGCCAAAGCCCCCGGCTGCTGAGCCCCAGGACAAGGCTGAGGGAAATGCACCCACCTTGACCTGCCTGACGCATTTCCTTCGGCATTTGCCTCATGTGTTCAGAATGCTCATGGGGTTTTTTCTGTCCTCTCGCTTTGTTCTTTCCCGTTGGAGGACCTTAGAGCAACATGGTTCCATTTCCCATGAAAGGATGCCACAAAAGCATGGCTCAGCCTGTGTGGTCAGCAGGGACACACTACTCACCCCTGTGAAAGCTGGGCTTGGGTGCAAAATCCACCAAAGGGCCTGGGAAAGTCCTCCCTGCAGACACTCCTGTAACACAACAGCCACAGAAGCTTCTGCCATCTCTGCTCAGCTGCACGGGCACCACTGAGCCGCAGGAGCGGTGAGGGGATCGCGCAGGGCGAGGGCACACACGTGCATGGCTCTGTCCTGGCCCCTGCAGCGATGCCCCCCTGGCCGAGCTTTGGGCTCTGAGCCGGCAGCTCTCCCAGGGGAAAGGCCTTGACCTACCGTCACCATGTCCCAGAGGCTCAATCTTGAACGTGGGTTGGGAAGCCAGATCACCTTCACCAACAGGCTCAGCTGCAAAGAAAGGCAGGACAGAACAGCTCCTGTGACACTGCTGAAGATTCCCCTTCGTGCCGGAGTGGCAGTGAGGGCACCTGGGTGATTGGTGGCCTCCCAGGCACTCCCTCAGCTCTGCCTTCCACTAAGGAGCAGGGCCAGGGGCACCTCGTGCCTGCAGTGGCCCCACACTGGGATGGAAGGCGGCCCCTGTGGGGCAGTCGGGGCAGAAAGGACTCCCTGGAGCTGCTGCAGCTCCAAACCCAGCCCCAGGCAGGGCCAGGGCTTGGCAGCGGCAGCAGGAGCAGCTCAGGCTCCCTGGGGCCAGCAAAGGAGCTGAGAAAGGCTCAGCCCTGGGGCACAGCCCTGGGCCCGGCCCCTTCCCTCTCTGCTCTTCTCTGTGGCTGCACAGAGCACACAGAAGGACACAGTGGCATTGCACACAGGAGGAGAATGGACAGCTAAATGCCCCTTTCTCGCACTGACAACAATCCTGTGGAATCTCTCAGGGCTCCAGAAGGGAGCAGGGAGAGGCTTCTAGAATTCAACAACCTTTTTACTACTAATGAAAGTGGGACATGCATGAGCTTTTGCCTCACTGACACTGATTATCCTCTAATTAATATGGGACTTTGAGATCTTGGCTCCAGCATGTGCCAAAGTCTTCAATCTGTCATCCAGAAGGATAAGCAGGGAATCCATGTTACAATGCAAGTCTAGAAGGGAACAGACAACAGAACTGTTTCTGTGAGGTGCTGGGATCTCCTTTTGGTTTTGGAATCTGGGTACTGCAAGAGGTTTGTGTAAGCCGGTGGAGCTGGATGTCAATGGATGTGGCCAAAGCTGCAAAGGGCCTGGGAGGCTCTGGGCTGGCTCCTGGTCATGCTTAACAATCTTTGCAGGCCCTGTGTAACATTTCTGGAGGGGCAGCTGGAGTCGCCCAGCGGCCCTGGGACTCTCTCCCTGCCACAGGGGGAAACTTCCCTAAAGCCTTGGGGAAAACTGCAGCATGTAGTGCCAGAACTATTCTTACCTCCTCCCCTCCTGCCCCGCCACTCTCCCTCCTTCTGCTGGGACGCCTTGCGCAACTGTATGACACGTGGCCAAGCCCTCTCATGACACACTGGAGCCTTGCTCTCCCCCTCTGCCCTTTCCCCACCATGGGCACCCCGTGCAGCCGCTCCCAGGTTTCGGGACGTGTCTCCCATGGAGGGAGCCCAGCAGGACAGCTCAGTACGCGAGTGCCCTGAGCCTGCTCGGGACAATTCCTCTGGGCTGTGCCCGTCTTGTCCGAGCTGTGCCCGCAGTGCCCAGCAGCAGAGAGGGCAGCTCAAGCCTCAGCAGGGCTCAGGCCCAGAGGCACAGCAATTACCTCCTGTGGCTGTGCCTGGCATCGCCTCCCTTCCTGCAGCAGAGGCTGCCAATGAGCCCCTGCTTCCTCCAGGAAATGCCGCCTTCTGCACAGCCTCTCCATCTGCTTCTGGGGAAAAGAAAAGAGAGAGCTCGATCAGATTGGGCTGTTCCCCATTGGAAAGGTGGCATCTTCAGGAGACAATGCTTGTCACAGACATGGTTAAGAATCAGGAAATCCCAATCAAGTTTTTGGGTAATGAAGGGACCTCTGTTTTCCAAACACCTGCCCTTTCTGATTTGCCTGGAGATGGGATATTGCAGGGGATCTCAGACCAATGGTGCAGTTTGGGCTGCCATTCAGGTAATACCACATTCAATCCTGCAGAGGCTGAGGAGAAGCTGCAGCCAGGCCAGGCTGGCAAACAGCCCTGCAGGGCGTGGAAGCAGCAGCGGGGCAGCGAGGCTGCCATGGATCCCTTCCTGCTGTGCCGGGCTTGGCATGTCCAGATGTGCAGCCAAAGCCCCCGGCTGCTGAGTCCTAAGGACAAGGCAGAGGGAATGCACCCACTTTGTCCTGCCTGCTGCATTTCCACCAGCATTTGCCCCATGTGCTTGGATGTCTCATGGGGATTTTTGTGTCCTATAGCTTCATTCTTACCTATCAGAGAACCTTTCAGCAAAACACTTCAATTTCCCATGAATGGATGCCACAAAAGCAGGGCTCAGCCTGTGGGGTCAGCAGGGACACACTACTCACCCCTGCGATGGGAGTCAGGCTGCTGTGCAGGAACCAGCAAGGAAAATGGAGAAGTCCTCCCTGCAGACACCCCTGTAACTCAACAGCCACAGAATCTTCTGCCATCTCTGCTCAGCTCCACGGACACCACTGAGCCGCAGGAGCGGTGAGGGGATCGCCCAGGGCGAGGGCACACACGTGCATGGCTCTGTCCTGGCACCTGCAGCGATGCCCCCCTGGCCGAGCTTTGGGCTCTGAGCCAGCAGCTCTCCCAGGGGAAAGGCCTTGACCTACCCTCACCATCTCCCAGAGGCTCAATCTTGAACGTGGGTTGGGAAGCCAGATCACCTTCACCAGCAGGCTCAGCTGCAAAGAAAGGCAGGACAGAACAGCTCCCGTGGCACTGTAGGAGATCCTCAGGCTGCAGGCAAGGCTCAGCCTCAGGGCACAGCCCTGGGCCCGGCCCCTTCCCTCTCTGCTCTTCTCTGTGGCTGCACAGAGCACACAGAAGGACATAGTGGCATTGCACATGGGAGGAGGATGGACAGCTAAATGCTCCTTCCTCCCACTGACAGTGATCTTGTGGGATCACTCAGCACTCCAGAAGGAGCAGGTAGAGAATTCCATATTTCTTCTTTCGTGAGATTATGTTAAGGGAATTGGCACATGAGTGACCTCTTGCCACATAGACACACAGGATTATTCTGTTAGGAAAGGCACATGGAGAACTTACCTCTAGCATCCTCCAACATTTTCAAGCTCTCATCTAATACGGCATCTAGAATATGCAAGTTGCGATCCCAGTCTGGAGGGAAGCAGAGATCAGAACCATTTCCATGGCCTGCTGGGATCTCCTCCTGCCTCTGGGAATTGGGCACTGCAAGGGGCTCGGGTAAGGCTATGGGAGCCAGGTGTGAATGGACAAGGCCAAAGCTGCACAGGGGCCTGGGCAGCTCGGGGGGGCGGCTCCTGGTCACTCTGCACCCTCTTTGCAGGCCCTGTGACACATCCCTGGAGAGGAAACTGGGGCTGCCCAGTGCCCGTATGGGCTCTCTCCCTCCCCCAGAGGAAACCCTCCCTAAGGGCCTGGGGAAAACCATCCCCAGCGCTTCCCGGGGAGCAGGGAGCGCTGTCCCGGGAAAGGGGAGCCAGGCTGCCGGCTCACCTGCTCGCCGTGCTTGCAGCGGAGCAGCCTGGGCAGCCCTGGCAGGCAGGGCCACGGCCAGGAGGAGCAGGAGGAAGAGGCGCAGAGCAAGGGCCATGGTGCCTTGCCCTCTGCCAGTCCCGCAGCTCTTGCTGCCACCGCTGTCCTGACACCGCTGTCCCAATGTCAGCACCACTGCTGCCACCGCCGCTGCTGCTGCCGCAACAGTTGTGCTCAAGCACTGACTGCTCGCTCCTTGTGCTGCTGTGCAACCACCGGGTCTGGCACCTCTGTGACCTCAGAGCCTGCTGTGACCTCAGCCTGCTGTGACCCCTGAGCCTGCTGTGACCTGAGCCTGCTGTGACCTCAGAGCCTGCTGTGACCTCAGCCTGCTGTGACCCCTGAGCCAACTGTGACCTCATGGCCTCGGCTGCCCTCCCAGAGTGTGCCCCATCTGTAGAAATGGACTGCCCTTATGGTAATTTATTAAGTTCTTCAAAGAGGCATTGCTCAGCAAAGACTTCAGGAACACAGGGTCTTCTTTGGTTTGATGGCAGCATCTGCACAACAACAAGATGGTAATGCAGCTGCCACAGGGACATCGGGCATGGGCATGGAGATGGGAAATGTCTGGCAGGTGTGTCCCAGACTGAGGTGTTTGGGGTTTTTTTCTGCAGAGGGGCAGCTGTTGAAAGAAGATGTAGCTGCGGCCCCAGGTTCAGTCGGGATACTGTCCTGAGGTGACTTGATGATGTTTGTATCCCCATTTGTCAGTTTAACCTAGAAATAAATCTTGCACCTTTAGGACTGGTTCCAAGAGTGAAGGGGGGAGTGGGGGGGGGTGAGAAGAAGCAATGAGTTTGTTATCAGGAACTGCACTTGCTCCCCTGCATCCTTCTCCTGCACTATGCAGTCTGCGGCAAGGACAGACAGAGGGACAGAGCTCTCCTTTGATTTTTAATTAGTTTTTAGCTAGCTGAGGCCGAGAATTTCTCTGGACTGTGTTTTTCCATTTTTTCTGGAACTGTTTGAACCTGCTCTGGACTGAAAACCCAGAAGAGCACCTGCAGCTCACACCTGTGGCCCACTGGACTGGGCCAGGTTTGCAGCATTTCCAATGCGGGAGGGACTGATAACAGAATGAGTTAGCAGAGCTACAGCCCACTTTCTGAGTGTGTCACCTCTTCTAAGTGGCAAGAGGTTTTATTGTTCAATATTGTTCCTGTTTTATTCTGCTGGTCAATGCTTAGCCTGTTAAATAAAGAATTCTTTTTCCACTTTCCTCCAAAAAAATCATCTTCCTATACTAGTTGGGGGAGGGGCAGCCTGAATGTGTTTTCTACAGAAACCATTTGGAGGTTATCTCCCAAATTTGCCCTAAACCAAGATAAAAACACAGACCCTCCTGCACAGCAGGAGATTACCATTGTGCTCAAAGTTTGCCTCTGAAGGCTGACAGGTGAGCTTGTCTGAAATCCTGGAAAATATCAGGGCAAAGGTTTTATGTTAGTTTTTGTGGCTACGTACAAATCTGCAGTGGGAAAAGAGCCTCTCCAGTATGCTGGGTGTCTTGGCTTGGCTTAGTTCTTCCCAGAGTATAGATGACCAATTAAATACAATTCTATATTTAACTCTAGATGTGTAAAAATGTTCTAAGTTTTCCTGAATTCTAAATTTACTTTGAAAAATCCTAAACTACTATGGAAAGAGGGATGAAAATTTTGGGGATTTCTTTCTAAAAAAACAATAAAAGCAAACAAAATTCTAAATATTTCAAAAAATTTTAGAGTTCTGAAAATGAAAAACAAATCCAAAACGTGGTGCCTTGGGAGACACCTGCCCAGCTGCTGCCTGCCGGGCTCTGGCTATGGCCAGACACTGAGATCAGCCAGTGCTGGTGCTACCACCCAGAGACCAGAGCTGAAGCCCAGAGGTGTTGCTCAAGCCCTTCCCTGGCAGGAGGGGCCCACCTTCGGTCCTGGCTGCACACCAGGGCCAGGAGTTCAGGGGACAGAGGCTCCTGTTCTGGGTGGTGGCGGAACGTCCACAGTAACAGGATGATAACGCAGCACTGGCAGGGATGTTGGGCACTGCCTTGGGGATGCCTGATGACAGGTACAAGTCTCTCCAACCAAAGATTTTGGCCAGTCTTGTGAATCTGCAGAGGCGGTCCTGTGCAGGGAAGAGGTGGCTGAGGCCCCAGCTGCCAGGGGCACACAGGGAGCCTCCTGCACAGCAGGGCCCTGAGCTGGCAAGGCTCCCCAGCACGGCTGGAGCTGCTGGCATAGCTTGGCCCAGCTGCACAGCTGTCCCTCAAGGCCCCGGCGAGCTGGGCACGGCTCTGGGCAGGCTCCCTGGGCAGGAGCGGGCCCCAGAGTGCCTCTGCCTTTCCAGGGCAATCTCGTGCCTGCTCTTTCTCCTCCCCACAGTGCTTTGCCTCTGGTCTGTAGCCCCGGGGGCCTCCTGTGCCCCAGGGCACGGCCATGGCTCTAAATGCCATGAAATGCACCTCAGTGCCAGTGTAGTAAGGCCCTTGTTGTGCCTGCGGTGCTACCTGGCAGACCCAGCGGAGCCCGGGGCCGCAGCCCTTCCCCGCCGGGGTCGGGGCTGGCCCGACAGGGATGCGGCGGCTCCAGAGGCCCCGCACGGCCCCCAAGGATGGGCTCTGCCTGCCCGCAAAGCCCGCAGGCCGGGCCCGAGGCTTTGCAGGAAGCTTCCTGCTGACTTTGCACAGGGTCGACCGAGAGTGGCCTTTGCTGCGCTGAGAAGACTGAAAAACCCCTCTGCACACCTCATGCGGGACTCCTGCAAGCCACTCCATAGAGATCATAATTACTGCCTTGTGCCTCATGAGGGATCTCACACCCCTGAGCAGGGACCCGAAAATACCACGGTGTGCCTCACAAGGAATCCGGGCACACCAATGCTGAGACCCCAAGACGGCCTTGTGTGCCTCACAAAAGAACCCAGCCTCCTGCTCACCTTAGCAAGGACTCAGCTCCTCTCCAGGCCTTGATGGCAAGCACTAAACCACCACGGTCATCACGAGGAAGTCGAGCCCCTGCCAGCCTTACAGATGTCTCCAGCCCCCTGTACACCACAGAAAAGACCCCAAAACGCCATAGAACCTCATGAGGAACCCCAGCCACACACAGCACTTCCAAAGGACCCAAAGCCCCGCACGTCTTACTGCAAAACCCAACACGCAAAAGACCCCCCCCTCCAGCTCGTGTGCCTAATGATGGACCCCGGTCATCTGCCAGGCTTACAGAGGTCCCCCCATCACCTGCATGCCAGAGAAAAGCCAGGCCTGCCATTAACTCTAGCCAGCAGCGTGTTCCCTGACAGAAACCAATTCCCTTCTGGGAATGGGGAATGCGTGTGGTGGGGCCGGCTGCACCTGTGGGAGCAATGGGGAGCGTCAGCCCGTGCTGTGCTGCGCTGCTGAGCTGGCAGCACGGTGGATGCGGGCAGGACGTTCTCCGTTTCCCCCAGAGCTGGGGCCTGCAGGCACCTTGCCGCCCCCTTGGCACAGGCTGTGCCACCCAACAAAGCCCAGCAGGTCGGGAGGAGAGCCCGGGGGCAGCAGGAAGCTGAGAGAAGGCCCTGCTCTAGAACTGAGGGAGTTCCACCAGAAGCAGACAAAGATGGTAACTTGAAGAGATTCCCACTGTGCTCAAAGTTTGTCTGAGAAGACTAAGACGTGAGCTTGTCAAACATCCCAGGAAGTATCTGGGAAAAGATTTTTTATGTATGTTGGTTGTGACTAGGTACAAAGCTCCTGCGGGGAAAGAGCCTTTGCAGCAGGCTGGCTGAGGGGGTCTTACTTCTTCCTAGAATAAAGATTACCGCTGAAATGCAACTTTACTTTTTATTGTATAAGGGGAAGCAATTTTCCAGAATGTAAAACTACATTCAAAAACAGGAACGTTTTCAGGTAATTGGGAAGAAACATTTGGGGATTTCTCTCTACAAAAACTATTTCTAAATATTTCTAAAAGTTGAAAAGTGAAGACAAAATGGGGTCACTTTTTCTGGATTCTAAAACTACCTAGAAAAATCTTGAACTAGTATAGTAACTGGGAAGAAACATTTGGGGATGTCTCTCTACAGAAAAAATACTTTGAAATATTTCTACAAATTTCTAATTTCTAAAAATGAAAAACTAAGACAAAATGGGGTTGCTTTTTATCAGGGTCCCATGCTGCTGCCTGCCCCCTGGGCTCTCCCAGCCCTCAGGACCCCGCCGCTGGTCACAGCAGCCCCTGCCTGGCTCCTGCCTGCCCACACCGAGGGCATCCACGCCTGCTCCTGGCCATGGAGCTCAGCCAGCGCTGCTGCCGGCTGGGCTTTGCTGCTGCTGCCACCCGGACACTGGCGTGACGGCACCTTCCCTTTAGTGCAACACAAGAAAGGGCCATCACCTAGCCTGGCAGAGAGCAGGGTTAACTTCAGTGTTGTTGAGAGGGCAGGGCCAGAGGGCTCCGGGGCAGAGCAAAGGACATGTTGGTCTCAGGAGGGGCTGGAGGGTGCTGGGCTACTCCTGGGATCTATAGAAGAAATCGGGAATGGGCTGGGACAGGAGAGAGGAAGATCAAAAGAGAGATAAAGGCAGCTCGGGGATACGCATGGGGAGAGGAGGTGGCAGTGGGATCTCTGGATGAGGAGAAGGTTTCCACATAAATGGCTGCTCCGGGGTCCTCTTCTCAGAGCTCTGCAGAGGGCTGCCCAGGCCCTTCTTACTACTAGACTTGCTGCTCAAGATGTTTGGCTGTGAAGAGCAGTTGCCGCCTTTCAACTCCTGTCCAGAGGTGGAACTGTGGAAAGAGGAGGTGGCTGAGGCCCCAGCTGCCAGGGGCACACAGGGAGCCTCCTGCACTGCAGGGCCCTGAGCTGGCAAGGCTCCCCAGCACGGCTGGAGCTGCTGGCACAGCTTGGCCCAGCTGCACAGCTGTCCCTCAAGGCCCCGGCGAGCAGGCCACGCCTCTGGGCAGGCTCCCTGGGCAGGACAAGGCCAGGGCAGTTAAGAGGCCAATGACAGCTCTGGGCAGCAGCAAAACCCTCAGCAGAATTCTTTGGACAATCACGCACAGCCCACAACCCCTCTGCAACCTCCATGGGAACATTCATCCCTCAACAACACCCTGGAGCCCCTGCCAGTCGGGAGCCAAGGCTGGCTCTGGCCCTGGGTTCGCCAGAGGGCTCCAGCTCGGGGCTCCTCCTGCGCCTTGGGCCTCTGGGCACTCAGGGCCAGCTCCGGAGCAACTGCAGCGGGAGGGACGTTGGTGCACGAGTCCCCTTTCCCCGGGGCTGTGAACGAGCTCCAGAGGCCTCCAAGCCTCCAGAGGCACCTCCTGCTTAGGCTGCTGCTGGGCCGTGCAAGGGCACGCCCTGGGGAGGAGCTGCTGCCACACAGCCCTGCTGAATGCTGTGCCCGGCACAACAATTACCTTCTGTGCCTGTACCAGTGTATGGCATTGCCTTCCTTCCTGCAGCAGTAGCTGCCAGGGTGCCATTCCTTCCTCTAGGAAAGCAGCAGCGGGGCAGTCAGGCTGCCATGGATCCCTTGCCACTGTGTGGGCACGGCCTGTCCAGGTGTCACTGAAAGTGTGGGGAAAACAAAAGCCCTCTGTCAACATTTTGGTGTCAGAGTATTAAGGCATTTATTGTGGCGACGATGTTGTTCTGGCCAGGATGTGCAACAGAAATAATTTCATTCTCACATAGCTTGGGGCAGGTTAATCCAGACACATAACAGTGCCAGTGTAGGCCCAATCCCTAAAGCTCTCTCAGAGCAATGCTTGACTTCAAATCACATCTGCATCCACCTGATTTTAAGGACTGTAGCACATCTGCAGTTTCAAGGCATAGTAAAGCCAGTGCTGCACTCTGAGGAATAAGTCCACAGCAAGAGGTGTTGATGTCATTTAATTAATTTGCAGCTCATTGTCTTGATGAGGATGATCATGATAATATAATAGAACATTTCTCTTTTTTTTTTTCTCCCGCAAAATGAAATGGCGCCACTAAGCTTCAGGAGAAGAGAACTGTCAAAGGTGCTGTTTGGCAGTCATCTAGGGAGAGGTGCACAGCAGAAAGATATGCCCTGGAAGGATGCTCTGATGGGCTCCAGCATTTAAACAAGCTTCTTTGATACACAGACTGGGCCATTTTCAAGACGAAATGGCTGCATTAAGTGGTTTCCCAGGCCATGTGCTGGCCAGAAAGCTTTTGAAGCCCATGGAAGTTTAGAGTCCATGAGAAAGGCAGCATCAGTTTGTGTGCCAGGGAAAAACCAAGCATTCAAAAGCTCAAGCTGTGTTTAGAGAAGCCACCAGGCTAATGTAAGCAAGGCCTGAAAGCTTCTCCAGTCCTGCTGAGCAGGTGTGGCAGAGCTGCTGTGTTTTACAGCAGCTCCATGGCAGCACAGCAGCTGCAGGAGAGGGCTCAGGACAGGCTCGGAGCGGAGTGGGGCGGCAGGAAGCTGAGAGAACCCTCTGCACTAGAACTGAGGCAGTTCTTGAAGAAGCAAACAAAGATGGTGCCTTGAAGAGATTGCTGCTGTGATCAAAGTTTGCCTCTGAAGGCTGAGAGGTGAGCTTGTCAGAAATCCCGGGAAATATCAGAGAAAAGGGTTTACATTCGTTTGTGTGGCTAGGTACAAATCTGCAGTGGGAAAAGAGCCTCTCCAGTATACCAGCTGTCTTGGGTTGACTTAGTTCTTCTGAGAATAAAGATTACCAATTAAATGCAATTCTGTTTTTTATTCTAGAAGTGTAAAATGTTCAAAGTTTCCCTAAATTCTACAGCTACTTTGAAAATTCCTAAACGTCTATGGAAAAACGGGAGAATTTTGGTGGGATTTTTTCTAAAAAGAAATATAAATCTAAATATTCCTAAAAATTTCTAGAGTTCTGAAAATGAAAAACAAAGCCAAAACGTGGCGCGTCAGGAGCCCCATGCCCGGCGGCTTCCTTCCCAGCTCTGGCTGTGGCCAGACACTGAGATCAGCCAGAGCTGGTGGTACCACCCAGAGACCAGAGCTGAAGCCCAGAGGTGTTGCTTAAGCCCTTCCCTGGCAGGAGGGGCCCACCTTCGGTCCTGGCCGGACACCAGGGCCAGGACTTTAGGGGACAGAGGCTCCTGCACTGGATGGTGGCCGAACGTCCACAGCAATAAGGTCATAATGCAGTGGTGGCAGACATGTGTAGCAATGGTTTGGGCATGGCTGATGACAGGTCCAGTTCCCCCTCGCTGAGTTATTTGCCCGGTCTTGAGAAGCTGCAGAGGCGCTCCTGTGAAGAGAGGAGGTGGCTGAGGCCCCAGCTGCCAGTGGCACACAGGGAGACTCCTGCACAGCAGGGCCCTGACCTGGCAAGGCTCCCCAGCACGGCGTGAGCTGCTGGCACAGCTTGGCCCAGCTGCACAGCTGCCCCTCAAGGCCCCGGTGAGCAGGGCACGGCTCTGGGCAGGCTCCCTGGGTAGGAGCGGGCCCCAGAGCGCCTCTGCCTTTCAAGGGCAATCTCGTCCCTGCTCTTTCTCCTCCCCACCGTGCTTTGCCTCTGCCCTGTGCCCCTGGGGCTGCTCTTGGCCAGGCAGCCTCAGTGGGAGCCAGCACTGGCTGCAGCCCCAGCGGGTCCCCCAGGACAAGGCCCAGCAATTAGGAGGACAATGAAAGCTCTGGGCAGCAGCAGAACCCTCAGCAGAGTTCTTTGGACAATCATGGAAAGGCTGCAACTCCACTGCAGCCTCTCCAGGAAAGTTTCCTGTCTACATTAGGCTTTCAAAAGAAGCTCTTTAAGGGAAAAATGATGAAAACACTCACTGTTTTCTCTTCCAGTAACACCAGACTCCAACACAGCATAAGACGATGACAAGCTCCAAACAAAGCAGGCCTGCCATTAACCCTAGCCAGGAGCTTGTTCCCTTACAGACACCCCTTCCAGCGCCCTTCTGGGAATCAGGAACTTGTGCTGTGGTTCCAGCTGCACCTGTGGGAGCAATGGGGAGCGTCAGCCCGTGCTGTGCTGCACTGCTGAGCTGGCAGCACGGTGGATGTTAGCAGGACGTTCTCCGTTTCCCCCAGAGCTGGGGCCTGCAGGCACCTTGCCGCCCCTTGGCACAGGCTGTGCCACCCAACAAAGCCCAGCAGGCCGGGAGGAGAGCCCGGGGGCAGCGCAGCTGCTTGGGCAGTCGCTGCTTGGAGGGACACGGGCCAAAGCCATCCCTGAGCAGCCACTGCCAGCCCTGGCCCTCCCTGCCCCGTAACAGCTCCCCCAGCCCCAGGGCACAGAGTCAGGCCCTGTCAGGAGCCAGTGCAGCCCCTGCCCAGTCGGGAGCCAAGGCTGGCTCTGGCCCTGGGCTCGCGGCAGGGCTCCCGCTCGGGGCTGCTCCTGTGCCTTGGGCCTCTGGGCACTCAGGGCCAGCTCCAGAGCAGCTGCAGCGGGAGGGACGTTGGTGCACGAGTCCCCTTTCCCCAGGGCTGTGAACGAGCTCCAGAGGCCTCAAGGCCTCCAGAGTCACCTCCAGCTTTGGCTGCTGCCGGGCTGAGCAAGGGCAGGCCCTGGGGGAAGAGCTGCTGCCACACAGCCCTGCCAATGGTGTAGCCTGGCACCGCAATTACCTTCTGTACGGGTGCTCGTGTCTGGCATCTCCTCCTTTCCTGAGGCAGGGACTGGCAATGGGTCTCTGCTATCTCCGGGGTGGGCCTCCTCCTGCACAGACGGTTGGTCGAACACTTGAGAAAGGAAGAGACACAGGCGGATCAGATGGAACCATCCACTATTCATAGAGGTGGCATCTTCAGGTGGCAATGCTTTTCAAAGTAATGGATAAGGATCAGGAAAACATCTGGGAGTTTGGGACTGGGCCAGGGCCCTCCCACCTCCAAACAGCTGCCAGTACTGAGCAGAAGGTGTGAGCGGATCGCGCAGGGCGAGGGCACACACGTGCATGGCTCTGTCCTGGCACCTGCAGCGATGCCCCCCTGGCCGAGCTTCGGGCTCTGAGCTGGCAGCTCTTCCAGGGGAAAGGCCTTGACCTACCCTCACCATGTCTCAGAGGCTCAGTCCTGGATATGGGTTGGGAAGCCAGATCACCTTCACCAACAGGTTCAGCTGCAAAGAAAGACAGGATAGAACAGCGCCCGTGGCACTGTAGGAGATCCTCAGGCTGAAGCCATGGCTCAGCCCCGGGGCACAGACCTGAGCCGGGCCCCTTCCCTCTTTGCTCTTTTCTGTGGCTGCAGCATGGAAGCAGCAGCGGGGCAGCGAGGCTGCCATGGATCCCTTCCTGCTGTGCCGGGCACGGCGTGTCCAGATGTGCAGCCAAAGCCCCCGGCTGCTGAGCCCCAGGACAAGGCTGAGGGAAATGCACCCACCTTGACCTGCCTGACGCATTTCCTTCGGCATTTGCCTCATGTGTTCAGAATGCTCATGGGGTTTTTTCTGTCCTCTCGCTTTGTTCTTTCCCGTTGGAGGACCTTAGAGCAACATGGTTCCATTTCCCATGAAAGGATGCCACAAAAGCATGGCTCAGCCTGTGTGGTCAGCAGGGACACACTACTCACCCCTGTGAAAGCTGGGCTTGGGTGCAAAATCCACCAAAGGGCCTGGGAAAGTCCTCCCTGCAGACACTCCTGTAACACAACAGCCACAGAAGCTTCTGCCATCTCTGCTCAGCTGCACGGGCACCACTGAGCCGCAGGAGCGGTGAGGGGATCGCGCAGGGCGAGGGCACACACGTGCATGGCTCTGTCCTGGCCCCTGCAGCGATGCCCCCCTGGCCGAGCTTTGGGCTCTGAGCCGGCAGCTCTCCCAGGGGAAAGGCCTTGACCTACCGTCACCATGTCCCAGAGGCTCAATCTTGAACGTGGGTTGGGAAGCCAGATCACCTTCACCAACAGGCTCAGCTGCAAAGAAAGGCAGGACAGAACAGCTCCTGTGACACTGCTGAAGATTCCCCTTCGTGCCGGAGTGGCAGTGAGGGCACCTGGGTGATTGGTGGCCTCCCAGGCACTCCCTCAGCTCTGCCTTCCACTAAGGAGCAGGGCCAGGGGCACCTCGTGCCTGCAGTGGCCCCACACTGGGATGGAAGGCGGCCCCTGTGGGGCAGTCGGGGCAGAAAGGACTCCCTGGAGCTGCTGCAGCTCCAAACCCAGCCCCAGGCAGGGCCAGGGCTTGGCAGCGGCAGCAGGAGCAGCTCAGGCTCCCTGGGGCCAGCAAAGGAGCTGAGAAAGGCTCAGCCCTGGGGCACAGCCCTGGGCCCGGCCCCTTCCCTCTCTGCTCTTCTCTGTGGCTGCACAGAGCACACAGAAGGACACAGTGGCATTGCACACAGGAGGAGAATGGACAGCTAAATGCCCCTTTCTCGCACTGACAACAATCCTGTGGAATCTCTCAGGGCTCCAGAAGGGAGCAGGGAGAGGCTTCTAGAATTCAACAACCTTTTTACTACTAATGAAAGTGGGACATGCATGAGCTTTTGCCTCACTGACACTGATTATCCTCTAATTAATATGGGACTTTGAGATCTTGGCTCCAGCATGTGCCAAAGTCTTCAATCTGTCATCCAGAAGGATAAGCAGGGAATCCATGTTACAATGCAAGTCTAGAAGGGAACAGACAACAGAACTGTTTCTGTGAGGTGCTGGGATCTCCTTTTGGTTTTGGAATCTGGGTACTGCAAGAGGTTTGTGTAAGCCGGTGGAGCTGGATGTCAATGGATGTGGCCAAAGCTGCAAAGGGCCTGGGAGGCTCTGGGCTGGCTCCTGGTCATGCTTAACAATCTTTGCAGGCCCTGTGTAACATTTCTGGAGGGGCAGCTGGAGTCGCCCAGCGGCCCTGGGACTCTCTCCCTGCCACAGGGGGAAACTTCCCTAAAGCCTTGGGGAAAACTGCAGCATGTAGTGCCAGAACTATTCTTACCTCCTCCCCTCCTGCCCCCCCACTCTCCCTCCTTCTGCTGGGACGCCTTGCGCAACTGTATGACACGTGGCCAAGCCCTCTCATGACACACTGGAGCCTTGCTCTCCCCCTCTGCCCTTTCCCCACCATGGGCACCCCGTGCAGCCGCTCCCAGGTTTCGGGACGTGTCTCCCATGGAGGGAGCCCAGCAGGACAGCTCAGTACGCGAGTGCCCTGAGCCTGCTCGGGACAATTCCTCTGGGCTGTGCCCGTCTTGTCCGAGCTGTGCCCGCAGTGCCCAGCAGCAGAGAGGGCAGCTCAAGCCTCAGCAGGGCTCAGGCCCAGAGGCACAGCAATTACCTCCTGTGGCTGTGCCTGGCATCGCCTCCCTTCCTGCAGCAGAGGCTGTCAATGAGCCCCTGCTTCCTCCAGGAAATGCCGCCTTCTGCACAGCCTCTCCATCTGCTTCTGGGGAAAAGAAAAGAGAGAGCTCGATCAGATTGGGCTGTTCCCCATTGGAAAGGTGGCATCTTCAGGAGACAATGCTTGTCACAGACATGGTTAAGAATCAGGAAATCCCAATCAAGTTTTTGGGTAATGAAGGGACCTCTGTTTTCCAAACACCTGCCCTTTCTGATTTGCCTGGAGATGGGATATTGCAGGGGATCTCAGACCAATGGTGCAGTTTGGGCTGCCATTCAGGTAATACCACATTCAATCCTGCAGAGGCTGAGGAGAAGCTGCAGCCAGGCCAGGCTGGCAAACAGCCCTGCAGGGCGTGGAAGCAGCAGCGGGGCAGCGAGGCTGCCATGGATCCCTTCCTGCTGTGCCGGGCTTGGCATGTCCAGATGTGCAGCCAAAGCCCCCGGCTGCTGAGTCCTAAGGACAAGGCAGAGGGAATGCACCCACTTTGTCCTGCCTGCTGCATTTCCACCAGCATTTGCCCCATGTGCTTGGATGTCTCATGGGGATTTTTGTGTCCTATAGCTTCATTCTTACCTATCAGAGAACCTTTCAGCAAAACACTTCAATTTCCCATGAATGGATGCCACAAAAGCAGGGCTCAGCCTGTGGGGTCAGCAGGGACACACTACTCACCCCTGCGATGGGAGTCAGGCTGCTGTGCAGGAACCAGCAAGGAAAATGGAGAAGTCCTCCCTGCAGACACCCCTGTAACTCAACAGCCACAGAATCTTCTGCCATCTCTGCTCAGCTCCACGGACACCACTGAGCCGCAGGAGCGGTGAGGGGATCGCCCAGGGCGAGGGCACACACGTGCATGGCTCTGTCCTGGCACCTGCAGCGATGCCCCCCTGGCCGAGCTTTGGGCTCTGAGCCGGCAGCTCTCCCAGGGGAAAGGCCTTGACCTACCCTCACCATCTCCCAGAGGCTCAATCTTGAACGTGGGTTGGGAAGCCAGATCACCTTCACCAGCAGGCTCAGCTGCAAAGAAAGGCAGGACAGAACAGCTCCCGTGGCACTGTAGGAGATCCTCAGGCTGCAGGCAAGGCTCAGCCTCAGGGCACAGCCCTGGGCCCGGCCCCTTCCCTCTCTGCTCTTCTCTGTGGCTGCACAGAGCACACAGAAGGACATAGTGGCATTGCACATGGGAGGAGGATGGACAGCTAAATGCTCCTTCCTCCCACTGACAGTGATCTTGTGGGATCACTCAGCACTCCAGAAGGAGCAGGTAGAGAATTCCATATTTCTTCTTTCGTGAGATTATGTTAAGGGAATTGGCACATGAGTGACCTCTTGCCACATAGACACACAGGATTATTCTGTTAGGAAAGGCACATGGAGAACTTACCTCTAGCATCCTCCAACATTTTCAAGCTCTCATCTAATACGGCATCTAGAATATGCAAGTTGCGATCCCAGTCTGGAGGGAAGCAGAGATCAGAACCATTTCCATGGCCTGCTGGGATCTCCTCCTGCCTCTGGGAATTGGGCACTGCAAGGGGCTCGGGTAAGGCTATGGGAGCCAGGTGTGAATGGACAAGGCCAAAGCTGCACAGGGGCCTGGGCAGCTCGGGGGGGCGGCTCCTGGTCACTCTGCACCCTCTTTGCAGGCCCTGTGACACATCCCTGGAGAGGAAACTGGGGCTGCCCAGTGCCCGTATGGGCTCTCTCCCTCCCCCAGAGGAAACCCTCCCTAAGGGCCTGGGGAAAACCATCCCCAGCGCTTCCCGGGGAGCAGGGAGCGCTGTCCCGGGAAAGGGGAGCCAGGCTGCCGGCTCACCTGCTCGCCGTGCTTGCAGCGGAGCAGCCTGGGCAGCCCTGGCAGGCAGGGCCACGGCCAGGAGGAGCAGGAGGAAGAGGCGCAGAGCAAGGGCCATGGTGCCTTGCCCTCTGCCAGTCCCGCAGCTCTTGCTGCCACCGCTGTCCTGACACCGCTGTCCCAATGTCAGCACCACTGCTGCCACCGCCGCTGCTGCTGCCGCAACAGTTGTGCTCAAGCACTGACTGCTCGCTCCTTGTGCTGCTGTGCAACCACCGGGTCTGGCACCTCTGTGACCTCAGAGCCTGCTGTGACCTCAGCCTGCTGTGACCCCTGAGCCTGCTGTGACCTGAGCCTGCTGTGACCTCAGAGCCTGCTGTGACCTCAGCCTGCTGTGACCCCTGAGCCAACTGTGACCTCATGGCCTCGGCTGCCCTCCCAGAGTGTGCCCCATCTGTAGAAATGGACTGCCCTTATGGTAATTTATTAAGTTCTTCAAAGAGGCATTGCTCAGCAAAGACTTCAGGAACACAGGGTCTTCTTTGGTTTGATGGCAGCATCTGCACAACAACAAGATGGTAATGCAGCTGCCACAGGGACATCGGGCATGGGCATGGAGATGGGAAATGTCTGGCAGGTGTGTCCCAGACTGAGGTGTTTGGGGTTTTTTTCTGCAGAGGGGCAGCTGTTGAAAGAAGATGTAGCTGCGGCCCCAGGTTCAGTCGGGATACTGTCCTGAGGTGACTTGATGATGTTTGTATCCCCATTTGTCAGTTTAACCTAGAAATAAATCTTGCACCTTTAGGACTGGTTCCAAGAGTGAAGGGGGGAGTGGGGGGGGGTGAGAAGAAGCAATGAGTTTGTTATCAGGAACTGCACTTGCTCCCCTGCATCCTTCTCCTGCACTATGCAGTCTGCGGCAAGGACAGACAGAGGGACAGAGCTCTCCTTTGATTTTTAATTAGTTTTTAGCTAGCTGAGGCCGAGAATTTCTCTGGACTGTGTTTTTCCATTTTTTCTGGAACTGTTTGAACCTGCTCTGGACTGAAAACCCAGAAGAGCACCTGCAGCTCACACCTGTGGCCCACTGGACTGGGCCAGGTTTGCAGCATTTCCAATGCGGGAGGGACTGATAACAGAATGAGTTAGCAGAGCTACAGCCCACTTTCTGAGTGTGTCACCTCTTCTAAGTGGCAAGAGGTTTTATTGTTCAATATTGTTCCTGTTTTATTCTGCTGGTCAATGCTTAGCCTGTTAAATAAAGAATTCTTTTTCCACTTTCCTCCAAAAAAATCATCTTCCTATACTAGTTGGGGGAGGGGCAGCCTGAATGTGTTTTCTACAGAAACCATTTGGAGGTTATCTCCCAAATTTGCCCTAAACCAAGATAAAAACACAGACCCTCCTGCACAGCAGGAGATTACCATTGTGCTCAAAGTTTGCCTCTGAAGGCTGACAGGTGAGCTTGTCTGAAATCCTGGAAAATATCAGGGCAAAGGTTTTATGTTAGTTTTTGTGGCTACGTACAAATCTGCAGTGGGAAAAGAGCCTCTCCAGTATGCTGGGTGTCTTGGCTTGGCTTAGTTCTTCCCAGAGTATAGATGACCAATTAAATACAATTCTATATTTAACTCTAGATGTGTAAAAATGTTCTAAGTTTTCCTGAATTCTAAATTTACTTTGAAAAATCCTAAACTACTATGGAAAGAGGGATGAAAATTTTGGGGATTTCTTTCTAAAAAAACAATAAAAGCAAACAAAATTCTAAATATTTCAAAAAATTTTAGAGTTCTGAAAATGAAAAACAAATCCAAAACGTGGTGCCTTGGGAGACACCTGCCCAGCTGCTGCCTGCCGGGCTCTGGCTATGGCCAGACACTGAGATCAGCCAGTGCTGGTGCTACCACCCAGAGACCAGAGCTGAAGCCCAGAGGTGTTGCTCAAGCCCTTCCCTGGCAGGAGGGGCCCACCTTCGGTCCTGGCTGCACACCAGGGCCAGGAGTTCAGGGGACAGAGGCTCCTGTTCTGGGTGGTGGCGGAACGTCCACAGTAACAGGATGATAACGCAGCACTGGCAGGGATGTTGGGCACTGCCTTGGGGATGCCTGATGACAGGTACAAGTCTCTCCAACCAAAGATTTTGGCCAGTCTTGTGAATCTGCAGAGGCGGTCCTGTGCAGGGAAGAGGTGGCTGAGGCCCCAGCTGCCAGGGGCACACAGGGAGCCTCCTGCACAGCAGGGCCCTGAGCTGGCAAGGCTCCCCAGCACGGCTGGAGCTGCTGGCATAGCTTGGCCCAGCTGCACAGCTGTCCCTCAAGGCCCCGGCGAGCTGGGCACGGCTCTGGGCAGGCTCCCTGGGCAGGAGCGGGCCCCAGAGTGCCTCTGCCTTTCCAGGGCAATCTCGTGCCTGCTCTTTCTCCTCCCCACAGTGCTTTGCCTCTGGTCTGTAGCCCCGGGGGCCTCCTGTGCCCCAGGGCACGGCCATGGCTCTAAATGCCATGAAATGCACCTCAGTGCCAGTGTAGTAAGGCCCTTGTTGTGCCTGCGGTGCTACCTGGCAGCCCCAGCGGAGCCCGGGGCCGCAGCCCTTCCCCGCCGGGGTCGGGGCTGGCCCGACAGGGATGCGGCGGCTCCAGAGGCCCCGCACGGCCCCCAAGGATGGGCTCTGCCCGCCCGCAAAGCCCGCAGGCCGGGCCCGAGGCTTTGCAGGAAGCTTCCTGCTGACTTTGCACAGGGTCGACCGAGAGTGTCCTTTGCTGCGCTGAGAAGACTGAAAAACCCCTCTGCACACCTCATGCGGGACTCCTGCAAGCCACTCCATAGAGATCATAATTACTGCCTTGTGCCTCATGAGGGATCTCACACCCCTGAGCAGGGACCCGAAAATACCACGGTGTGCCTCACAAGGAATCCGGGCACACCAATGCTGAGACCCCAAGACGGCCTTGTGTGCCTCACAAAAGAACCCAGCCTCCTGCTCACCTTAGCAAGGACTCAGCTCCTCTCCAGGCCTTGATGGCAAGCACTAAACCACCACGGTCATCACGAGGAAGTCGAGCCCCTGCCAGCCTTACAGATGTCTCCAGCCCCCTGTACACCACAGAAAAGACCCCAAAACGCCATAGAACCTCATGAGGAACCCCAGCCACACACAGCACTTCCAAAGGACCCAAAGCCCCGCACGTCTTACTGCAAAACCCAACACGCAAAAGACCCCCCCCTCCAGCTCGTGTGCCTAATGATGGACCCCGGTCATCTGCCAGGCTTACAGAGGTCCCCCCATCACCTGCATGCCAGAGAAAAGCCAGGCCTGCCATTAACTCTAGCCAGCAGCGTGTTCCCTGACAGAAACCAATTCCCTTCTGGGAATGGGGAATGCGTGTGGTGGGGCCGGCTGCACCTGTGGGAGCAATGGGGAGCGTCAGCCCGTGCTGTGCTGCGCTGCTGAGCTGGCAGCACGGTGGATGCGGGCAGGACGTTCTCCGTTTCCCCCAGAGCTGGGGCCTGCAGGCACCTTGCCGCCCCCTTGGCACAGGCTGTGCCACCCAACAAAGCCCAGCAGGTCGGGAGGAGAGCCCGGGGGCAGCAGGAAGCTGAGAGAAGGCCCTGCTCTAGAACTGAGGGAGTTCCACCAGAAGCAGACAAAGATGGTAACTTGAAGAGATTCCCACTGTGCTCAAAGTTTGTCTGAGAAGACTAAGACGTGAGCTTGTCAAACATCCCAGGAAGTATCTGGGAAAAGATTTTTTATGTATGTTGGTTGTGACTAGGTACAAAGCTCCTGCGGGGAAAGAGCCTTTGCAGCAGGCTGGCTGAGGGGGTCTTACTTCTTCCTAGAATAAAGATTACCGCTGAAATGCAACTTTACTTTTTATTGTATAAGGGGAAGCAATTTTCCAGAATGTAAAACTACATTCAAAAACAGGAACGTTTTCAGGTAATTGGGAAGAAACATTTGGGGATTTCTCTCTACAAAAACTATTTCTAAATATTTCTAAAAGTTGAAAAGTGAAGACAAAATGGGGTCACTTTTTCTGGATTCTAAAACTACCTAGAAAAATCTTGAACTAGTATAGTAACTGGGAAGAAACATTTGGGGATGTCTCTCTACAGAAAAAATACTTTGAAATATTTCTACAAATTTCTAATTTCTAAAAATGAAAAACTAAGACAAAATGGGGTTGCTTTTTATCAGGGTCCCATGCTGCTGCCTGCCCCCTGGGCTCTCCCAGCCCTCAGGACCCCGCCGCTGGTCACAGCAGCCCCTGCCTGGCTCCTGCCTGCCCACACCGAGGGCATCCACGCCTGCTCCTGGCCATGGAGCTCAGCCAGCGCTGCTGCCGGCTGGGCTTTGCTGCTGCTGCCACCCGGACACTGGCGTGACGGCACCTTCCCTTTAGTGCAACACAAGAAAGGGCCATCACCTAGCCTGGCAGAGAGCAGGGTTAACTTCAGTGTTGTTGAGAGGGCAGGGCCAGAGGGCTCCGGGGCAGAGCAAAGGACATGTTGGTCTCAGGAGGGGCTGGAGGGTGCTGGGCTACTCCTGGGATCTATAGAAGAAATCGGGAATGGGCTGGGACAGGAGAGAGGAAGATCAAAAGAGAGATAAAGGCAGCTCGGGGATACGCATGGGGAGAGGAGGTGGCAGTGGGATCTCTGGATGAGGAGAAGGTTTCCACATAAATGGCTGCTCCGGGGTCCTCTTCTCAGAGCTCTGCAGAGGGCTGCCCAGGCCCTTCTTACTACTAGACTTGCTGCTCAAGATGTTTGGCTGTGAAGAGCAGTTGCCGCCTTTCAACTCCTGTCCAGAGGTGGAACTGTGGAAAGAGGAGGTGGCTGAGGCCCCAGCTGCCAGGGGCACACAGGGAGCCTCCTGCACTGCAGGGCCCTGAGCTGGCAAGGCTCCCCAGCACGGCTGGAGCTGCTGGCACAGCTTGGCCCAGCTGCACAGCTGTCCCTCAAGGCCCCGGCGAGCAGGCCACGCCTCTGGGCAGGCTCCCTGGGCAGGACAAGGCCAGGGCAGTTAAGAGGCCAATGACAGCTCTGGGCAGCAGCAAAACCCTCAGCAGAATTCTTTGGACAATCACGCACAGGCCACAACCCCTCTGCAACCTCCATGGGAACATTCATCCCTCAACAACACCCTGGAGCCCCTGCCAGTCGGGAGCCAAGGCTGGCTCTGGCCCTGGGTTCGCCAGAGGGCTCCAGCTCGGGGCTCCTCCTGCGCCTTGGGCCTCTGGGCACTCAGGGCCAGCTCCGGAGCAACTGCAGCGGGAGGGACGTTGGTGCACGAGTCCCCTTTCCCCGGGGCTGTGAACGAGCTCCAGAGGCCTCCAAGCCTCCAGAGGCACCTCCTGCTTAGGCTGCTGCTGGGCCGTGCAAGGGCACGCCCTGGGGAGGAGCTGCTGCCACACAGCCCTGCTGAATGCTGTGCCCGGCACAACAATTACCTTCTGTGCCTGTACCAGTGTATGGCATTGCCTTCCTTCCTGCAGCAGTAGCTGCCAGGGTGCCATTCCTTCCTCTAGGAAAGCAGCAGCGGGGCAGTCAGGCTGCCATGGATCCCTTGCCACTGTGTGGGCACGGCCTGTCCAGGTGTCACTGAAAGTGTGGGGAAAACAAAAGCCCTCTGTCAACATTTTGGTGTCAGAGTATTAAGGCATTTATTGTGGCGACGATGTTGTTCTGGCCAGGATGTGCAACAGAAATAATTTCATTCTCACATAGCTTGGGGCAGGTTAATCCAGACACATAACAGTGCCAGTGTAGGCCCAATCCCTAAAGCTCTCTCAGAGCAATGCTTGACTTCAAATCACATCTGCATCCACCTGATTTTAAGGACTGTAGCACATCTGCAGTTTCAAGGCATAGTAAAGCCAGTGCTGCACTCTGAGGAATAAGTCCACAGCAAGAGGTGTTGATGTCATTTAATTAATTTGCAGCTCATTGTCTTGATGAGGATGATCATGATAATATAATAGAACATTTCTCTTTTTTTTTTTCTCCCGCAAAATGAAATGGCGCCACTAAGCTTCAGGAGAAGAGAACTGTCAAAGGTGCTGTTTGGCAGTCATCTAGGGAGAGGTGCACAGCAGAAAGATATGCCCTGGAAGGATGCTCTGATGGGCTCCAGCATTTAAACAAGCTTCTTTGATACACAGACTGGGCCATTTTCAAGACGAAATGGCTGCATTAAGTGGTTTCCCAGGCCATGTGCTGGCCAGAAAGCTTTTGAAGCCCATGGAAGTTTAGAGTCCATGAGAAAGGCAGCATCAGTTTGTGTGCCAGGGAAAAACCAAGCATTCAAAAGCTCAAGCTGTGTTTAGAGAAGCCACCAGGCTAATGTAAGCAAGGCCTGAAAGCTTCTCCAGTCCTGCTGAGCAGGTGTGGCAGAGCTGCTGTGTTTTACAGCAGCTCCATGGCAGCACAGCAGCTGCAGGAGAGGGCTCAGGACAGGCTCGGGGCGGAGTGGGGCGGCAGGAAGCTGAGAGAACCCTCTGCACTAGAACTGAGGCAGTTCTTGAAGAAGCAAACAAAGATGGTGCCTTGAAGAGATTGCTGCTGTGATCAAAGTTTGCCTCTGAAGGCTGAGAGGTGAGCTTGTCAGAAATCCCGGGAAATATCAGAGAAAAGGGTTTACATTCGTTTGTGTGGCTAGGTACAAATCTGCAGTGGGAAAAGAGCCTCTCCAGTATACCAGCTGTCTTGGGTTGACTTAGTTCTTCTGAGAATAAAGATTACCAATTAAATGCAATTCTGTTTTTTATTCTAGAAGTGTAAAATGTTCAAAGTTTCCCTAAATTCTACAGCTACTTTGAAAATTCCTAAACGTCTATGGAAAAACGGGAGAATTTTGGTGGGATATTTTCTAAAAAGAAATATAAATCTAAATATTCCTAAAAATTTCTGATTTCTGAAAATGAAAAACAAAGCCAAAACGTGGTGCGTCAGGAGCCCCATGCCCGGCGGCTTCCTTCCCAGCTCTGGCTGTGGCCAGACACTGAGATCAGCCAGAGCTGGTGGTACCACCCAGAGACCAGAGCTGAAGCCCAGAGGTGTTGCTTAAGCCCTTCCCTGGCAGGAGGGGCCCACCTTCGGTCCTGGCCGGACACCAGGGCCAGGACTTTAGGGGACAGAGGCTCCTGCACTGGATGGTGGCTGAGCATCCACAGCAATGAGCTCAGAATGCAATGGTGGCAGACATGTGTAGCAATGGCTTGAGCATGGCTGATGACAGGTCCAGCTCTCCCTGCCTGAGTTATTTCCCCGGTCTTGTGAAGCTGCCGAGGCGCTCCTGTGGCTGAGGCCCCAGCTGCCGGTGGCACACAGGGAGCCTCCTGCACAGCAGGGCCCTGAGCTGGCAAGGCTCCCCAGCACGGCTGGAGCTGCTGGCACAGCTTGGCCCAGCTGCACAGCTGCCCCTCAAGGCCCCGGCGAGCTGGGCACGGCTCTGGGCAGGCTCCCTGGGCAGGAGCGGGCCCCAGAGCGCCTCTGCCTTTCAAGGGCAATCTCGTGCCTGCTCTTTCTCCTCCCCACAGTGCTTTGCCTCTGGTCTGCAGCCCCGGGGGCCTCCTGTGCCCCAGGGCACGGCCATGGCTCTAAATGCCATGAAATGCACCTCAGTGCCAGTGTAGTAAGGCCCTTGTTGTGCCTGCGGTGCTACCTGGCAGCCCCAGCGGAGCCCGGGGCCGCAGCCCTTCCCCGCCGGGGTCGGGGCTGGCCCGACAGGGATGCGGCGGCTCCAGAGGCCCCGCACGGCCCCCAAGGATGGGCTCTGCCCGCCCGCAAAGCCCGCAGGCCGGGCCCGAGGCTTTGCAGGAAGCTTCCTGCTGACTTTGCACAGGGTCGACCGAGAGTGGCCTTTGCTGCGCTGAGAAGACTGAAAAACCCCTCTGCACACCTCATGCGGGACTCCTGCAAGCCACTCCATAGAGATCATAATTACTGCCTTGTGCCTCATGAGGGATCTCACACCCCTGAGCAGGGACCCGAAAATACCACGGTGTGCCTCACAAGGAATCCGGGCACACCAATGCTGAGACCCCAAGACGGCCTTGTGGGCCTCACAAAAGAACCCAGCCTCCTGCTCACCTTAGCAAGGACTCAGCTCCTCTCCAGGCCTTGATGGCAAGCACTAAACCACCACGGTCATCGCGAGGAAGTCGAGCCCCTGCCAGCCTTACAGATGTCTCCAGCCCCCTGTACACCACAGAAAAGACCCCAAAACGCCATAGAACCTCATGAGGAACCCCAGCCACACACAGCACTTCCAAAGGACCCAAAGCCCCGCACGTCTTACTGCAAAACCCAACACGCAAAAGACCCCCCCCTCCAGCTCGTGTGCCTAATGATGGACCCCGGTCATCTGCCAGGCTTACAGAGGTCCCCCCATCACCTGCATGCCAGAGAAAAGCCAGGCCTGCCATTAACTCTAGCCAGCAGCGTGTTCCCTGACAGAAACCAATTCCCTTCTGGGAATGGGGAATGCGTGTGGTGGGGCCGGCTGCACCTGTGGGAGCAATGGGGAGCGTCAGCCCGTGCTGTGCTGCGCTGCTGAGCTGGCAGCACGGTGGATGCGGGCAGGACGTTCTCCGTTTCCCCCAGAGCTGGGGCCTGCAGGCACCTTGCCGCCCCCTTGGCACAGGCTGTGCCACCCAACAAAGCCCAGCAGGTCGGGAGGAGAGCCCGGGGGCAGCAGGAAGCTGAGAGAAGGCCCTGCTCTAGAACTGAGGGAGTTCCACCAGAAGCAGACAAAGATGGTAACTTGAAGAGATTCCCACTGTGCTCAAAGTTTGTCTGAGAAGACTAAGACGTGAGCTTGTCAAACATCCCAGGAAGTATCTGGGAAAAGATTTTTTATGTATGTTGGTTGTGACTAGGTACAAAGCTCCTGCGGGGAAAGAGCCTTTGCAGCAGGCTGGCTGAGGGGGTCTTACTTCTTCCTAGAATAAAGATTACCGCTGAAATGCAACTTTACTTTTTATTGTATAAGGGGAAGCAATTTTCCAGAATGTAAAACTACATTCAAAAACAGGAACGTTTTCAGGTAATTGGGAAGAAACATTTGGGGATTTCTCTCTACAAAAACTATTTCTAAATATTTCTAAAAGTTGAAAAGTGAAGACAAAATGGGGTCACTTTTTCTGGATTCTAAAACTACCTAGAAAAATCTTGAACTAGTATAGTAACTGGGAAGAAACATTTGGGGATGTCTCTCTACAGAAAAAATACTTTGAAATATTTCTACAAATTTCTAATTTCTAAAAATGAAAAACTAAGACAAAATGGGGTTGCTTTTTATCAGGGTCCCATGCTGCTGCCTGCCCCCTGGGCTCTCCCAGCCCTCAGGACCCCGCCGCTGGTCACAGCAGCCCCTGCCTGGCTCCTGCCTGCCCACACCGAGGGCATCCACGCCTGCTCCTGGCCATGGAGCTCAGCCAGCGCTGCTGCCGGCTGGGCTTTGCTGCTGCTGCCACCCGGACACTGGCGTGACGGCACCTTCCCTTTAGTGCAACACAAGAAAGGGCCATCACCTAGCCTGGCAGAGAGCAGGGTTAACTTCAGTGTTGTTGAGAGGGCAGGGCCAGAGGGCTCCGGGGCAGAGCAAAGGACATGTTGGTCTCAGGAGGGGCTGGAGGGTGCTGGGCTACTCCTGGGATCTATAGAAGAAATCGGGAATGGGCTGGGACAGGAGAGAGGAAGATCAAAAGAGAGATAAAGGCAGCTCGGGGATACGCATGGGGAGAGGAGGTGGCAGTGGGATCTCTGGATGAGGAGAAGGTTTCCACATAAATGGCTGCTCCGGGGTCCTCTTCTCAGAGCTCTGCAGAGGGCTGCCCAGGCCCTTCTTACTACTAGACTTGCTGCTCAAGATGTTTGGCTGTGAAGAGCAGTTGCCGCCTTTCAACTCCTGTCCAGAGGTGGAACTGTGGAAAGAGGAGGTGGCTGAGGCCCCAGCTGCCAGGGGCACACAGGGAGCCTCCTGCACTGCAGGGCCCTGAGCTGGCAAGGCTCCCCAGCACGGCTGGAGCTGCTGGCACAGCTTGGCCCAGCTGCACAGCTGTCCCTCAAGGCCCCGGCGAGCAGGCCACGCCTCTGGGCAGGCTCCCTGGGCAGGACAAGGCCAGGGCAGTTAAGAGGCCAATGACAGCTCTGGGCAGCAGCAAAACCCTCAGCAGAATTCTTTGGACAATCACGCACAGCCCACAACCCCTCTGCAACCTCCATGGGAACATTCATCCCTCAACAACACCCTGGAGCCCCTGCCAGTCGGGAGCCAAGGCTGGCTCTGGCCCTGGGTTCGCCAGAGGGCTCCAGCTCGGGGCTCCTCCTGCGCCTTGGGCCTCTGGGCACTCAGGGCCAGCTCCGGAGCAACTGCAGCGGGAGGGACGTTGGTGCACGAGTCCCCTTTCCCCGGGGCTGTGAACGAGCTCCAGAGGCCTCCAAGCCTCCAGAGGCACCTCCTGCTTAGGCTGCTGCTGGGCCGTGCAAGGGCACGCCCTGGGGAGGAGCTGCTGCCACACAGCCCTGCTGAATGCTGTGCCCGGCACAACAATTACCTTCTGTGCCTGTACCAGTGTATGGCATTGCCTTCCTTCCTGCAGCAGTAGCTGCCAGGGTGCCATTCCTTCCTCTAGGAAAGCAGCAGCGGGGCAGTCAGGCTGCCATGGATCCCTTGCCACTGTGTGGGCACGGCCTGTCCAGGTGTCACTGAAAGTGTGGGGAAAACAAAAGCCCTCTGTCAACATTTTGGTGTCAGAGTATTAAGGCATTTATTGTGGCGACGATGTTGTTCTGGCCAGGATGTGCAACAGAAATAATTTCATTCTCACATAGCTTGGGGCAGGTTAATCCAGACACATAACAGTGCCAGTGTAGGCCCAATCCCTAAAGCTCTCTCAGAGCAATGCTTGACTTCAAATCACATCTGCATCCACCTGATTTTAAGGACTGTAGCACATCTGCAGTTTCAAGGCATAGTAAAGCCAGTGCTGCACTCTGAGGAATAAGTCCACAGCAAGAGGTGTTGATGTCATTTAATTAATTTGCAGCTCATTGTCTTGATGAGGATGATCATGATAATATAATAGAACATTTCTCTTTTTTTTTTTCTCCCGCAAAATGAAATGGCGCCACTAAGCTTCAGGAGAAGAGAACTGTCAAAGGTGCTGTTTGGCAGTCATCTAGGGAGAGGTGCACAGCAGAAAGATATGCCCTGGAAGGATGCTCTGATGGGCTCCAGCATTTAAACAAGCTTCTTTGATACACAGACTGGGCCATTTTCAAGACGAAATGGCTGCATTAAGTGGTTTCCCAGGCCATGTGCTGGCCAGAAAGCTTTTGAAGCCCATGGAAGTTTAGAGTCCATGAGAAAGGCAGCATCAGTTTGTGTGCCAGGGAAAAACCAAGCATTCAAAAGCTCAAGCTGTGTTTAGAGAAGCCACCAGGCTAATGTAAGCAAGGCCTGAAAGCTTCTCCAGTCCTGCTGAGCAGGTGTGGCAGAGCTGCTGTGTTTTACAGCAGCTCCATGGCAGCACAGCAGCTGCAGGAGAGGGCTCAGGACAGGCTCGGGGCGGAGTGGGGCGGCAGGAAGCTGAGAGAACCCTCTGCACTAGAACTGAGGCAGTTCTTGAAGAAGCAAACAAAGATGGTGCCTTGAAGAGATTGCTGCTGTGATCAAAGTTTGCCTCTGAAGGCTGAGAGGTGAGCTTGTCAGAAATCCCGGGAAATATCAGAGAAAAGGGTTTACATTCGTTTGTGTGGCTAGGTACAAATCTGCAGTGGGAAAAGAGCCTCTCCAGTATACCAGCTGTCTTGGGTTGACTTAGTTCTTCTGAGAATAAAGATTACCAATTAAATGCAATTCTGTTTTTTATTCTAGAAGTGTAAAATGTTCAAAGTTTCCCTAAATTCTACAGCTACTTTGAAAATTCCTAAACGTCTATGGAAAAACGGGAGAATTTTGGTGGGATATTTTCTAAAAAGAAATATAAATCTAAATATTCCTAAAAATTTCTGATTTCTGAAAATGAAAAACAAAGCCAAAACGTGGTGCGTCAGGAGCCCCATGCCCGGCGGCTTCCTTCCCAGCTCTGGCTGTGGCCAGACACTGAGATCAGCCAGAGCTGGTGGTACCACCCAGAGACCAGAGCTGAAGCCCAGAGGTGTTGCTTAAGCCCTTCCCTGGCAGGAGGGGCCCACCTTCGGTCCTGGCCGGACACCAGGGCCAGGACTTTAGGGGACAGAGGCTCCTGCACTGGATGGTGGCTGAGCATCCACAGCAATGAGCTCAGAATGCAATGGTGGCAGACATGTGTAGCAATGGCTTGAGCATGGCTGATGACAGGTCCAGCTCTCCCTGCCTGAGTTATTTCCCCGGTCTTGTGAAGCTGCTGAGGCGCTCCTGTGGCTGAGGCCCCAGCTGCCGGTGGCACACAGGGAGCCTCCTGCACAGCAGGGCCCTGAGCTGGCAAGGCTCCCCAGCATGGCTGGAGCTGCTGGCACAGCTTGGCCCAGCTGCACAGCTGCCCCTCAAGGCCCCGGCGAGCTGGGCACGGCTCTGGGCAGGCTCCCTGGGCAGGAGCGGGCCCCAGAGCGCCTCTGCCTTTCCAGGGCAATCTCGTGCCTGCTCTTTCTCCTCCCCACAGTGCTTTGCCTCTGGTCTGCAGCCCCGGGGGCCTCCTGTGCCCCAGGGCACGGCCATGGCTCTAAATGCCATGAAATGCACCTCAGTGCCAGTGTAGTAAGGCCCTTGTTGTGCCTGCGGTGCTACCTGGCAGCCCCAGCGGAGCCCGGGGCCGCAGCCCTTCCCCGCCGGGGTCGGGGCTGGCCCGACAGGGATGCGGCGGCTCCAGAGGCCCCGCACGGCCCCCAAGGATGGGCTCTGCCCGCCCGCAAAGCCCGCAGGCCGGGCCCGAGGCTTTGCAGGAAGCTTCCTGCTGACTTTGCACAGGGTCGACCGAGAGTGGCCTTTGCTGCGCTGAGAAGACTGAAAAACCCCTCTGCACACCTCATGCGGGACTCCTGCAAGCCACTCCATAGAGATCATAATTACTGCCTTGTGCCTCATGAGGGATCTCACACCCCTGAGCAGGGACCCGAAAATACCACGGTGTGCCTCACAAGGAATCCGGGCACACCAATGCTGAGACCCCAAGACGGCCTTGTGGGCCTCACAAAAGAACCCAGCCTCCTGCTCACCTTAGCAAGGACTCAGCTCCTCTCCAGGCCTTGATGGCAAGCACTAAACCACCACGGTCATCGCGAGGAAGTCGAGCCCCTGCCAGCCTTACAGATGTCTCCAGCCCCCTGTACACCACAGAAAAGACCCCAAAACGCCATAGAACCTCATGAGGAACCCCAGCCACACACAGCACTTCCAAAGGACCCAAAGCCCCGCACGTCTTACTGCAAAACCCAACACGCAAAAGACCCCCCCCTCCAGCTCGTGTGCCTAATGATGGACCCCGGTCATCTGCCAGGCTTACAGAGGTCCCCCCATCACCTGCATGCCAGAGAAAAGCCAGGCCTGCCATTAACTCTAGCCAGCAGCGTGTTCCCTGACAGAAACCAATTCCCTTCTGGGAATGGGGAATGCGTGTGGTGGGGCCGGCTGCACCTGTGGGAGCAATGGGGAGCGTCAGCCCGTGCTGTGCTGCGCTGCTGAGCTGGCAGCACGGTGGATGCGGGCAGGACGTTCTCCGTTTCCCCCAGAGCTGGGGCCTGCAGGCACCTTGCCGCCCCCTTGGCACAGGCTGTGCCACCCAACAAAGCCCAGCAGGTCGGGAGGAGAGCCCGGGGGCAGCAGGAAGCTGAGAGAAGGCCCTGCTCTAGAACTGAGGGAGTTCCACCAGAAGCAGACAAAGATGGTAACTTGAAGAGATTCCCACTGTGCTCAAAGTTTGTCTGAGAAGACTAAGACGTGAGCTTGTCAAACATCCCAGGAAGTATCTGGGAAAAGATTTTTTATGTATGTTGGTTGTGACTAGGTACAAAGCTCCTGCGGGGAAAGAGCCTTTGCAGCAGGCTGGCTGAGGGGGTCTTACTTCTTCCTAGAATAAAGATTACCGCTGAAATGCAACTTTACTTTTTATTGTATAAGGGGAAGCAATTTTCCAGAATGTAAAACTACATTCAAAAACAGGAACGTTTTCAGGTAATTGGGAAGAAACATTTGGGGATTTCTCTCTACAAAAACTATTTCTAAATATTTCTAAAAGTTGAAAAGTGAAGACAAAATGGGGTCACTTTTTCTGGATTCTAAAACTACCTAGAAAAATCTTGAACTAGTATAGTAACTGGGAAGAAACATTTGGGGATGTCTCTCTACAGAAAAAATACTTTGAAATATTTCTACAAATTTCTAATTTCTAAAAATGAAAAACTAAGACAAAATGGGGTTGCTTTTTATCAGGGTCCCATGCTGCTGCCTGCCCCCTGGGCTCTCCCAGCCCTCAGGACCCCGCCGCTGGTCACAGCAGCCCCTGCCTGGCTCCTGCCTGCCCACACCGAGGGCATCCACGCCTGCTCCTGGCCATGGAGCTCAGCCAGCGCTGCTGCCGGCTGGGCTTTGCTGCTGCTGCCACCCGGACACTGGCGTGACGGCACCTTCCCTTTAGTGCAACACAAGAAAGGGCCATCACCTAGCCTGGCAGAGAGCAGGGTTAACTTCAGTGTTGTTGAGAGGGCAGGGCCAGAGGGCTCCGGGGCAGAGCAAAGGACATGTTGGTCTCAGGAGGGGCTGGAGGGTGCTGGGCTACTCCTGGGATCTATAGAAGAAATCGGGAATGGGCTGGGACAGGAGAGAGGAAGATCAAAAGAGAGATAAAGGCAGCTCGGGGATACGCATGGGGAGAGGAGGTGGCAGTGGGATCTCTGGATGAGGAGAAGGTTTCCACATAAATGGCTGCTCCGGGGTCCTCTTCTCAGAGCTCTGCAGAGGGCTGCCCAGGCCCTTCTTACTACTAGACTTGCTGCTCAAGATGTTTGGCTGTGAAGAGCAGTTGCCGCCTTTCAACTCCTGTCCAGAGGTGGAACTGTGGAAAGAGGAGGTGGCTGAGGCCCCAGCTGCCAGGGGCACACAGGGAGCCTCCTGCACTGCAGGGCCCTGAGCTGGCAAGGCTCCCCAGCACGGCTGGAGCTGCTGGCACAGCTTGGCCCAGCTGCACAGCTGTCCCTCAAGGCCCCGGCGAGCAGGCCACGCCTCTGGGCAGGCTCCCTGGGCAGGACAAGGCCAGGGCAGTTAAGAGGCCAATGACAGCTCTGGGCAGCAGCAAAACCCTCAGCAGAATTCTTTGGACAATCACGCACAGGCCACAACCCCTCTGCAACCTCCATGGGAACATTCATCCCTCAACAACACCCTGGAGCCCCTGCCAGTCGGGAGCCAAGGCTGGCTCTGGCCCTGGGTTCGCCAGAGGGCTCCAGCTCGGGGCTCCTCCTGCGCCTTGGGCCTCTGGGCACTCAGGGCCAGCTCCGGAGCAACTGCAGCGGGAGGGACGTTGGTGCACGAGTCCCCTTTCCCCGGGGCTGTGAACGAGCTCCAGAGGCCTCCAAGCCTCCAGAGGCACCTCCTGCTTAGGCTGCTGCTGGGCCGTGCAAGGGCACGCCCTGGGGCGGAGCTGCTGCCACACAGCCCTGCTGAATGCTGTGCCCGGCACAACAATTACCTTCTGTGCCTGTACCAGTGTATGGCATTGCCTTCCTTCCTGCAGCAGTAGCTGCCAGGGTGCCATTCCTTCCTCTAGGAAAGCAGCAGCGGGGCAGTCAGGCTGCCATGGATCCCTTGCCACTGTGTGGGCACGGCCTGTCCAGGTGTCACTGAAAGTGTGGGGAAAACAAAAGCCCTCTGTCAACATTTTGGTGTCAGAGTATTAAGGCATTTATTGTGGCGACGATGTTGTTCTGGCCAGGATGTGCAACAGAAATAATTTCATTCTCACATAGCTTGGGGCAGGTTAATCCAGACACATAACAGTGCCAGTGTAGGCCCAATCCCTAAAGCTCTCTCAGAGCAATGCTTGACTTCAAATCACATCTGCATCCACCTGATTTTAAGGACTGTAGCACATCTGCAGTTTCAAGGCATAGTAAAGCCAGTGCTGCACTCTGAGGAATAAGTCCACAGCAAGAGGTGTTGATGTCATTTAATTAATTTGCAGCTCATTGTCTTGATGAGGATGATCATGATAATATAATAGAACATTTCTCTTTTTTTTTTTCTCCCGCAAAATGAAATGGCGCCACTAAGCTTCAGGAGAAGAGAACTGTCAAAGGTGCTGTTTGGCAGTCATCTAGGGAGAGGTGCACAGCAGAAAGATATGCCCTGGAAGGATGCTCTGATGGGCTCCAGCATTTAAACAAGCTTCTTTGATACACAGACTGGGCCATTTTCAAGACGAAATGGCTGCATTAAGTGGTTTCCCAGGCCATGTGCTGGCCAGAAAGCTTTTGAAGCCCATGGAAGTTTAGAGTCCATGAGAAAGGCAGCATCAGTTTGTGTGCCAGGGAAAAACCAAGCATTCAAAAGCTCAAGCTGTGTTTAGAGAAGCCACCAGGCTAATGTAAGCAAGGCCTGAAAGCTTCTCCAGTCCTGCTGAGCAGGTGTGGCAGAGCTGCTGTGTTTTACAGCAGCTCCATGGCAGCACAGCAGCTGCAGGAGAGGGCTCAGGACAGGCTCGGGGCGGAGTGGGGCGGCAGGAAGCTGAGAGAACCCTCTGCACTAGAACTGAGGCAGTTCTTGAAGAAGCAAACAAAGATGGTGCCTTGAAGAGATTGCTGCTGTGATCAAAGTTTGCCTCTGAAGGCTGAGAGGTGAGCTTGTCAGAAATCCCGGGAAATATCAGAGAAAAGGGTTTACATTCGTTTGTGTGGCTAGGTACAAATCTGCAGTGGGAAAAGAGCCTCTCCAGTATACCAGCTGTCTTGGGTTGACTTAGTTCTTCTGAGAATAAAGATTACCAATTAAATGCAATTCTGTTTTTTATTCTAGAAGTGTAAAATGTTCAAAGTTTCCCTAAATTCTACAGCTACTTTGAAAATTCCTAAACGTCTATGGAAAAACGGGAGAATTTTGGTGGGATTTTTTCTAAAAAGAAATATAAATCTAAATATTCCTAAAAATTTCTAGAGTTCTGAAAATGAAAAACAAAGCCAAAACGTGGCGCGTCAGGAGCCCCATGCCCGGCGGCTTCCTTCCCAGCTCTGGCTGTGGCCAGACACTGAGATCAGCCAGAGCTGGTGGTACCACCCAGAGACCAGAGCTGAAGCCCAGAGGTGTTGCTTAAGCCCTTCCCTGGCAGGAGGGGCCCACCTTCGGTCCTGGCCGGACACCAGGGCCAGGACTTTAGGGGACAGAGGCTCCTGCACTGGATGGTGGCTGAGCATCCACAGCAATGAGCTCATAATGCAATGGTGGCAGACATGTGTAGCAATGGCTTGAGCATGGCTGATGACAGGTCCAGCTCTCCCTGCCTGAGTTATTTCCCCGGTCTTGTGAAGCTGCCGAGGCGCTCCTGTGGCTGAGGCCCCAGCTGCCAGTGGCACACAGGGAGCCTCCTGCACAGCAGGGCCCAGAGCTGGCAAGGCTCCCCAGCACGGCTGGAGCTGCTGGCACAGCTTGGCCCAGCTGCACAGCTGCCCCTCAAGGCCCCGGCGAGCTGGGCACGGCTCTGGGCAGGCTCCCTGGGCAGGAGCGGGCCCCAGAGCGCCTCTGCCTTTCCAGGGCAATCTCGTGCCTGCTCTTTCTCCTCCCCACAGTGCTTTGCCTCTGGTCTGCAGCCCCGGGGGCCTCCTGTGCCCCAGGGCACGGCCATGGCTCTAAATGCCATGAAATGCACCTCAGTGCCAGTGTAGTAAGGCCCTTGTTGTGCCTGCGGTGCTACCTGGCAGCCCCAGCGGAGCCCGGGGCCGCAGCCCTTCCCCGCCGGGGTCGGGGCTGGCCCGACAGGGATGCGGCGGCTCCAGAGGCCCCCGCACGGCCCCCAAGGGTGGGCTCTGCCCGCCCGCAAAGCCCGCAGGCCGGGCCCGAGGCTTTGCAGGAAGCTTCCTGCTGACTTTGCACAGGGTCGACCGAGAGTGGCCTTTGCTGCGCTGAGAAGACTGGAAAACCCCTCTGCACACCTCATGCGGGACTCCTGCAAGCCACTCCATAGAGATCATAATTACTCCCTTGTGCCTCATGAGGGATCTCACACCCCTGAGCAGGGACCCGAAAATACCACGGTGTGCCTCACAAGGAATCCGGGCACACCAATGCTGAGACCCCAAGACGGCCTTGTGGGCCTCACAAAAGAACCCAGCCTCCTGCTCACCTTAGCAAGGACTCAGCTCCTCTCCAGGCCTTGATGGCAAGCACTAAACCACCACGGTCATCGCGAGGAAGTCGAGCCCCTGCCAGCCTTACAGATGTCTCCAGCCCCCTGTACACCACAGAAAAGACCCCAAAACGCCATAGAACCTCATGAGGAACCCCAGCCACACACAGCACTTCCAAAGGACCCAAAGCCCCGCACGTCTTACTGCAAAACCCAACACGCAAAAGACCCCCCCCTCCAGCTCGTGTGCCTAATGATGGACCCCGGTCATCTGCCAGGCTTACAGAGGTCCCCCCATCACCTGCATGCCAGAGAAAAGCCAGGCTTGCCATTAACTCTAGCCAGCAGCGTGTTCCCTGACAGAAACCAATTCCCTTCTGGGAATGGGGAATGCGTGTGGTGGGGCCGGCTGCACCTGTGGGAGCAATGGGGAGCGTCAGCCCGTGCTGTGCTGCGCTGCTGAGCTGGCAGCACGGTGGATGCGGGCAGGACGTTCTCCGTTTCCCCCAGAGCTGGGGCCTGCAGGCACCTTGCCGCCCCCTTGGCACAGGCTGTGCCACCCAACAAAGCCCAGCAGGTCGGGAGGAGAGCCCGGGGGCAGCAGGAAGCTGAGAGAAGGCCCTGCTCTAGAACTGAGGGAGTTCCACCAGAAGCAGACAAAGATGGTAACTTGAAGAGATTCCCACTGTGCTCAAAGTTTGTCTGAGAAGACTAAGACGTGAGCTTGTCAAACATCCCAGGAAGTATCTGGGAAAAGATTTTTTATGTATGTTGGTTGTGACTAGGTACAAAGCTCCTGCGGGGAAAGAGCCTTTGCAGCAGGCTGGCTGAGGGGGTCTTACTTCTTCCTAGAATAAAGATTACCGCTGAAATGCAACTTTACTTTTTATTGTATAAGGGGAAGCAATTTTCCAGAATGTAAAACTACATTCAAAAACAGGAACGTTTTCAGGTAATTGGGAAGAAACATTTGGGGATTTCTCTCTACAAAAACTATTTCTAAATATTTCTAAAAGTTGAAAAGTGAAGACAAAATGGGGTCACTTTTTCTGGATTCTAAAACTACCTAGAAAAATCTTGAACTAGTATAGTAACTGGGAAGAAACATTTGGGGATGTCTCTCTACAGAAAAAATACTTTGAAATATTTCTACAAATTTCTAATTTCTAAAAATGAAAAACTAAGACAAAATGGGGTTGCTTTTTATCAGGGTCCCATGCTGCTGCCTGCCCCCTGGGCTCTCCCAGCCCTCAGGACCCCGCCGCTGGTCACAGCAGCCCCTGCCTGGCTCCTGCCTGCCCACACCGAGGGCATCCACGCCTGCTCCTGGCCATGGAGCTCAGCCAGCGCTGCTGCCGGCTGGGCTTTGCTGCTGCTGCCACCCGGACACTGGCGTGACGGCACCTTCCCTTTAGTGCAACACAAGAAAGGGCCATCACCTAGCCTGGCAGAGAGCAGGGTTAACTTCAGTGTTGTTGAGAGGGCAGGGCCAGAGGGCTCCGGGGCAGAGCAAAGGACATGTTGGTCTCAGGAGGGGCTGGAGGGTGCTGGGCTACTCCTGGGATCTATAGAAGAAATCGGGAATGGGCTGGGACAGGAGAGAGGAAGATCAAAAGAGAGATAAAGGCAGCTCGGGGATACGCATGGGGAGAGGAGGTGGCAGTGGGATCTCTGGATGAGGAGAAGGTTTCCACATAAATGGCTGCTCCGGGGTCCTCTTCTCAGAGCTCTGCAGAGGGCTGCCCAGGCCCTTCTTACTACTAGACTTGCTGCTCAAGATGTTTGGCTGTGAAGAGCAGTTGCCGCCTTTCAACTCCTGTCCAGAGGTGGAACTGTGGAAAGAGGAGGTGGCTGAGGCCCCAGCTGCCAGGGGCACACAGGGAGCCTCCTGCACTGCAGGGCCCTGAGCTGGCAAGGCTCCCCAGCACGGCTGGAGCTGCTGGCACAGCTTGGCCCAGCTGCACAGCTGTCCCTCAAGGCCCCGGCGAGCAGGCCACGCCTCTGGGCAGGCTCCCTGGGCAGGACAAGGCCAGGGCAGTTAAGAGGCCAATGACAGCTCTGGGCAGCAGCAAAACCCTCAGCAGAATTCTTTGGACAATCACGCACAGGCCACAACCCCTCTGCAACCTCCATGGGAACATTCATCCCTCAACAACACCCTGGAGCCCCTGCCAGTCGGGAGCCAAGGCTGGCTCTGGCCCTGGGTTCGCCAGAGGGCTCCAGCTCGGGGCTCCTCCTGCGCCTTGGGCCTCTGGGCACTCAGGGCCAGCTCCGGAGCAACTGCAGCGGGAGGGACGTTGGTGCACGAGTCCCCTT
Organism: Zonotrichia albicollis; assembly: GCF_047830755.1. NCBI lineage: Eukaryota > Metazoa > Chordata > Aves > Passeriformes > Passerellidae > Zonotrichia > Zonotrichia albicollis. The sequence continues at coordinate 20,460,163 of NC_133830.1, forward strand.
TCCCCGGGGCTGTGAACGAGCTCCAGAGGCCTCCAAGCCTCCAGAGGCACCTCCTGCTTAGGCTGCTGCTGGGCCGTGCAAGGGCACGCCCTGGGGCGGAGCTGCTGCCACACAGCCCTGCTGAATGCTGTGCCCGGCACAACAATTACCTTCTGTGCCTGTACCAGTGTATGGCATTGCCTTCCTTCCTGCAGCAGTAGCTGCCAGGGTGCCATTCCTTCCTCTAGGAAAGCAGCAGCGGGGCAGTCAGGCTGCCATGGATCCCTTGCCACTGTGTGGGCACGGCCTGTCCAGGTGTCACTGAAAGTGTGGGGAAAACAAAAGCCCTCTGTCAACATTTTGGTGTCAGAGTATTAAGGCATTTATTGTGGCGACGATGTTGTTCTGGCCAGGATGTGCAACAGAAATAATTTCATTCTCACATAGCTTGGGGCAGGTTAATCCAGACACATAACAGTGCCAGTGTAGGCCCAATCCCTAAAGCTCTCTCAGAGCAATGCTTGACTTCAAATCACATCTGCATCCACCTGATTTTAAGGACTGTAGCACATCTGCAGTTTCAAGGCATAGTAAAGCCAGTGCTGCACTCTGAGGAATAAGTCCACAGCAAGAGGTGTTGATGTCATTTAATTAATTTGCAGCTCATTGTCTTGATGAGGATGATCATGATAATATAATAGAACATTTCTCTTTTTTTTTTTCTCCCGCAAAATGAAATGGCGCCACTAAGCTTCAGGAGAAGAGAACTGTCAAAGGTGCTGTTTGGCAGTCATCTAGGGAGAGGTGCACAGCAGAAAGATATGCCCTGGAAGGATGCTCTGATGGGCTCCAGCATTTAAACAAGCTTCTTTGATACACAGACTGGGCCATTTTCAAGACGAAATGGCTGCATTAAGTGGTTTCCCAGGCCATGTGCTGGCCAGAAAGCTTTTGAAGCCCATGGAAGTTTAGAGTCCATGAGAAAGGCAGCATCAGTTTGTGTGCCAGGGAAAAACCAAGCATTCAAAAGCTCAAGCTGTGTTTAGAGAAGCCACCAGGCTAATGTAAGCAAGGCCTGAAAGCTTCTCCAGTCCTGCTGAGCAGGTGTGGCAGAGCTGCTGTGTTTTACAGCAGCTCCATGGCAGCACAGCAGCTGCAGGAGAGGGCTCAGGACAGGCTCGGGGCGGAGTGGGGCGGCAGGAAGCTGAGAGAACCCTCTGCACTAGAACTGAGGCAGTTCTTGAAGAAGCAAACAAAGATGGTGCCTTGAAGAGATTGCTGCTGTGATCAAAGTTTGCCTCTGAAGGCTGAGAGGTGAGCTTGTCAGAAATCCCGGGAAATATCAGAGAAAAGGGTTTACATTCGTTTGTGTGGCTAGGTACAAATCTGCAGTGGGAAAAGAGCCTCTCCAGTATACCAGCTGTCTTGGGTTGACTTAGTTCTTCTGAGAATAAAGATTACCAATTAAATGCAATTCTGTTTTTTATTCTAGAAGTGTAAAATGTTCAAAGTTTCCCTAAATTCTACAGCTACTTTGAAAATTCCTAAACGTCTATGGAAAAACGGGAGAATTTTGGTGGGATTTTTTCTAAAAAGAAATATAAATCTAAATATTCCTAAAAATTTCTGATTTCTGAAAATGAAAAACAAAGCCAAAACGTGGTGCGTCAGGAGCCCCATGCCCGGCGGCTTCCTTCCCAGCTCTGGCTGTGGCCAGACACTCAGATCAGCCAGAGCTGGTGGTACCACCCAGAGACCAGAGCTGAAGCCCAGAGGTGTTGCTTAAGCCCTTCCCTGGCAGGAGGGGCCCACCTTCGGTCCTGGCCGGACACCAGGGCCAGGACTTTAGGGGACAGAGGCTCCTGCACTGGATGGTGGCTGAGCATCCACAGCAATGAGCTCAGAATGCAATGGTGGCAGACATGTGTAGCAATGGCTTGAGCATGGCTGATGACAGGTCCAGCTCTCCCTGCCTGAGTTACTTCCCCGGTCTTGTGAAGCTGCCGAGGCGCTCCTGTGGCTGAGGCCCCAGCTGCCGGTGGCACACAGGGAGCCTCCTGCACAGCAGGGCCCTGAGCTGGCAAGGCTCCCCAGCACGGCTGGAGCTGCTGGCACAGCTTGGCCCAGCTGCACAGCTGCCCCTCAAGGCCCCGGCGAGCTGGGCACGGCTCTGGGCAGGCTCCCTGGGCAGGAGCGGGCCCCAGAGCGCCTCTGCCTTTCCAGGGCAATCTCGTGCCTGCTCTTTCTCCTCCCCACAGTGCTTTGCCTCTGGTCTGCAGCCCCGGGGGCCTCCTGTGCCCCAGGGCACGGCCATGGCTCTAAATGCCATGAAATGCACCTCAGTGCCAGTGTAGTAAGGCCCTTGTTGTGCCTGCGGTGCTACCTGGCAGCCCCAGCGGAGCCCGGGGCCGCAGCCCTTCCCCGCCGGGGTCGGGGCTGGCCCGACAGGGATGCGGCGGCTCCAGAGGCCCCGCACGGCCCCCAAGGATGGGCTCTGCCCGCCCGCAAAGCCCGCAGGCCGGGCCCGAGGCTTTGCAGGAAGCTTCCTGCTGACTTTGCACAGGGTCGACCGAGAGTGGCCTTTGCTGCGCTGAGAAGACTGAAAAACCCCTCTGCACACCTCATGCGGGACTCCTGCAAGCCACTCCATAGAGATCATAATTACTGCCTTGTGCCTCATGAGGGATCTCACACCCCTGAGCAGGGACCCGAAAATACCACGGTGTGCCTCACAAGGAATCCGGGCACACCAGTGCTGAGACCCCAAGACGGCCTTGTGGGCCTCACAAAAGAACCCAGCCTCCTGCTCACCTTAGCAAGGACTCAGCTCCTCTCCAGGCCTTGATGGCAAGCACTAAACCACCACGGTCATCGCGAGGAAGTCGAGCCCCTGCCAGCCTTACAGATGTCTCCAGCCCCCTGTACACCACAGAAAAGACCCCAAAACGCCATGGAACCTCATGAGGAACCCCAGCCACACACAGCACTTCCAAAGGACCCAAAGCCCCGCACGTCTTACTGCAAAACCCAACACGCAAAAGACCCCCCCCTCCAGCTCGTGTGCCTAATGATGGACCCCGGTCATCTGCCAGGCTTACAGAGGTCCCCCCATCACCTGCATGCCAGAGAAAAGCCAGGCTTGCCATTAACTCTAGCCAGCAGCGTGTTCCCTGACAGAAACCAATTCCCTTCTGGGAATGGGGAATGCGTGTGGTGGGGCCGGCTGCACCTGTGGGAGCAATGGGGAGCGTCAGCCCGTGCTGTGCTGCGCTGCTGAGCTGGCAGCACGGTGGATGCGGGCAGGACGTTCTCCGTTTCCCCCAGAGCTGGGGCCTGCAGGCACCTTGCCGCCCCCTTGGCACAGGCTGTGCCACCCAACAAAGCCCAGCAGGTCGGGAGGAGAGCCCGGGGGCAGCAGGAAGCTGAGAGAAGGCCCTGCTCTAGAACTGAGGGAGTTCCACCAGAAGCAGACAAAGATGGTAACTTGAAGAGATTCCCACTGTGCTCAAAGTTTGTCTGAGAAGACTAAGACGTGAGCTTGTCAAACATCCCAGGAAGTATCTGGGAAAAGATTTTTTATGTATGTTGGTTGTGACTAGGTACAAAGCTCCTGCGGGGAAAGAGCCTTTGCAGCAGGCTGGCTGAGGGGGTCTTACTTCTTCCTAGAATAAAGATTACCGCTGAAATGCAACTTTACTTTTTATTGTATAAGGGGAAGCAATTTTCCAGAATGTAAAACTACATTCAAAAACAGGAACGTTTTCAGGTAATTGGGAAGAAACATTTGGGGATTTCTCTCTACAAAAACTATTTCTAAATATTTCTAAAAGTTGAAAAGTGAAGACAAAATGGGGTCACTTTTTCTGGATTCTAAAACTACCTAGAAAAATCTTGAACTAGTATAGTAACTGGGAAGAAACATTTGGGGATGTCTCTCTACAGAAAAAATACTTTGAAATATTTCTACAAATTTCTAATTTCTAAAAATGAAAAACTAAGACAAAATGGGGTTGCTTTTTATCAGGGTCCCATGCTGCTGCCTGCCCCCTGGGCTCTCCCAGCCCTCAGGACCCCGCCGCTGGTCACAGCAGCCCCTGCCTGGCTCCTGCCTGCCCACACCGAGGGCATCCACGCCTGCTCCTGGCCATGGAGCTCAGCCAGCGCTGCTGCCGGCTGGGCTTTGCTGCTGCTGCCACCCGGACACTGGCGTGACGGCACCTTCCCTTTAGTGCAACACAAGAAAGGGCCATCACCTAGCCTGGCAGAGAGCAGGGTTAACTTCAGTGTTGTTGAGAGGGCAGGGCCAGAGGGCTCCGGGGCAGAGCAAAGGACATGTTGGTCTCAGGAGGGGCTGGAGGGTGCTGGGCTACTCCTGGGATCTATAGAAGAAATCGGGAATGGGCTGGGACAGGAGAGAGGAAGATCAAAAGAGAGATAAAGGCAGCTCGGGGATACGCATGGGGAGAGGAGGTGGCAGTGGGATCTCTGGATGAGGAGAAGGTTTCCACATAAATGGCTGCTCCGGGGTCCTCTTCTCAGAGCTCTGCAGAGGGCTGCCCAGGCCCTTCTTACTACTAGACTTGCTGCTCAAGATGTTTGGCTGTGAAGAGCAGTTGCCGCCTTTCAACTCCTGTCCAGAGGTGGAACTGTGGAAAGAGGAGGTGGCTGAGGCCCCAGCTGCCAGGGGCACACAGGGAGCCTCCTGCACTGCAGGGCCCTGAGCTGGCAAGGCTCCCCAGCACGGCTGGAGCTGCTGGCACAGCTTGGCCCAGCTGCACAGCTGTCCCTCAAGGCCCCGGCGAGCAGGCCACGCCTCTGGGCAGGCTCCCTGGGCAGGACAAGGCCAGGGCAGTTAAGAGGCCAATGACAGCTCTGGGCAGCAGCAAAACCCTCAGCAGAATTCTTTGGACAATCACGCACAGGCCACAACCCCTCTGCAACCTCCATGGGAACATTCATCCCTCAACAACACCCTGGAGCCCCTGCCAGTCGGGAGCCAAGGCTGGCTCTGGCCCTGGGTTCGCCAGAGGGCTCCAGCTCGGGGCTCCTCCTGCGCCTTGGGCCTCTGGGCACTCAGGGCCAGCTCCGGAGCAACTGCAGCGGGAGGGACGTTGGTGCACGAGTCCCCTTTCCCCGGGGCTGTGAACGAGCTCCAGAGGCCTCCAAGCCTCCAGAGGCACCTCCTGCTTAGGCTGCTGCTGGGCCGTGCAAGGGCACGCCCTGGGGCGGAGCTGCTGCCACACAGCCCTGCTGAATGCTGTGCCCGGCACAACAATTACCTTCTGTGCCTGTACCAGTGTATGGCATTGCCTTCCTTCCTGCAGCAGTAGCTGCCAGGGTGCCATTCCTTCCTCTAGGAAAGCAGCAGCGGGGCAGTCAGGCTGCCATGGATCCCTTGCCACTGTGTGGGCACGGCCTGTCCAGGTGTCACTGAAAGTGTGGGGAAAACAAAAGCCCTCTGTCAACATTTTGGTGTCAGAGTATTAAGGCATTTATTGTGGCGACGATGTTGTTCTGGCCAGGATGTGCAACAGAAATAATTTCATTCTCACATAGCTTGGGGCAGGTTAATCCAGACACATAACAGTGCCAGTGTAGGCCCAATCCCTAAAGCTCTCTCAGAGCAATGCTTGACTTCAAATCACATCTGCATCCACCTGATTTTAAGGACTGTAGCACATCTGCAGTTTCAAGGCATAGTAAAGCCAGTGCTGCACTCTGAGGAATAAGTCCACAGCAAGAGGTGTTGATGTCATTTAATTAATTTGCAGCTCATTGTCTTGATGAGGATGATCATGATAATATAATAGAACATTTCTCTTTTTTTTTTTCTCCCGCAAAATGAAATGGCGCCACTAAGCTTCAGGAGAAGAGAACTGTCAAAGGTGCTGTTTGGCAGTCATCTAGGGAGAGGTGCACAGCAGAAAGATATGCCCTGGAAGGATGCTCTGATGGGCTCCAGCATTTAAACAAGCTTCTTTGATACACAGACTGGGCCATTTTCAAGACGAAATGGCTGCATTAAGTGGTTTCCCAGGCCATGTGCTGGCCAGAAAGCTTTTGAAGCCCATGGAAGTTTAGAGTCCATGAGAAAGGCAGCATCAGTTTGTGTGCCAGGGAAAAACCAAGCATTCAAAAGCTCAAGCTGTGTTTAGAGAAGCCACCAGGCTAATGTAAGCAAGGCCTGAAAGCTTCTCCAGTCCTGCTGAGCAGGTGTGGCAGAGCTGCTGTGTTTTACAGCAGCTCCATGGCAGCACAGCAGCTGCAGGAGAGGGCTCAGGACAGGCTCGGGGCGGAGTGGGGCGGCAGGAAGCTGAGAGAACCCTCTGCACTAGAACTGAGGCAGTTCTTGAAGAAGCAAACAAAGATGGTGCCTTGAAGAGATTGCTGCTGTGATCAAAGTTTGCCTCTGAAGGCTGAGAGGTGAGCTTGTCAGAAATCCCGGGAAATATCAGAGAAAAGGGTTTACATTCGTTTGTGTGGCTAGGTACAAATCTGCAGTGGGAAAAGAGCCTCTCCAGTATACCAGCTGTCTTGGGTTGACTTAGTTCTTCTGAGAATAAAGATTACCAATTAAATGCAATTCTGTTTTTTATTCTAGAAGTGTAAAATGTTCAAAGTTTCCCTAAATTCTACAGCTACTTTGAAAATTCCTAAACGTCTATGGAAAAACGGGAGAATTTTGGTGGGATTTTTTCTAAAAAGAAATATAAATCTAAATATTCCTAAAAATTTCTGATTTCTGAAAATGAAAAACAAAGCCAAAACGTGGTGCGTCAGGAGCCCCATGCCCGGCGGCTTCCTTCCCAGCTCTGGCTGTGGCCAGACACTCAGATCAGCCAGAGCTGGTGGTACCACCCAGAGACCAGAGCTGAAGCCCAGAGGTGTTGCTTAAGCCCTTCCCTGGCAGGAGGGGCCCACCTTCGGTCCTGGCCGGACACCAGGGCCAGGACTTTAGGGGACAGAGGCTCCTGCACTGGATGGTGGCTGAGCATCCACAGCAATGAGCTCAGAATGCAATGGTGGCAGACATGTGTAGCAATGGCTTGAGCATGGCTGATGACAGGTCCAGCTCTCCCTGCCTGAGTTATTTCCCCGGTCTTGTGAAGCTGCTGAGGCGCTCCTGTGGCTGAGGCCCCAGCTGCCAGTGGCACACAGGGAGCCTCCTGCACAGCAGGGCCCAGAGCTGGCAAGGCTCCCCAGCACGGCTGGAGCTGCTGGCACAGCTTGGCCCAGCTGCACAGCTGCCCCTCAAGGCCCCGGCGAGCTGGGCACGGCTCTGGGCAGGCTCCCTGGGCAGGAGCGGGCCCCAGAGCGCCTCTGCCTTTCCAGGGCAATCTCGTGCCTGCTCTTTCTCCTCCCCACAGTGCTTTGCCTCTGGTCTGCAGCCCCGGGGGCCTCCTGTGCCCCAGGGCACGGCCATGGCTCTAAATGCCATGAAATGCACCTCAGTGCCAGTGTAGTAAGGCCCTTGTTGTGCCTGCGGTGCTACCTGGCAGCCCCAGCGGAGCCCGGGGCCGCAGCCCTTCCCCGCCGGGGTCGGGGCTGGCCCGACAGGGATGCGGCGGCTCCAGAGGCCCCCGCACGGCCCCCAAGGGTGGGCTCTGCCCGCCCGCAAAGCCCGCAGGCCGGGCCCGAGGCTTTGCAGGAAGCTTCCTGCTGACTTTGCACAGGGTCGACCGAGAGTGGCCTTTGCTGCGCTGAGAAGACTGAAAAACCCCTCTGCACACCTCATGCGGGACTCCTGCAAGCCACTCCATAGAGATCATAATTACTGCCTTGTGCCTCATGAGGGATCTCACACCCCTGAGCAGGGACCCGAAAATACCACGGTGTGCCTCACAAGGAATCCGGGCACACCAGTGCTGAGACCCCAAGACGGCCTTGTGGGCCTCACAAAAGAACCCAGCCTCCTGCTCACCTTAGCAAGGACTCAGCTCCTCTCCAGGCCTTGATGGCAAGCACTAAACCACCACGGTCATCGCGAGGAAGTCGAGCCCCTGCCAGCCTTACAGATGTCTCCAGCCCCCTGTACACCACAGAAAAGACCCCAAAACGCCATGGAACCTCATGAGGAACCCCAGCCACACACAGCACTTCCAAAGGACCCAAAGCCCCGCACGTCTTACTGCAAAACCCAACACGCAAAAGACCCCCCCCTCCAGCTCGTGTGCCTAATGATGGACCCCGGTCATCTGCCAGGCTTACAGAGGTCCCCCCATCACCTGCATGCCAGAGAAAAGCCAGGCTTGCCATTAACTCTAGCCAGCAGCGTGTTCCCTGACAGAAACCAATTCCCTTCTGGGAATGGGGAATGCGTGTGGTGGGGCCGGCTGCACCTGTGGGAGCAATGGGGAGCGTCAGCCCGTGCTGTGCTGCGCTGCTGAGCTGGCAGCACGGTGGATGCGAGCAGGACGTTCTCCGTTTCCCCCAGAGCTGGGGCCTGCAGGCACCTTGCCGCCCCCTTGGCACAGGCTGTGCCACCCAACAAAGCCCAGCAGGTCGGGAGGAGAGCCCGGGGGCAGCAGGAAGCTGAGAGAAGGCCCTGCTCTAGAACTGAGGGAGTTCCACCAGAAGCAGACAAAGATGGTAACTTGAAGAGATTCCCACTGTGCTCAAAGTTTGTCTGAGAAGACTAAGACGTGAGCTTGTCAAACATCCCAGGAAGTATCTGGGAAAAGATTTTTTATGTATGTTGGTTGTGACTAGGTACAAAGCTCCTGCGGGGAAAGAGCCTTTGCAGCAGGCTGGCTGAGGGGGTCTTACTTCTTCCTAGAATAAAGATTACCGCTGAAATGCAACTTTACTTTTTATTGTATAAGGGGAAGCAATTTTCCAGAATGTAAAACTACATTCAAAAACAGGAACGTTTTCAGGTAATTGGGAAGAAACATTTGGGGATTTCTCTCTACAAAAACTATTTCTAAATATTTCTAAAAGTTGAAAAGTGAAGACAAAATGGGGTCACTTTTTCTGGATTCTAAAACTACCTAGAAAAATCTTGAACTAGTATAGTAACTGGGAAGAAACATTTGGGGATGTCTCTCTACAGAAAAAATACTTTGAAATATTTCTACAAATTTCTAATTTCTAAAAATGAAAAACTAAGACAAAATGGGGTTGCTTTTTATCAGGGTCCCATGCTGCTGCCTGCCCCCTGGGCTCTCCCAGCCCTCAGGACCCCGCCGCTGGTCACAGCAGCCCCTGCCTGGCTCCTGCCTGCCCACACCGAGGGCATCCACGCCTGCTCCTGGCCATGGAGCTCAGCCAGCGCTGCTGCCGGCTGGGCTTTGCTGCTGCTGCCACCCGGACACTGGCGTGACGGCACCTTCCCTTTAGTGCAACACAAGAAAGGGCCATCACCTAGCCTGGCAGAGAGCAGGGTTAACTTCAGTGTTGTTGAGAGGGCAGGGCCAGAGGGCTCCGGGGCAGAGCAAAGGACATGTTGGTCTCAGGAGGGGCTGGAGGGTGCTGGGCTACTCCTGGGATCTATAGAAGAAATCGGGAATGGGCTGGGACAGGAGAGAGGAAGATCAAAAGAGAGATAAAGGCAGCTCGGGGATACGCATGGGGAGAGGAGGTGGCAGTGGGATCTCTGGATGAGGAGAAGGTTTCCACATAAATGGCTGCTCCGGGGTCCTCTTCTCAGAGCTCTGCAGAGGGCTGCCCAGGCCCTTCTTACTACTAGACTTGCTGCTCAAGATGTTTGGCTGTGAAGAGCAGTTGCCGCCTTTCAACTCCTGTCCAGAGGTGGAACTGTGGAAAGAGGAGGTGGCTGAGGCCCCAGCTGCCAGGGGCACACAGGGAGCCTCCTGCACTGCAGGGCCCTGAGCTGGCAAGGCTCCCCAGCACGGCTGGAGCTGCTGGCACAGCTTGGCCCAGCTGCACAGCTGTCCCTCAAGGCCCCGGCGAGCAGGCCACGCCTCTGGGCAGGCTCCCTGGGCAGGACAAGGCCAGGGCAGTTAAGAGGCCAATGACAGCTCTGGGCAGCAGCAAAACCCTCAGCAGAATTCTTTGGACAATCACGCACAGGCCACAACCCCTCTGCAACCTCCATGGGAACATTCATCCCTCAACAACACCCTGGAGCCCCTGCCAGTCGGGAGCCAAGGCTGGCTCTGGCCCTGGGTTCGCCAGAGGGCTCCAGCTCGGGGCTCCTCCTGCGCCTTGGGCCTCTGGGCACTCAGGGCCAGCTCCGGAGCAACTGCAGCGGGAGGGACGTTGGTGCACGAGTCCCCTTTCCCCGGGGCTGTGAACGAGCTCCAGAGGCCTCCAAGCCTCCAGAGGCACCTCCTGCTTAGGCTGCTGCTGGGCCGTGCAAGGGCACGCCCTGGGGCGGAGCTGCTGCCACACAGCCCTGCTGAATGCTGTGCCCGGCACAACAATTACCTTCTGTGCCTGTACCAGTGTATGGCATTGCCTTCCTTCCTGCAGCAGTAGCTGCCAGGGTGCCATTCCTTCCTCTAGGAAAGCAGCAGCGGGGCAGTCAGGCTGCCATGGATCCCTTGCCACTGTGTGGGCACGGCCTGTCCAGGTGTCACTGAAAGTGTGGGGAAAACAAAAGCCCTCTGTCAACATTTTGGTGTCAGAGTATTAAGGCATTTATTGTGGCGACGATGTTGTTCTGGCCAGGATGTGCAACAGAAATAATTTCATTCTCACATAGCTTGGGGCAGGTTAATCCAGACACATAACAGTGCCAGTGTAGGCCCAATCCCTAAAGCTCTCTCAGAGCAATGCTTGACTTCAAATCACATCTGCATCCACCTGATTTTAAGGACTGTAGCACATCTGCAGTTTCAAGGCATAGTAAAGCCAGTGCTGCACTCTGAGGAATAAGTCCACAGCAAGAGGTGTTGATGTCATTTAATTAATTTGCAGCTCATTGTCTTGATGAGGATGATCATGATAATATAATAGAACATTTCTCTTTTTTTTTTTCTCCCGCAAAATGAAATGGCGCCACTAAGCTTCAGGAGAAGAGAACTGTCAAAGGTGCTGTTTGGCAGTCATCTAGGGAGAGGTGCACAGCAGAAAGATATGCCCTGGAAGGATGCTCTGATGGGCTCCAGCATTTAAACAAGCTTCTTTGATACACAGACTGGGCCATTTTCAAGACGAAATGGCTGCATTAAGTGGTTTCCCAGGCCATGTGCTGGCCAGAAAGCTTTTGAAGCCCATGGAAGTTTAGAGTCCATGAGAAAGGCAGCATCAGTTTGTGTGCCAGGGAAAAACCAAGCATTCAAAAGCTCAAGCTGTGTTTAGAGAAGCCACCAGGCTAATGTAAGCAAGGCCTGAAAGCTTCTCCAGTCCTGCTGAGCAGGTGTGGCAGAGCTGCTGTGTTTTACAGCAGCTCCATGGCAGCACAGCAGCTGCAGGAGAGGGCTCAGGACAGGCTCGGGGCGGAGTGGGGCGGCAGGAAGCTGAGAGAACCCTCTGCACTAGAACTGAGGCAGTTCTTGAAGAAGCAAACAAAGATGGTGCCTTGAAGAGATTGCTGCTGTGATCAAAGTTTGCCTCTGAAGGCTGAGAGGTGAGCTTGTCAGAAATCCCGGGAAATATCAGAGAAAAGGGTTTACATTCGTTTGTGTGGCTAGGTACAAATCTGCAGTGGGAAAAGAGCCTCTCCAGTATACCAGCTGTCTTGGGTTGACTTAGTTCTTCTGAGAATAAAGATTACCAATTAAATGCAATTCTGTTTTTTATTCTAGAAGTGTAAAATGTTCAAAGTTTCCCTAAATTCTACAGCTACTTTGAAAATTCCTAAACGTCTATGGAAAAACGGGAGAATTTTGGTGGGATATTTTCTAAAAAGAAATATAAATCTAAATATTCCTAAAAATTTCTGATTTCTGAAAATGAAAAACAAAGCCAAAACGTGGTGCGTCAGGAGCCCCATGCCCGGCGGCTTCCTTCCCAGCTCTGGCTGTGGCCAGACACTGAGATCAGCCAGAGCTGGTGGTACCACCCAGAGACCAGAGCTGAAGCCCAGAGGTGTTGCTTAAGCCCTTCCCTGGCAGGAGGGGCCCACCTTCGGTCCTGGCCGGACACCAGGGCCAGGACTTTAGGGGACAGAGGCTCCTGCACTGGATGGTGGCTGAGCATCCACAGCAATGAGCTCAGAATGCAATGGTGGCAGACATGTGTAGCAATGGCTTGAGCATGGCTGATGACAGGTCCAGCTCTCCCTGCCTGAGTTATTTCCCCGGTCTTGTGAAGCTGCCGAGGCGCTCCTGTGGCTGAGGCCCCAGCTGCCGGTGGCACACAGGGAGCCTCCTGCACAGCAGGGCCCTGAGCTGGCAAGGCTCCCCAGCACGGCTGGAGCTGCTGGCACAGCTTGGCCCAGCTGCACAGCTGCCCCTCAAGGCCCCGGCGAGCTGGGCACGGCTCTGGGCAGGCTCCCTGGGCAGGAGCGGGCCCCAGAGCGCCTCTGCCTTTCCAGGGCAATCTCGTGCCTGCTCTTTCTCCTCCCCACAGTGCTTTGCCTCTGGTCTGCAGCCCCGGGGGCCTCCTGTGCCCCAGGGCACGGCCATGGCTCTAAATGCCATGAAATGCACCTCAGTGCCAGTGTAGTAAGGCCCTTGTTGTGCCTGCGGTGCTACCTGGCAGCCCCAGCGGAGCCCGGGGCCGCAGCCCTTCCCCGCCGGGGTCGGGGCTGGCCCGACAGGGATGCGGCGGCTCCAGAGGCCCCGCACGGCCCCCAAGGATGGGCTCTGCCCGCCCGCAAAGCCCGCAGGCCGGGCCCGAGGCTTTGCAGGAAGCTTCCTGCTGACTTTGCACAGGGTCGACCGAGAGTGGCCTTTGCTGCGCTGAGAAGACTGAAAAACCCCTCTGCACACCTCATGCGGGACTCCTGCAAGCCACTCCATAGAGATCATAATTACTGCCTTGTGCCTCATGAGGGATCTCACACCCCTGAGCAGGGACCCGAAAATACCACGGTGTGCCTCACAAGGAATCCGGGCACACCAGTGCTGAGACCCCAAGACGGCCTTGTGGGCCTCACAAAAGAACCCAGCCTCCTGCTCACCTTAGCAAGGACTCAGCTCCTCTCCAGGCCTTGATGGCAAGCACTAAACCACCACGGTCATCGCGAGGAAGTCGAGCCCCTGCCAGCCTTACAGATGTCTCCAGCCCCCTGTACACCACAGAAAAGACCCCAAAACGCCATGGAACCTCATGAGGAACCCCAGCCACACACAGCACTTCCAAAGGACCCAAAGCCCCGCACGTCTTACTGCAAAACCCAACACGCAAAAGACCCCCCCCTCCAGCTCGTGTGCCTAATGATGGACCCCGGTCATCTGCCAGGCTTACAGAGGTCCCCCCATCACCTGCATGCCAGAGAAAAGCCAGGCTTGCCATTAACTCTAGCCAGCAGCGTGTTCCCTGACAGAAACCAATTCCCTTCTGGGAATGGGGAATGCGTGTGGTGGGGCCGGCTGCACCTGTGGGAGCAATGGGGAGCGTCAGCCCGTGCTGTGCTGCGCTGCTGAGCTGGCAGCACGGTGGATGCGGGCAGGACGTTCTCCGTTTCCCCCAGAGCTGGGGCCTGCAGGCACCTTGCCGCCCCCTTGGCACAGGCTGTGCCACCCAACAAAGCCCAGCAGGTCGGTAGGAGAGCCCGGGGGCAGCAGGAAGCTGAGAGAAGGCCCTGCTCTAGAACTGAGGGAGTTCCACCAGAAGCAGACAAAGATGGTAACTTGAAGAGATTCCCACTGTGCTCAAAGTTTGTCTGAGAAGACTAAGACGTGAGCTTGTCAAACATCCCAGGAAGTATCTGGGAAAAGATTTTTTATGTATGTTGGTTGTGACTAGGTACAAAGCTCCTGCGGGGAAAGAGCCTTTGCAGCAGGCTGGCTGAGGGGGTCTTACTTCTTCCTAGAATAAAGATTACCGCTGAAATGCAACTTTACTTTTTATTGTATAAGGGGAAGCAATTTTCCAGAATGTAAAACTACATTCAAAAACAGGAACGTTTTCAGGTAATTGGGAAGAAACATTTGGGGATTTCTCTCTACAAAAACTATTTCTAAATATTTCTAAAAGTTGAAAAGTGAAGACAAAATGGGGTCACTTTTTCTGGATTCTAAAACTACCTAGAAAAATCTTGAACTAGTATAGTAACTGGGAAGAAACATTTGGGGATGTCTCTCTACAGAAAAAATACTTTGAAATATTTCTACAAATTTCTAATTTCTAAAAATGAAAAACTAAGACAAAATGGGGTTGCTTTTTATCAGGGTCCCATGCTGCTGCCTGCCCCCTGGGCTCTCCCAGCCCTCAGGACCCCGCCGCTGGTCACAGCAGCCCCTGCCTGGCTCCTGCCTGCCCACACCGAGGGCATCCACGCCTGCTCCTGGCCATGGAGCTCAGCCAGCGCTGCTGCCGGCTGGGCTTTGCTGCTGCTGCCACCCGGACACTGGCGTGACGGCACCTTCCCTTTGGTGCAACACAAGAAAGGGCCATCACCTAGCCTGGCAGAGAGCAGGGTTAACTTCAGTGTTGTTGAGAGGGCAGGGCCAGAGGGCTCCGGGGCAGAGCAAAGGACATGTTGGTCTCAGGAGGGGCTGGAGGGTGCTGGGCTACTCCTGGGATCTATAGAAGAAATCGGGAATGGGCTGGGACAGGAGAGAGGAAGATCAAAAGAGAGATAAAGGCAGCTCGGGGATACGCATGGGGAGAGGAGGTGGCAGTGGGATCTCTGGATGAGGAGAAGGTTTCCACATAAATGGCTGCTCCGGGGTCCTCTTCTCAGAGCTCTGCAGAGGGCTGCCCAGGCCCTTCTTACTACTAGACTTGCTGCTCAAGATGTTTGGCTGTGAAGAGCAGTTGCCGCCTTTCAACTCCTGTCCAGAGGTGGAACTGTGGAAAGAGGAGGTGGCTGAGGCCCCAGCTGCCAGGGACACACAGGGAGCCTCCTGCACTGCAGGGCCCTGAGCTGGCAAGGCTCCCCAGCACGGCTGGAGCTGCTGGCACAGCTTGGCCCAGCTGCACAGCTGTCCCTCAAGGCCCCGGCGAGCAGGCCACGCCTCTGGGCAGGCTCCCTGGGCAGGACAAGGCCAGGGCAGTTAAGAGGCCAATGACAGCTCTGGGCAGCAGCAAAACCCTCAGCAGAATTCTTTGGACAATCACGCACAGGCCACAACCCCTCTGCAACCTCCATGGGAACATTCATCCCTCAACAACACCCTGGAGCCCCTGCCAGTCGGGAGCCAAGGCTGGCTCTGGCCCTGGGTTCGCCAGAGGGCTCCAGCTCGGGGCTCCTCCTGCGCCTTGGGCCTCTGGGCACTCAGGGCCAGCTCCGGAGCAACTGCAGCGGGAGGGACGTTGGTGCACGAGTCCCCTTTCCCCGGGGCTGTGAACGAGCTCCAGAGGCCTCCAAGCCTCCAGAGGCACCTCCTGCTTAGGCTGCTGCTGGGCCGTGCAAGGGCACGCCCTGGGGCGGAGCTGCTGCCACACAGCCCTGCTGAATGCTGTGCCCGGCACAACAATTACCTTCTGTGCCTGTACCAGTGTATGGCATTGCCTTCCTTCCTGCAGCAGTAGCTGCCAGGGTGCCATTCCTTCCTCTAGGAAAGCAGCAGCGGGGCAGTCAGGCTGCCATGGATCCCTTGCCACTGTGTGGGCACGGCCTGTCCAGGTGTCACTGAAAGTGTGGGGAAAACAAAAGCCCTCTGTCAACATTTTGGTGTCAGAGTATTAAGGCATTTATTGTGGCGACGATGTTGTTCTGGCCAGGATGTGCAACAGAAATAATTTCATTCTCACATAGCTTGGGGCAGGTTAATCCAGACACATAACAGTGCCAGTGTAGGCCCAATCCCTAAAGCTCTCTCAGAGCAATGCTTGACTTCAAATCACATCTGCATCCACCTGATTTTAAGGACTGTAGCACATCTGCAGTTTCAAGGCATAGTAAAGCCAGTGCTGCACTCTGAGGAATAAGTCCACAGCAAGAGGTGTTGATGTCATTTAATTAATTTGCAGCTCATTGTCTTGATGAGGATGATCATGATAATATAATAGAACATTTCTCTTTTTTTTTTTCTCCCGCAAAATGAAATGGCGCCACTAAGCTTCAGGAGAAGAGAACTGTCAAAGGTGCTGTTTGGCAGTCATCTAGGGAGAGGTGCACAGCAGAAAGATATGCCCTGGAAGGATGCTCTGATGGGCTCCAGCATTTAAACAAGCTTCTTTGATACACAGACTGGGCCATTTTCAAGACGAAATGGCTGCATTAAGTGGTTTCCCAGGCCATGTGCTGGCCAGAAAGCTTTTGAAGCCCATGGAAGTTTAGAGTCCATGAGAAAGGCAGCATCAGTTTCTGTGCCAGGGAAAAACCAAGCATTCAAAAGCTCAAGCTGTGTTTAGAGAAGCCACCAGGCTAATGTAAGCAAGGCCTGAAAGCTTCTCCAGTCCTGCTGAGCAGGTGTGGCAGAGCTGCTGTGTTTTACAGCAGCTCCATGGCAGCACAGCAGCTGCAGGAGAGGGCTCAGGACAGGCTTGGGGCGGAGTGGGGCGGCAGGAAGCTGAGAGAACCCTCTGCACTAGAACTGAGGCAGTTCTTGAAGAAGCAAACAAAGATGGTGCCTTGAAGAGATTGCTGCTGTGATCAAAGTTTGCCTCTGAAGGCTGAGAGGTGAGCTTGTCAGAAATCCCGGGAAATATCAGAGAAAAGGGTTTACATTCGTTTGTGTGGCTAGGTACAAATCTGCAGTGGGAAAAGAGCCTCTCCAGTATACTAGCTGTCTTGGGTTGACTTAGTTCTTCTGAGAATAAAGATTACCAATTAAATGCAATTCTGTTTTTTATTCTAGAAGTGTAAAATGTTCAAAGTTTCCCTAAATTCTACAGCTACTTTGAAAATTCCTAAACGTCTATGGAAAAACGGGAGAATTTTGGTGGGATTTTTTCTAAAAAGAAATATAAATCTAAATATTCCTAAAAATTTCTGATTTCTGAAAATGAAAAACAAAGCCAAAACGTGGTGCGTCAGGAGCCCCATGCCCGGCGGCTTCCTTCCCAGCTCTGGCTGTGGCCAGACACTCAGATCAGCCAGAGCTGGTGGTACCACCCAGAGACCAGAGCTGAAGCCCAGAGGTGTTGCTTAAGCCCTTCCCTGGCAGGAGGGGCCCACCTTCGGTCCTGGCCGGACACCAGGGCCAGGACTTTAGGGGACAGAGGCTCCTGCACTGGATGGTGGCTGAGCATCCACAGCAATGAGCTCAGAATGCAATGGTGGCAGACATGTGTAGCAATGGCTTGAGCATGGCTGATGACAGGTCCAGCTCTCCCTGCCTGAGTTATTTCCCCGGTCTTGTGAAGCTGCCGAGGCGCTCCTGTGGCTGAGGCCCCAGCTGCCAGTGGCACACAGGGAGCCTCCTGCACAGCAGGGCCCAGAGCTGGCAAGGCTCCCCAGCACGGCTGGAGCTGCTGGCACAGCTTGGCCCAGCTGCACAGCTGCCCCTCAAGGCCCCGGCGAGCTGGGCACGGCTCTGGGCAGGCTCCCTGGGCAGGAGCGGGCCCCAGAGCGCCTCTGCCTTTCCAGGGCAATCTCGTGCCTGCTCTTTCTCCTCCCCACAGTGCTTTGCCTCTGGTCTGCAGCCCCGGGGGCCTCCTGTGCCCCAGGGCACGGCCATGGCTCTAAATGCCATGAAATGCACCTCAGTGCCAGTGTAGTAAGGCCCTTGTTGTGCCTGCGGTGCTACCTGGCAGCCCCAGCGGAGCCCGGGGCCGCAGCCCTTCCCCGCCGGGGTCGGGGCTGGCCCGACAGGGATGCGGCGGCTCCAGAGGCCCCCGCACGGCCCCCAAGGGTGGGCTCTGCCCGCCCGCAAAGCCCGCAGGCCGGGCCCGAGGCTTTGCAGGAAGCTTCCTGCTGACTTTGCACAGGGTCGACCGAGAGTGGCCTTTGCTGCGCTGAGAAGACTGGAAAACCCCTCTGCACACCTCATGCGGGACTCCTGCAAGCCACTCCATAGAGATCATAATTACTCCCTTGTGCCTCATGAGGGATCTCACACCCCTGAGCAGGGACCCGAAAATACCACGGTGTGCCTCACAAGGAATCCGGGCACACCAATGCTGAGACCCCAAGACGGCCTTGTGGGCCTCACAAAAGAACCCAGCCTCCTGCTCACCTTAGCAAGGACTCAGCTCCTCTCCAGGCCTTGATGGCAAGCACTAAACCACCACGGTCATCGCGAGGAAGTCGAGCCCCTGCCAGCCTTACAGATGTCTCCAGCCCCCTGTACACCACAGAAAAGACCCCAAAACGCCATGGAACCTCATGAGGAACCCCAGCCACACACAGCACTTCCAAAGGACCCAAAGCCCCGCACGTCTTACTGCAAAACCCAACACGCAAAAGACCCCCCCCTCCAGCTCGTGTGCCTAATGATGGACCCCGGTCATCTGCCAGGCTTACAGAGGTCCCCCCATCACCTGCATGCCAGAGAAAAGCCAGGCTTGCCATTAACTCTAGCCAGCAGCGTGTTCCCTGACAGAAACCAATTCCCTTCTGGGAATGGGGAATGCGTGTGGTGGGGCCGGCTGCACCTGTGGGAGCAATGGGGAGCGTCAGCCCATGCTGTGCTGCGCTGCTGAGCTGGCAGCACGGTGGATGCGGGCAGGACGTTCTCCGTTTCCCCCAGAGCTGGGGCCTGCAGGCACCTTGCCGCCCCCTTGGCACAGGCTGTGCCACCCAACAAAGCCCAGCAGGTCGGGAGGAGAGCCCGGGGGCAGCAGGAAGCTGAGAGAAGGCCCTGCTCTAGAACTGAGGGAGTTCCACCAGAAGCAGACAAAGATGGTAACTTGAAGAGATTCCCACTGTGCTCAAAGTTTGTCTGAGAAGACTAAGACGTGAGCTTGTCAAACATCCCAGGAAGTATCTGGGAAAAGATTTTTTATGTATGTTGGTTGTGACTAGGTACAAAGCTCCTGCGGGGAAAGAGCCTTTGCAGCAGGCTGGCTGAGGGGGTCTTACTTCTTCCTAGAATAAAGATTACCGCTGAAATGCAACTTTACTTTTTATTGTATAAGGGGAAGCAATTTTCCAGAATGTAAAACTACATTCAAAAACAGGAACGTTTTCAGGTAATTGGGAAGAAACATTTGGGGATTTCTCTCTACAAAAACTATTTCTAAATATTTCTAAAAGTTGAAAAGTGAAGACAAAATGGGGTCACTTTTTCTGGATTCTAAAACTACCTAGAAAAATCTTGAACTAGTATAGTAACTGGGAAGAAACATTTGGGGATGTCTCTCTACAGAAAAAATACTTTGAAATATTTCTACAAATTTCTAATTTCTAAAAATGAAAAACTAAGACAAAATGGGGTTGCTTTTTATCAGGGTCCCATGCTGCTGCCTGCCCCCTGGGCTCTCCCAGCCCTCAGGACCCCGCCGCTGGTCACAGCAGCCCCTGCCTGGCTCCTGCCTGCCCACACCGAGGGCATCCACGCCTGCTCCTGGCCATGGAGCTCAGCCAGCGCTGCTGCCGGCTGGGCTTTGCTGCTGCTGCCACCCGGACACTGGCGTGACGGCACCTTCCCTTTGGTGCAACACAAGAAAGGGCCATCACCTAGCCTGGCAGAGAGCAGGGTTAACTTCAGTGTTGTTGAGAGGGCAGGGCCAGAGGGCTCCGGGGCAGAGCAAAGGACATGTTGGTCTCAGGAGGGGCTGGAGGGTGCTGGGCTACTCCTGGGATCTATAGAAGAAATCGGGAATGGGCTGGGACAGGAGAGAGGAAGATCAAAAGAGAGATAAAGGCAGCTCGGGGATACGCATGGGGAGAGGAGGTGGCAGTGGGATCTCTGGATGAGGAGAAGGTTTCCACATAAATGGCTGCTCCGGGGTCCTCTTCTCAGAGCTCTGCAGAGGGCTGCCCAGGCCCTTCTTACTACTAGACTTGCTGCTCAAGATGTTTGGCTGTGAAGAGCAGTTGCCGCCTTTCAACTCCTGTCCAGAGGTGGAACTGTGGAAAGAGGAGGTGGCTGAGGCCCCAGCTGCCAGGGGCACACAGGGAGCCTCCTGCACTGCAGGGCCCTGAGCTGGCAAGGCTCCCCAGCACGGCTGGAGCTGCTGGCACAGCTTGGCCCAGCTGCACAGCTGTCCCTCAAGGCCCCGGCGAGCAGGCCACGCCTCTGGGCAGGCTCCCTGGGCAGGACAAGGCCAGGGCAGTTAAGAGGCCAATGACAGCTCTGGGCAGCAGCAAAACCCTCAGCAGAATTCTTTGGACAATCACGCACAGGCCACAACCCCTCTGCAACCTCCATGGGAACATTCATCCCTCAACAACACCCTGGAGCCCCTGCCAGTCGGGAGCCAAGGCTGGCTCTGGCCCTGGGTTCGCCAGAGGGCTCCAGCTCGGGGCTCCTCCTGCGCCTTGGGCCTCTGGGCACTCAGGGCCAGCTCCGGAGCAACTGCAGCGGGAGGGACGTTGGTGCACGAGTCCCCTTTCCCCGGGGCTGTGAACGAGCTCCAGAGGCCTCCAAGCCTCCAGAGGCACCTCCTGCTTAGGCTGCTGCTGGGCCGTGCAAGGGCACGCCCTGGGGCGGAGCTGCTGCCACACAGCCCTGCTGAATGCTGTGCCCGGCACAACAATTACCTTCTGTGCCTGTACCAGTGTATGGCATTGCCTTCCTTCCTGCAGCAGTAGCTGCCAGGGTGCCATTCATTCCTCTAGGAAAGCAGCAGCGGGGCAGTCAGGCTGCCATGGATCCCTTGCCACTGTGTGGGCACGGCCTGTCCAGGTGTCACTGAAAGTGTGGGGAAAACAAAAGCCCTCTGTCAACATTTTGGTGTCAGAGTATTAAGGCATTTATTGTGGCGACGATGTTGTTCTGGCCAGGATGTGCAACAGAAATAATTTCATTCTCACATAGCTTGGGGCAGGTTAATCCAGACACATAACAGTGCCAGTGTAGGCCCAATCCCTAAAGCTCTCTCAGAGCAATGCTTGACTTCAAATCACATCTGCATCCACCTGATTTTAAGGACTGTAGCACATCTGCAGTTTCAAGGCATAGTAAAGCCAGTGCTGCACTCTGAGGAATAAGTCCACAGCAAGAGGTGTTGATGTCATTTAATTAATTTGCAGCTCATTGTCTTGATGAGGATGATCATGATAATATAATAGAACATTTCTCTTTTTTTTTTTCTCCCGCAAAATGAAATGGCGCCACTAAGCTTCAGGAGAAGAGAACTGTCAAAGGTGCTGTTTGGCAGTCATCTAGGGAGAGGTGCACAGCAGAAAGATATGCCCTGGAAGGATGCTCTGATGGGCTCCAGCATTTAAACAAGCTTCTTTGATACACAGACTGGGCCATTTTCAAGACGAAATGGCTGCATTAAGTGGTTTCCCAGGCCATGTGCTGGCCAGAAAGCTTTTGAAGCCCATGGAAGTTTAGAGTCCATGAGAAAGGCAGCATCAGTTTCTGTGCCAGGGAAAAACCAAGCATTCAAAAGCTCAAGCTGTGTTTAGAGAAGCCACCAGGCTAATGTAAGCAAGGCCTGAAAGCTTCTCCAGTCCTGCTGAGCAGGTGTGGCAGAGCTGCTGTGTTTTACAGCAGCTCCATGGCAGCACAGCAGCTGCAGGAGAGGGCTCAGGACAGGCTCGGGGCGGAGTGGGGCGGCAGGAAGCTGAGAGAACCCTCTGCACTAGAACTGAGGCAGTTCTTGAAGAAGCAAACAAAGATGGTGCCTTGAAGAGATTGCTGCTGTGATCAAAGTTTGCCTCTGAAGGCTGAGAGGTGAGCTTGTCAGAAATCCCGGGAAATATCAGAGAAAAGGGTTTACATTCGTTTGTGTGGCTAGGTACAAATCTGCAGTGGGAAAAGAGCCTCTCCAGTATACCAGCTGTCTTGGGTTGACTTAGTTCTTCTGAGAATAAAGATTACCAATTAAATGCAATTCTGTTTTTTATTCTAGAAGTGTAAAATGTTCAAAGTTTCCCTAAATTCTACAGCTACTTTGAAAATTCCTAAAGGTCTATGGAAAAACGGGAGAATTTTGGTGGGATTTTTTCTAAAAAGAAATATAAATCTAAATATTCCTAAAAATTTCTGATTTCTGAAAATGAAAAACAAAGCCAAAACGTGGTGCGTCAGGAGCCCCATGCCCGGCGGCTTCCTTCCCAGCTCTGGCTGTGGCCAGACACTCAGATCAGCCAGTGCTGGTGGTACCACCCAGAGACCAGAGCTGAAGCCCAGAGGTGTTGCTTAAGCCCTTCCCTGGCAGGAGGGGCCCACCTTCGGTCCTGGCCGGACACCAGGGCCAGGACTTTAGGGGACAGAGGCTCCTGCACTGGATGGTGGCTGAGCATCCACAGCAATGAGCTCAGAATGCAATGGTGGCAGACATGTGTAGCAATGGCTTGAGCATGGCTGATGACAGGTCCAGCTCTCCCTGCCTGAGTTATTTCCCCGGTTTTGTGAAGCTGCAGAGGCGCTCCTGTGAAGAGAGGTGGTGGCTGAGGCCCCAGCTGCCAGTGGCACACAGGGAGCCTCCTGCACAGCAGGGCCCTGAGCTGGCAAGGCTCCCCAGCACGGCTGGAGTTGCTGGCACAGCTTGGCCCAGCTGCACAGCTGCCCCTCAAGGCCCTGGCAAGGAGGTCACGGCTCTGGGCAGGCTCCCTGGGCAGGAGCGGGCCCCAGAGTGCCTCTGCCTTTCAGGGCAATCTCGTCCCTGCTCTTTCTCCTTCCCCATGTGCTTTGCCTCTGGTCTGTGCCCCTGGGGCTGCTCTTGGCCAGGCAGACTCAGTGGGAGCCAGCGCTGGCTACAGCCCCAGCGGGCCCCCCAGTATAAGGCCCAGCTATGAGGAGGCCAATGAAAGCTCTGGGCAGCAGCAGAACCCTCAGCAGAGTTCTTTGGACAGCCATGGTCTGCTCAGAGCTCCACTGCAACCTCACTGGGAATGTTTCCTGTCTACACTACGCTTTCAAAAGAAGCTCTTTAGGGGAGAAATGATAAAAACACTCACTGATTTCTCTTCCAGTAACACCAGATTCCAACACAGCATAAGATGATGATTAGCTCCAAACAAAGCAGGCCTGCCATTAACCCTAGCCAGGAGCTTGTTCCCTTACAGACACCCTTTCCAAGGCCCTTCTGGGAACCAGGAACATGTGCTGTGGTTCCAGCTGCACCTGTGGGAGCAATGGGGAGCGTCAGCCCGTGCTGTGCTGCACTGCTGAGCTGGCAGCACGATGGATACGGGCAGGACTTTCTCCGTTTCCCCCAGAGCTGGGGCCTACAGGCACCTTGCCGTCCCTTGGCACAGGCTGTGCCACCCAACAAAGCCCAGCAGGTCGGGAGGAGAGCCCAGGGGCAGCGCAGCTGCTTGGGCAGTCGCTGCTTGGAGGGACACGGGCCAAAGCCATCCCTGAGCAGCCACTGCCAGCCCTGGCCCTCCCTGCCCCGTGACATCTCCCCAGCCCCAGGGTACAGAGTCAGGCCCTGTCAGGACCCACTGGAGCCTTGCTCTCCCCCTCTGCCCTTTGCCCACCATGGGCACCCCGTGCAGCCGCTCCCAGGTTTCGGGACGTGTCTCCCACGGAGGGAGCCAGCAGGACGGGTCAGTACGCGAGTGCCCTGAGCCTGCTCGGGACAATTCCTCTGGGCTGTGCCCATCTTGCCTGGGTTTGTCAAAAGTAAACATTAAGAATTAAAAGCAATTTTTTTTTTTATTGTCAAAGTGTCAGAATGTTCAAGGTTTCTGTAACTGTAATACTAATTTGACAAGCAGAGAACTTTTGGAATAAAGGCGAACAAATATCTGGGGTGTGTATTTTATGAAAAACTTTTCTAAATGCTACAAATGAAAAACATATCAAAATGTTTCAAATGAAAAACAAAGATAACATGAAGGTCTTTTTGGTTTCACGAGCCCCATGCCTGGCTTCTGCCTGCCCAGCCCTGGCTGTGCCCAGACAAGCAGCTCTGCCAGTGCTGGTGGTAGCACAGAGACACCTGAGCTGGAGCTGGACTCAAGCCATTGATAAATGAGTAATGTGCCATTTGACTCTCATAATTAAAAGACAAATGTAATGTATATATGTTAAGCAAAGTTTTATAGATTTATGTTTTACCCCCCTGTCATGGTTTGGGCCTGGCACAGAGCCAGTGCCCCCATGAGAATACCCTCTCCCTGGTGCCTGCTGTGAGATGTGACCAGGAATAAGCAAAGCAGGCTCCAGCTTAAACATAAAGAAAACTTTATTACCTAAACTACAAGAAAAGAAGGAAAAACCTATAAGGGAAAAAAAATTGAAACCCTCACAAAAAAGCACTTTCCTCCTCCCCACCACCAAAAATTTCCCAATCCGATACATTCCCCCAAATCACCAACTGCCCAGTCTGGCACCATCCTTTAGAATACTCCAACTTCAGTCCATGAAGAGGAGAGGAGTCCTTCTTGCACCATAGGCTTCCCCTGGAAACACGCTGAAACCTCGTGTGCTTCCATGTCACTCGGCACTGCCTGGAAAGTCCTTTTGCCGTGGTGACATCTTCCTTCCATGCCGAGTGCTCTCACCACTGTGCATGGACCAGAGCTGCTTTTAGGGTTGTCTTTTAAGGATGCCTTGTCTCACTCCAAAAAGGCACAGTCTCTGCTTTGGGACATCTGTTCCCCCCATTTTCTTCCAACCCCCTGGGGACGAGGGGTCCCCACAATGAACCCTCCTGGTTCTGAGGCACTGCCTCCCCCTAAGTGCAGTCTCTGTGTCACAGGAATAAAACTGAGTCTATGGCTACACAAGAAAAGTCCAGCCAAAAGGCCACTCCAATCATCTCTCCCCACTCAGCCAGTCTTCTCCACATCCCTCGGGCCTAGTTCTTGATTATCTCATTTCCTATCTTTCTTCTTATTCAGCTCCGAGGAGGATCAGCATTTTTTCGAGGTCCCAGTCATGAAAGAAAGGGTTAAAAATTCAGTCTCTGTCTGTCCCAGAGCTCCGGCACTCCCACACTCGCTGCTGCTCCGGCCGGCACCTCCTTGCTGCATTCCCCCCCCTTTTCCTCCTGGGCCGTCCGCTATCACATTCAGACGCCGGCTCTCCTCTCTCTCTCCTGGGGGGGAATGGCTGCCCGATGGCTGTCTCTTGGTATTAATTAAAGCCCAAGTATTAATAAGATTGTTTTTAAAATGAGTTCCATTATCCGACTCAATTCTTTCGGGAGTACCGTGCCTCCAAAGGACCTGCTTCTCAAGGCCCAAGATAGTGTTACGGGCTGTAGCATGGGACACAGGGTAGGTTTCCAACCATCCTGTGGTGGCTTCTACCATGGTTAGTACATAGCGCTTGCCCTGGCGTGTCTGGGGCAGTGTGATGTAATCAATCTGCCAGGCCTCCCCGTATTTGTACTTAGACCACCGCCCCCCATACCAGAGGGGCTTCAGTCGCTTGGCCTGCTTAATGGCAGCGCACGTCTCACAGTCACGAATAACCTGAGAGATACTGTCCATGGTTAGATCCACCCCTCGGTCTCGTGCCCACTTATAGGTGGCATCTCTACCCTGGTGGCCTGAGGCATCATGGGCCCATCGTGCTAAGAATAACTCTCCCTTATGCTCCCAGTCGAGATCTATCTTCAACTCCCCTATCTTTGCAGCCTGATGTACTTGCTGGTTGTTTTGCTGCTCTTCATTAGCTCTACTTCTGGGGACATGGGCATCTACATGGCGAACCTTCACAGGTAATTTCTCTAACCGAGTAGCGATATCCTTCCACTCTTCCGCAGCCCAAATTGGTTTTCCTCTGCGCTGCCAGTTGGCCTCTTTCCATCTCTTCAGCCATCCCCATAGAGCGTTGGCTGCCATCCAAGAATCGGTATACAAATAGAGCCTTGGCCACCTCTCTCTCTCTGCAATACCTAGGGCCAGTTGAATAGCTTTGATTTCAGCAAATTGACTGGATTCACCCTCTCCTTCAGTAGCCTCTGCAACCCGTCGAGTGGGACTCCATACAGCTGCTTTCCACCTCCGTTTCATCCCTATGACACGACAAGAACCATCAGTGAATAGGGCGTAACGTGTTTCTTCTACTGGCAACTGATTGTATGGCGGAGCTTCCTCAACCCGGGTCACTGGCTCTTGCTCCTCATCTGCGACACTAAAGCTTTCACCTTCGGGCCAATTTGTAATTATTTCTAGAATCCCAGGGCGATTTAACTTCCCAATCCGAGCGCGCTGCGTAATGAGGGCAATCCACTTACTCCAAGTAGCACTGGTGGCATGGTGGGTAGAGGGAACCTTTCCTCTGAACATCCATCCCAGCACCGGTAGTCGGGGTGCCAGAAGGAGTTGTGCCTCTGTACCAATCACCTCTGAGGCGGCTTGGACTCCTTCATAGGCGGCCAAGATTTCCTTTTCTGTTGGAGTATAGTTATCTTCAGACCCCCTGTAGCTCCGACTCCAAAATCCCAATGGTCGGCCTCGGGTCTCGCCAGGTAGCTTTTGCCAAAGGCTCCAGGACAGACCATGGCTCCCGGCTGCAGAGTAGAGCACATTCTTCACATCTGGTCCTGTCCTGACTGGACCAAGGGCTACAGCATGAGCGATCTCCTGCTTGATCTGGACAAAAGCTTGCTGCTGCTCAGGGCCCCAATGGAAGTCGTTCTTCTTGCGGGTAACCAGATAAAGGGGTCTCACAATCTGACTATACTCAGGGATGTGCATCCTCCAGAAACCTATAGCACCTAAGAAAGCCTGTGTCTCCTTCTTATCAGTTGGTGGGGACATGGCAGTGATTTTGTTAATAACATCCGCAGGAATCTGACGCCGTCCATCTTGCCACTTCACCCCCAAGAACTGAATTTCTCGGGCAGGTCCCTTGACTTTGCTCTTCTTAATGGCAAATCCGGCGTCCAGGAGAATATGAATTATCTTCTCTCCTTTCTCAAACACTTCTATTGCCGTGTTCCCCCAAACAATGATATCGTCAATATATTGTAAATGTTCTGGAGCCTCACCCTCTTCTAGTGCAGCCTGGATCAGTCCATGACAGATGGTAGGACTGTGTTTCCACCCCTGGGGCAATCGGTTCCAGGTGTACTGCACTCCCCTCCATGTAAAAGCAAACTGAGGCCTGCATTCTACTGCCAGAGGGATGGAGAAAAACGCGTTAGCTATATCAATGGTCGCGTACCACTTTGCTGCCTTGGACTCCAGCTCGTACTGCAGTTCCAGTATGTCCGGTACAGCTGCACTCAGTGGTGGAGTCACTTCATTCAAGGCACGATAGTCCACAGTCAATCTCCACTCTCCGTCAGATTTTCGCACGGGCCAGATAGGGCTGTTAAAGGGTGAGTGGGTTTTACTGACCACCCCTTGGCTCTCCAGCTCTCGAATCATCTTGTGGATGGGGATCACAGCATCTCGATTCGTCCGGTACTGCCTGCGGTGCACTGTTGAGGTGGCAACTGGCACTCGCTGCTCCTCTACCTTCAAGAGTCCTACTGCATATGGGTCCTCTGATAGTCCAGGCAAGGTATTCAATTGTTTAATACCCTCTATCTCAACTGCGGCTATTCCAAAAGCCCACCTGAATCCCTTAGGATCTTTGTAATAGCCATTCCGGAGAAAGTCTATGCCCAAAATACACGGAGCCTCTGGACCAGTCACAATTGGATGTTCCTGCCACTCCTTCCCAGTCAAGCTCACCTCAGCTTCCAACAACGTCAACTGTTGTGATCCCCCCGTCACTCCAGCAATGGAAACAGGTTCTGTCCCCACGTGTTCCGATGGCATTAAAGTACATTGTGATCCAGTGTCAACCAATGCTTCATAGTCTTGTGGCTCTGATGTGCCAGGCCATCTGATCCACACCTTCCAAAAAACCCGGTTCTCCCGTGCCTCTTCCTGGCTGGAGGCAGGGCCCCTCTAAGCCAGATTGTCCTTCTTTCCTTGGGCATATGCCTTGGAAGTTCCTTCAAGGGGATCGGACATGTCATCGTCATCGTCATACTTAACATCTCGGCTACGAGCGACCGGAGCTGCTATCTTTTTGGTTATACTTTCTCTTCTCTTCAAATCACGCACCCGTTGTGCCAAAGCAGCGGTGGGTTTTCCATCCCATCTTCTCATGTCTTCTCCAGACTCACGCAGGAAAAACCATAACTCAGCCCGTGGGATGTACCTTCTCTCCCCATCAAAGGAGCGCCGGCGTTGGACACCAGGGCTTCTAATTTGTACGGCTGAGATTTCAATAAGGTCCTCCTTAATCTCTTCCCGGAGTTTCTTATGATTCTCCTCTATTTTGTCTTCTAGTTTCTGCAGTCGGGTTTCCACTGCTGCAATTCTGGCATGAGTTGGGCCATGCACAGCATCTGCGTACGCTCGAAGCTTCTTTGCCATATCGAGCACAGTCTCATATGTATCATCTCGCTTCATTATTGCTAGGGCGGAAGCGTATTCAGGTGGCCCAAGTCGCACAAGTTTCCTCCACATTATCGGAGTGCATGGTACCAGGTCCGGATTCCTAGTTGTTGTGTCATCTGAGAAAACGAGCTCTGCGACCGCCATCTCTCTCAGGCGTTGGATCCCCTGTTCTATGGTCTTCCACCGTGTCTGCTGCATATAGAGATCATCAGTACACAGGTACCGTTCTGCTACGCTTCTTAGGACCCGTTCCCAGAGGCTGTGAGGGTTAGCCCCCCTCATCACACCTTGATCGATGGCAGGATCATGTGACAGGGATCCCAAATGCCTCACTTCAGTACCATCCAAAATCGTAACCTCCCCTGCAGCATCCCAAAGGCGGACTAACCAACTAATAATAGATTCGTCAGGTTGTCGGCTGTAATCCTTTCTTAGGCCTCTGAGGTCCTTCAGAGAAAAAGAGTCAATATTGGCTCCAGATTCTGTGCCCCTTGATGTGGCCTCTGATTTTGGTGAGGGTCCTTCTTCTGCATCATCGTCATCATCCTCCACCTTCCGATCGGTCTTGTCTTTACACTTTCCACCTCTTGTATTAGCTGCAACAGCCATGGTTTGGGGCCTATTGTCTGATTCAGCTGCTAGCCTGGAGCCTGGGATGTTAGCTGCAGCCTGGGTCACTGGGATAGTAACCAACTTATCTCCCTGTTCCCTTTCTGCTATCTGCTGCTCCACAGTATCTAGCAGAGTACGGTAAACAAACGCCAAGGCCCAGCTCACTACAGTAATCCTTTCTTCCTTAGTATTACCATGGCACTTCTCCCTCAAATACTTTGCCACCTCGACTGGATTCTGAATTTGATCAGATGGAAAGTCCCAGTCTATAGGATCAGAAAATTCCTTTAAAGTGTGGCCCATATCTTCCCATTTCCCACTCCAGTCAAGATTTTTCCTGCTTTGTTTTACTCCTGAATCAGGAGTCTCTCTAACCCCTCTAGAAATCTCAGCTTTCATTTTATATACACTCCAGACAGTATAGACAAGGCTTAATAAATTAAATGCCAGAAAGATGGTTTCTTTCAAACTCAGGGGAAAGTCAGTATTTTCTAATAGAGATGTCAACAATTTGTAGGAGAAGAAGGAAGACAAAGGCTGAAAAGCCCCTTCCTCTTCTTCTCCCCAAACAAACTGAGTACACAACCATGACAACAATCCATACATTCCTGAAATAAAGTCCAGCACTGTTATCCGACACATCATCACACATAAGGCCAGCACAATGATTATTCTGGTTAGTGCCCCCCGCTTACAAAAGCTACTTATTAGGGACAACATCAGAGCTATTTTGGGGTAAGGAAATAACCCTAGGGACCACAAAGGTATTAAAACTTCAAAAGCCCCTAGGGACCAGAAAAACCGGCAAGCTTCCACTCCAAATGACATTATGAATCACCAATATGCCCACAAAACAACCAAAACCAAAATATTATTGTTATAGGTTTTTTTTTCCACTGTTTTTGGCCTCCGCTTTCCCGGCCAACGCACCAAAAATTTATTGTCCTGGTTTAGGACAAATTAGGGGAAATCTCCAAGAGGGAGCCCCCCAGAACAAAACAAACCTCCAACCACCCCTCCCCCAACACCGGGTTCGGGAAGGAATTTCTCGGAGGAGCAAAGTGGAAAACAAAGCCTATTTATTTACAAGTAACAAAAGAACACTCCCCAACACAAGAAAAGAAAAGGGACCAGACTGTGTTGTGGAGGGCGCCGAATCTTCTCTAGCAGGCTTCGGGTGTCCTGGAGCTCGCAGGTCCGATCCGGAGCCGGTCCAGTATCTTGGGGGAGGGTAAGAAAGAGAGAGAGAGAACAAAAGAAAAAGAAAAAAAAACAGCGCAAAAGCAAAAAGCAAGCAAGCAAGCAAGCAAGCAAGCAAGCAGCAGCTAGCCCAAAGCCAAGCAGCCAGAGCCAAAAGCCAAAAGTGCCTGGTCACACCCCCCCCCCCCCCCCCCCCCTCTCTTCCCCATCCCGCCACAGCCAGACTGCCGGGGGGGGGGGGGTGGGGGAAAAGGCACAGCTGCCAGACATAACACACGATATTGGGATAAAGGCTGTCACCCCACGACAGGCTCCTCCACCCTTCCATCCTCAAGGGCCTCCTCACCCCCCATCTCTGTCCAGGCCCAGGCCTACCGCATGGCTGCCCCTCCCCCGCCCAGCAGCAGCGGCTGGACGGGGGAAGGGAGATCCGACCTCCTTCCCTCGAAGTCCCAAGAGAGCCTCCCAGGGCCAAAGCTCTGGTTTTTAACCCCTGTGTGTTCTCGGAGGTGTGTCCAAACCGCACTGGCCACACCAGGTGCCAATATCAAAATCTGAGCACCCATTGGTTTGACCACAGCATCCCAGAATTCCCACTTCTTCCTGGTCAAACCGCCGCACCCCCCTTGCATTGTTATCATGGGGTGACCTGAGCTCCGGACATCAGGAGGGTCACCTTGTTATGACAGAAGCACCTGACCTCCAATCAAGAGGTAAAGAATCAAAGTGCACCACTGGACAGCAAAGAATAGGTCAATGGACAGAACTTTAGGACGGGCAAAAAAGTTAAAAAGTGAAACCTCCCTTCCGTAGATGAGCATATGGTGGGAAAATCCTCTACTCCTGGTGCTGTAATAATTTCCTATTCAGCCTCCTGTGATATTTCAAGTAAATTTTTATTAAACCTCTTAAATTTTTGGAAGAAAGTATCATTTTCCTCAAAAGCCACTCCCTGACTTGCAGGGCTGCACCTCTTGCCCTGACAGGAGATCACGGCCAGTCCCTTTGGGGACAGAGGGTGCTGTTCTGAGTAGTGGTTGCAGGATGTTTCCAACAATAAGCTGGTAATGCGCCTGAGGAAGGGACAATAGACACTGGCACGGAGATGCAAGATGACAGGTCCTGTTCTCCCACACTGAAGTCCTTGGCTGGTCTTGTGAAGCTGCAGAGGCGCTCCTGTGAAGAGAGGAGGTGGCTGAGGGCCCAGCTGCCAGGGGCACACAGGGAGCCTCCTGCACAGCAGGGCCCTGAGCTGGAAAGGTTCCCCAGCACAGCTGGAGCTGCTGGCACAGCTTGGCCCAGCTGCACAGCTGCCCCTCAAGGCCCCGGCAAGCTGGGCACGGCTCTGGGCAGGCTCCCTGGGCAGGAGCGGGCCCCAGAGTGCCTCTGCCTTTCAAGGGCAATCTCATCCCTGCTCTTTCTCCTCTTCACCGTGCTTTGCCTCTGCCCTGTGCCCCTGAGGCTGCTCCTGGCCAGGCAGCCTCAGTGGGAGCCAGCACTGGCTGCAGTCCCAGCGGGCCCCCCAGGACAAGGCCCAGCTATGAGGAGGCCAATGAAAGCTCTGGGCAGCAGCAGAACCCTCAGCAGAGTTCTTTGGACAGCCATGGACTGCCCAGAACTCCACTGCAGCATCACTGGGAATGTTTCCTGTCTGCAGTAGACTTTCAAAAGAAGCTGTTTGAGGGAAAGGTCAACAAAACACTCACCGATTTCTCTTCCAGTAATTCCAAATTTTGAAACAGCCTAAAATGATGATAAGCTCCACAAAAAGTAGGCCTGCAATTAACCCCAGCCAGCAGCCTGTTCCCTGACAGAAACCCCCTCCAGGGCCCTCCTTGGAATCAGGAACATGTGCTGTGGTTCCAGCTGCACCTGTGGGAACAATGGGGAGCGTGAGCCCGTGCTGTGCTGCACTGCTGAGCTGGCAGCATGGTGGATGCGGGCAGGACATTCTCCGTTTCCCCCAGAGCTGGGACCTGCAGGCACCTTGCCGCCCCTTGGCACAGGCTGTGCCACCCAACCAAGCCCAGCAGGTCGGGAGGAGAGCCCGGGGGCAGCGCAGCTGCTTGGGCAGTGGCTGCTTGGGGGGACATGGGCCAAAGCCATCCCTGAGCAGCCACTGCCAGTCCTGGCCCTCCCTGCCCCGTGACAGCTCCCCCAGCCCCAGGGCACAGAGTCAGGCCCTGTCAGGAGCCAGTGCAGCCCCTCCCCAGTCGGGAGCCAAGGCTGGCTCTGGCCCTGGGATCGCGGCAGGGCTCCCGCTCGGGGCTGCTCCTGTGCCTTGGGCCTCTGGGCACTCAGGGCCAGCTCCAGAGCAGCTGCAGCGGGAGGGACCTTGGTGCACGAGTCCCCTTTCCCTGGGGCTGTGAATGAGCTCCAGAGGCCTCAAGGCCTCCAGAGGTGCCTCCAGCTTTGGCTGCTGCCAGGCCATGGAAGGGCAGGCCCTGAAGGAACAGCTGCTGCCACACAGCCCTGCCAAGGGCTCAGCCTGGCAAAGCAATTACCATCTGTGTCTGTACCCGTATCTGGCATCTCCTCCTTTCCTGCGGCAGGGGCTGCCAATTTGCCCCTTCTTCCTTCAGGATATGCCTCCTTCTGTATAGGTATTTGGTCCATCCCTTGATAAATGGAAATGGGCAGCTGAATCAGATGGAAGTGTTCCTGATTTGGGTGCTGGCATCTTCAGGATGTCATGCTTGCCAAGTATGGGGATAGGATTCAGAAAAGGTGTGGGCTTTTGGGGCAGGGCCATGGCTCTCCCTGTTCCAAACAGCCACCCGGCCTGAGCCGCCGGAGCGGTGAGGGGATCGCGCAGGGCGAGGGCACACACGTGCATGGCTCTGTCCTGGCACCTGCAGCGATGCCCCCCCGGCCGAACTTTGGGCTCTGAGCTGGCAGCTCTCCCAGGGAAAAGGCCTTGACCTACTCTCACCATCTCCCAGAGGCTCAGTCCTGGACGTGGGTTGGGAAGCCAGATCACCTTCATGAACACGTTCAGCTGCAAAGAAAGGCAGGACAGAACAGCTCCTGTGACACTGTAGGAGATCCTCAGGCTGCAGGGAAGGCTCAGCCCCAGGGCACAGCCCTGGGCCCGACCCCTTCCCTCTCTGCTCTTCTCTGTGGCTGCACAGAGCACACGGAAGGACACAGTGACATTGCACAAGGGAGGAGGATGGACAGCTAAATGCTCCTTCCTCGCACTGACAGTGATCCTGTGGGATCACTCAGGGCTCCAGAAGGGAGCAGGGCGAATTTCCCTGGATCCATCAACCTTGAGATGATCTGAAGGGAAAGGGCGCATCTATGAGCTCTTGCCACCTGGTCTCTGCAAATGTTGTCAGGAAAGGTACATTGAGAACTTGCCTCCCGCATTTCCTAAGAGATTCAAGCCGTACTCCAGCAGGGCTTGCAGATAATCCATGTCCTGATCCCAATCTGGAGGTTAGCAGAAATATTATTCATTTCCATTGTTTGCTGGAATCCCTTTCTGCCTCAGGGAACTGGGCACAGCAAGGGGGTCAGGTAAGTCCCTAGGATCCAGATGTGAATGGACAAGGCCAAATCTGCACAGGGGCCTGGGGAGCTCTGGGGTGTCTCCTGGCCACTCTCCACCCTCTCTGCAGGCCCTGAGTAACATCCCTGGTATGGCAGCTGGACCAGCCCAAGGCCCCTTTTGGTTCTCTCAGCTGCACAAACGAAATTCTCCTTTAATGCCCAGGGAAAACTGCAGCAGGCTGTGTTGCAAACTCCCTCCCTCCTCTTCTCCCTACCGCCCCTCCTTCTGTTGGAACACCTCCCCCAGTCCAAGTGCATGTGGCCAGGCCCTGTCAGGACCCACTGGAGCCTTGCTCTTCCCCTCTGCCCTTTCCCCACCATGGGCACCCCGTGCAGCCACTCCCAGGTTTCGGGACGTGTCTCCCATGGAGGGAGCCCAGCAGGACAGCTCAGTACGCGAGTGCCCTGAGCCTGCTCGGGACAATTCCTCTGGGCTGTGCCCGTCTTGTCCGGGCTGTGCCCGCAGTGCCAAGCAGTAGAGAGGGCAGCTCAAGCCTCAGCAGGGCTCAGGCCCAGAGGCACAGCAATTACCTCCTGTGGCTGTGCCTGGCATCACCTCCCTTCCTGCAGCAGAGGCTGTCAATGAGCCCCTGCTTCCTCCGGGAAATGCTGCTCTCTGTACAGCCTCTCCATCTGCTTCTGGAGAAAGAAAGAGGCACCCCTGATCAGGTGGGGCTGTTCTCTACTGGGAAGGTGGCATCTTCAGCAGCCAGCATCTGTGAAAGATATGGTTAAGTATCAGGAAATGATACAAAATATCTGGAGAGGCCAGAGCCCACTTTCATCAAAACACCCGCACTTACTGATCAGACTGGAAATGGAAAAACACAGGGGATCTCATGCTCTTGTTGCAGTTTTGGCTGCATGGCAGCTGATACCCAATGCCTTCCTGCAGAGGCTGGGGAGAAGCTGTAGCCAGGCCAGGCTGGCAAACAGCCCAGCAGGGCGTGGAAGCAGCAGCGGGGCAGCGAGGCTGCCATGGATCCCTTCCTGCTGTGCCGGGCTCGGCGTGTCCAGATGTGCAGCCAAATCCCCCGGCTGCTGAGCCCCAGGACAAGGTAGTGGGAATGCACCTACCTTGTCCTGCCTGAAGCATTTCCTTCAGCATTTTCTGCATGACTTTGAGTGGCTTGTGGGCTTTCTTGTCTCCTGTTGCTTTGTTTTTTCCCCTTGGAGGTCCTAGGAGCAACACGGTTCCATTTCCCATGAATGGATGCCACAAGAGCAGGGCTCAGCCTGTGGGGTCAGCAGGGACACACTACTCACCCCTGCGACGGGAGCTGGGCTTGTGTGCAGGAACCAGCAAAGGAGCTGCAGAAATCCTCTTTAGAGACACACCTGTAACTCAACAGCCACAGAAGCTTCTGTTATCTCTGCTCAGCTGCACGGGCACCACTGAGCCGCAGGAGCGGTGATGGGATCGTGGAGGACGAGGGCACACACGTGCATGGCTCTGTCCTGGCACCTGCAGCGATGCCAGGATATTGGCACTGTTAGGAAAGGCACAAGGAGAACTTGCCTCCAGCATTCTCCAAGAGTTTCAAGCCATCATCCAGCAGGGCATCCAGAAAATGCAATTTGCGATCCCAATCTAGAAGCAAGCACAGATTAGACCTGTTTCCATGGCGTGCTGGAGTTCCCATTTGCCTCTTGGAAATGGGCACTGCAAGAGGGTTGGTTAGGGCCAGGGGAGCCAGATGTGCATGGACATGGCCATAGCTGCACAGGGGTCTGGGGAGCTCTGGGCTGGCTCCTGGTCCATCCCCATTCTCTTTGGAGACCCTGTGCAACATCCCTGGAGAGGTGCCTGGAGAGGCACAGGTTGCATTGGTGCTCTCTCACAGCCAAAGCTGAAACTCCTTCTAAAGCCCTGGTGCAAAAATGCAGCAGGCAGTGCCACAATCTTCCCTCGCTCCGTCCTGCCCTCCCTTACTCCCTTCCTGACTCCCTCTCTCTCTTTATTCCTCTTTCCCATGAAATTGCTCCCCCAACAGAAGCAGACATAGCCAAGCCCTTTCAGGACCCACTGGAGCCTTGCTCTCCCCCTCTGCCCTTTCCCCACCATGGGCACCCCGTGCAACCGCTCCCAGGTTTCGGGACGTGTCTCCCACGGAGGGAGCCCAGCAGGACAGCTCAGTACGCGAGTGCCCTGAGCCTGCTCGGGACAATTCCTCTGGGCTGTGCCTGTCTTGTCCGGGCTGTGCCCGCAGTGCCAAGCAGCAGAGAGGGCAGCTCAAGCCTCAGCGGGGCTCAGGCCCAGAGGCACAGCAATTACCTCCTGTGGCTGTGCCTGGCATCACCTCCCTTTCAGCAGAAGAGGCTGCCAATGAGGCCCCGCTTCCACGGGGAAATGCTTCCTTCTCTGAAGCTTCTCCATCCACTTCTGCAGAAAGGAAAAGGGACAGGTGGGTCAGGTAGGGCTGTTCCCCACTGGAAAGGTGGAATCCTCAGGAGGTAAGGCTTGAAAAAAACACAAACTTGCTGGGTAGGGCAGGGCCTACTTTCATCAAAACACCTGGCCATACCGATCAGCCTAGATAGACACCGGGAAATTGCAGGGGATCTCAGGGTGTGCATGGCCCGTGGTGCAGTTTAGGCTGCCTGTCAGCTGATGCCAAATGCCTTCCTGCAGAGGCTGGGGAGAAGCTGCAGCCAGGCCAGGCTGGGAAACAGCCCAGCAGGGCAAGGAAGCAGCAGCGGGGCAGCGAGGCTGCCATGGATCCCTTCCCGCTGTGCCGGGCTCGGGGTGTCCAGATGTGCAGGCAAAGCCCCCGGCTGCTGGGCCCCAGGACAAGGCTGAAGGAAATGCACACACCACAGCGTCTCTCCAGATCACTCGGCATCTTGTCCATCTGTTTGGATGCCTCCAATGACTTACTGTCCCCTCTACGATTGTCTTTCATTCTCAGGGGTCCTTAAGAGAAGTGTTTCAATTTCCTATGAGTGGGTGCCACAAAAGCAGGGCTCAGCCTGTGGGGTCAGCAGGAACACACTACTCACCCCTGCGATGGGAGTCAGGCTGCTGTGTCGGAATCAGCACAGGGACAGGAGAACTCCTGCCTGGAGACACATCTGTAACACAACAGCCACAGGTGCTTCTGCCATCTCTGCTCAGCTGCACGGGCACCACTGAGCCGCAGGAGCGGTGAGGGGATCGCCCAGGGCGAGGGCACACACGTGCATGGCTCTGTCCTGGCACCTGCAGCGATGCCCCCCTGGCCGAGCATTGTGCTCTGAGCTGGCAGCTCTCCCAGGGGAAAGGCCTTGACCTACCCTCACCATCTCCCAGAGGCTCAGTCCTGGATGTGGTTTGGGAAGCCAGATCACCTTCACCAACAGGTTCAGCTGCAAAGAACGGCAGGACAGAACATCTCCCGTGGCACTGTAGGAGATCCTAAGGCTGCAGGCAAGGCTCAGCCCCAGGGCACAGCCCTGAGCCTGGCCCCTTCCCTCTCTGCTCTTCTCTGTGGCTGCACAGAGCACACAGAAGGATACAGTGGCATTGCACATGGAAGAAAGATGGACAGCTAAATGTTCCTTTCTCCCACTGACAGTGATCCTGTGGGATCACTCAGGGCTCCAAAAGGGAATAGGCCAATGTTTTCAGAATTCTTCCCCCATGACTGATCAAAAATGGCAGATGAGTAAGCTCTTGCCACAT
This sequence comes from Zonotrichia albicollis, assembly GCF_047830755.1. NCBI lineage: Eukaryota > Metazoa > Chordata > Aves > Passeriformes > Passerellidae > Zonotrichia > Zonotrichia albicollis. The sequence goes on from NC_133830.1 coordinate 20,497,551, forward strand.
GGACACAGATTATTCTCGCAATAGAAAGGGAAATTGAGAACTTGCCTCCAGTATTATCCAAGTTCTTTAAAGTGTCATTCACCAGAACTTGCAAATAAATGATGTCGCGATCCAGATCTAGGGGGAAGCAGAGATCAGAACTGTTTCCATGGTGTGCTGGGATCTCCTTCTCCCTTAAGGAACTGGCCACTACTTGTGGGTCAGGTAAGACCATGGAAGCCAGTTGTGAATGTTCTGCAGCCTGCAAAGCTCTTGCCTGGCTCCTGGTCACTCTCCACTCTCTTTGCAGGCCCTGTGACATATCCCTGGAGAGGAAACTGGGGCTGCCCATGGCCCAAGGGGCCTCTCTTACTCTCTCAGAGGAAACCCTCCCTAAAGACATGGGGAAAACCATCCCCAGCGCTTCCCGGGGAGCAGGGAGCGCTGTCCCGGGAAAGGAGAGCCAGGCTGCCGGCTCACCTGCTCCCCGCGCTTGCAGCGGAGCAGCCTGGGCAGCCCTGGCAGGCAGGGCCACGGCCAGGAGGAGCAGGAGGAAGAGGCGCAGAGCAAGGGCCATGGTGCCTTGCCCTCTGCCAGTCCCGCAGCTCTTGCTGCCACCGCTGTCCTGACACCGCTGTCCCAATGTCAGCACCACTGCTGCCACCGCCGCTGCTGCTGCCGCAACAGTTGTGCTCAAGCACTGACTGCTCGCTCCTTGTGCTGCTGTGCAACCACTGGGTCTGGGACATCTGTGACCTCAGAGCCTGCTGTGACCTCAGCCTGCTCTGACCCCGGAGCCTGCTGTGACCTCAGCCTGCTGTGACCTCAGAGCCTGCTGTGACCTCAGCCTGCTCTGAACCCTGAGCCAACTGTGACCTCATGGCCTCGGCTGCCCTCCCAGAGTGTGCCCCCATCTGTGAAAAAGGACTGCCTATATGGTAAATCTTTAAGTTCTTCAAAGAGCCATTGCTCAGCAAAGACTTCAGGAACACAGGGTCTTCTTTGGTTTGATGGCAGCATCTGCACAACAACAAGATAGTAATGCAGCTGCCACAGGGACATCGGGCATGGGCATGGAGATAGGAAATGTCTGGCAGGTGTGTCCCAGACTGAGGTGTTTGGGGTTTTTTTCTGCAGAGGGGCAGCTGTTGAAAGAAGATGTAGCTGCGGCACCAGGTTCAGCCAAGATACTGTCCTGAGGTGACTTGATAATGTCTGTATCCCCATTTGTCAGTTTAACCTAGAAATAAGTCTTGCACCTTTAGGACTGGTTCCAAGAGTGAAGGGGGGAGTGGGGGGGGGGGGTGAGAAGAAGCAATGAGTTTGTTATCAGGAACTGCACTTGCTCCCCTGCATCCTTCTCCTGCACTATGCAGTCTGCGGCAAGGACAGACAGAGGGACAGAGCTCTCCTTTGATTTTTAATTAGTTTTTAGCTAGCTGAGGCTGAGAATTTCTCTGGACTGTGTTTTTCCATTTTTTCTGGAACTCTTTGAACCTGCTCTGGACTAAAAACCCGGAAGAGCACCTGCAGCTCACACCTGTGGCCCACTGGACTGGGCCAGGGTTGCAGCATTTCCAATGCGGGAGGGACTGATAACAGAATGAGTTAGCAGAGCTACAGCCCACTTTCTGAGTGTGTCACCTCTTCTAAGTGGCAAGAGGTTTTATTGTTCAATATTGTTCCTGTTTTATTCTGCTGGTAAATGCTTAGCGTGTGAAATAAAGAATTCTTTTTCCACTTTTCTCCAAAAAAATAATCTTCCCATACTAGTTGGGAGAGGGGCAGCCTGAATGTGTTTTCTACAGAAACCATTTGGAGGTTATCTCCCAAATTTGCCCTAAACCAAGATAAAAACACAGACCCTCCTGCACAGCAGGAGATTACCATTGTGCTCAAAGTTTGCCTCTGAAGGCTGACAGGTGAGCTTGTCAGATAACCCAGAAAATATCAGGGCAAAGGTTTTACGTTAGTTTTTGTGGTAAGTACAAATCTGCAGTGGGAAAAGAGCCTCTCCAGTATGCTGGGTGTTTTGGCTCCTCTTAGTTCTTCCCAGAGTATAGATGACCAATTAAATACAATTCTATATTTAATTCTAGAAGTGTAAAAATGTTCTAAGTTTTCCTGAATTCTAAATTTACTTTGAAAACTCCTAAACTACTATGGAAAGAGGGAAGAAAAATTTGGGGATTTCTTTCTAAAAAAACAAAAAAACAAACAAAATTCTAAATATTTCAAAAAATTTCTAGAGTTCTGAAAATGAAAAACAAATCCAAAACGTGGTGCCTTGGGAGACACCTGCCCAGCTGCTGCCTGCCGGGCTCTGGCTATGGCCAGACACTGAGATCAGCCAGTGCTGGTGCTATCACCCAGAGACCAGAGCTGATGCCCAGAGGTGTTGCTCAAGCCCTTCCCTGGCAGGAGGGGCCCACCTGCGGTCCTGACCGGACACCAGGGCCAGCAAGTTTAGGGACAGAGGCTCCTGTTCCGGGTGGTGGCTGAACCTCCACAGCAACAGGATGATAACGCAGCCGTGGCAGGGATCTTGGGCACTGGCTTGAGGATGACTAATGACAGGTACAGGTCTCTCCAACCAAAGATTTTGGCCAGTCTTGTGAATCTGCAGAGGCGCTCCTGTGCAGGGAGGAGGTGGCTGAGGCCCCAGCTGCCAGTGGCACACAGGGAGCCTCCTGCACTGCAGGGCCCTGAGCTGGCAAGGCTCCCCAGCATGGCTGGAGCTGCTGGCACAGCTTGGCCCAGCTGCACAGCTGTCCCTCAAGGCTCTGGCGAGCTGGGCACGGCTCTGGGCAGGCTCCCTGGGCAGGAGCGGGCCCCAGAGCGCCTCTGCCTTTCAAGGGCAATCTCGTGCCTGCTCTTTCGCCTCCCCACTGTTCTTTACCTCTGGCCTGTAGCCCTGGGTGCCTCCTGTGCCCATGGGCACGGCCATGGCTGTAAATGCCTTGGGCTGCAGCACAAGGCCAGGGCATAGTGAGCCTCTTGTTTAGTCTGCGGTGCTGCCTGGTAGCCCCAGCGGAGCCCGGGGCCGCAGCCCTTCCCCGCCGGGGTCAGGGGCTGGCCCGACAGGGGCACAGCGGCTCCACAGGCCCCGCACGGCCCCCAAGGATGGGCTCTGCCTGCCGGGACTGCAGGCCGGGCCCGAGGCTTTGCAGGAAGCTTCCTGCTGACTTTGCACAGCGTCGACCTAGAGTGGCCTTTGCTGCGCTGACAAGACTAAAAAACCGCAATGCACACCTCATGAGGGACTCCTGCAAGAAACTCTATAGAGATCATAATTACTCCCTTGTGCCTCATGAGGGCTCTCTGCACCCCATCAGCAGGGACCCGAAAATACCACGGTGTGCCTCACAAGGAATCCATGCACATCAATGCAGAGACCCCAAGACGGCCTTGTGTGCCTCACAAAAGAACCCAGCCTTCTGCCCACCTTAGCAAGGACTCAGCTCCTCTCCAGGCCTTGATGGCAAGCACTAAACCACCACAGTCATCGCGAGGAAGTCAAGCCCCTGCCAGCCTTACAGATGTCTCCAGTCCCCTGTACACCATAGAAAAGATCCCACATCCCCATAGAAGCTCATGAGGAACCCCAGCCACACACAGCACTTCCAAAGGACCCAAAGCCCTGCATGTCTTACCGTAAATCCCAACACGCACAAGACCCCGCTCCAGCTCGTGTGCCTAATGATGGACCCCGGTCATCTGCCAGGCTTACAGAGGTCCCCCCATCACCTGCATGCCAGAGAAAAGCCAGGCTTGCCATTAACTCTAGCCAGCAGCGTGTTCCCTGACAGAAACCAATTCCCTTCTGGGAATGGGGAATGCGTGTGATGGGGCCGGCTGCACCTGTGGGAGCAATGGGGAGCGTCAGCCCGTGCTGTGCTGCACTGCTGAGCTGGCAGCACGGTGGATGCGGGCAGGACATTCTCCATTTCCTCCAGAGCTGGGGCCTGCAGGCACCTTGCTGCCCCTTGGCACAGGCTGTGCCACCCAACAAAGCCCAGCAGGTCGGGAGGAGAGCCCGGGGGCAGCAGGAAGCTGAGAGAAGGCCCTGCTCTAGAACTGAGGGAGTTCCACCAGAAGCAAACAAAGATGGTAACTTGGAGTGATTCCCACTGTGCTCAAAGTTTGTCTGAGAAAACTAAGAGGTGAGCTTGTCAAAAATCCCAGGGAATATCTGGGAAAAGGTTTTATGTATGTTGGTTGTGACTAGGTACAAAGCTCCTGCGGGAAAAGAGCCTCTGCAGCAGGCTGGCTGGCTGAGGGTGTCTTCTAGAGTGGAAGGCCAGATGTATTCTGTTACCATCTGTATGGCAACTGTCTTTTGTCAAGTGGACAGTTTGCCATATCTTTCTCTCCCAGTGATCACAATCACTCCTCCCTTGGGAGGGGACATCTGCTGATAACAGGCTATTGGATGTCACTGCATAACTGATAAGAACTGTAACATCCCATGGTGAGATGCTCTGCCCCGAGGGAGGAGCCAAGCATTGCTACCCACCTAGAATCTGGAGCTCCTGGAATAACTGCACGGTTTCTCCACTGGATTCCCCAGAGGAACAGCAGCTGCCTCTTTCTTCCACGGGATCTTCAGAGGATAGGCTACACCCTTCTCTACAGGAACCCCCTTGCTCCAACAGAACCACACCTGACACTCCAAGAGGACTGCAGCCAAATTTCCAATTGGACTGCAACCAACACCCTGCCCCACAGGGTTTCAGGTTGTGTTCTGACTTTGTCAGTGTTGTATTAGTTTACTGCGTTGTCTATTTTCATCCTTTTATTTTCTTCCCTATTAAAGAACTGCTATTTCCTGCTCCCATATTTTTGCCTAAGCGCCCCTTAATTTAAAATTTATAACAATTTGGAGGGGTGGAGAGGGTTTACATTCTCCATTTCAGGGGAGGGTCCTGCCTTCCTTAGTAGACTCTTGTCTTTCTAAACTGAGACAGGGTGTCTTAGTTCTTCCTAGAGTAAAGATTACCACTGAAATGCAATTTTATTTTTTATTGTATAAATGGAAAAAAATTTCAAGAATGTACAACTACTGTTGCGGTGTGTTCCAAAAATTCAGATGTATTGTGTTAAAAGGGTGGAAACATCTATGGATTTCTCTTTACAAAAAAAATTCCTAAATATTTCTAACAATGAAAAGTGAAGGCAAAATGGGGTCACTTTTTCTGGATTCTCAAACTACTTTTAAAAATCCTTAACTACTATAGTAATTGGGAAGTAATATTTCTGGATATATCTCTACCAAAAATATATTTTTACATATTTCTACAAATTTCTAATTTCTAAAAATGAAAAGCTATGAAAATGGGGCTGCTTTTTCTTAGGAGCCCTGTGCTGTTGCCTGCCCCCTGGGCTCCCCCAGCCCTGGGGACCCCACCGCTGGTCACAGCAGCCCCTGCCTGGCTCCTGCCTGCCCACACCGTGGGCATCCACGCCTGCTCCTGGCCATGGAGCTCAGCCAGCGCTGCTGCCGGCTGGGCTTTGCTGCTGCAGCCACCCAAACAAACACTGGTGATAGCAGCAGCAAAGACTTCTTTATTGCAACAGAAGAGCTGAATTTGGAACCCCTTACTCAACATTCGTTTGAGCACTTCTACATCCTTTCTTGGGGCTTTCACCTTTGGACCTGGAGGTAGGAAGCCTCAAAGCCCTGTTATGAACAAAAATTCGGTTAATATTTTTTTTGTGAGAAAAAGCTACAAAAAGGTAGCCAGATCTCTGTCCCTGCCAGGGTTCTGTGTGTTTTGTTATTGTAATCACGGGTCATTGTAACTTATCGCCCCTTTTGTATTAGTAAAGGCCCTAGCTGGGGTAGGGTGATTGTCCTTCCCCAAGGCTATGGTTCCTACCATAGTGAAGACACCTGAGAGGGTGGGGGGGGTTATGCAAAGTGACTCCAAGACCAGCATGCTTTTGGGACCCTGACTCCAAAATGCAACGAGAAAACCCTAAAAACAATGAGCCACCTAAGAGTTGAGAGACTAAAACGATGTCCGGACGTGAGGAGCCGAGTGCTGAGCCTGCAGAGATGCGGAGTCCCTCTCGCCCTGACCTCGGGAGTTGTCCGTAGCACCGAGACTGAGGGGGACCGCGCTGAGAAAGTAAGATCTGACGGGGGACACCATGCCCTAAAGGCTCCCACGAGGACCGGATCCTCCAGCTCTGCCCCTAGTGGACAGAGCTGCGCATATCCTCCTGTCTGAGTCGCCCTGGGAGACACGACGGGGACTGCAGCCCTGCTGAGCTGCCCAATCCTGAACTGATCACTTTCAAAAAAGGGATTAAAAAGGAGAAGAAGTCTCCTGGCCCTGTCTATTTCAGCTGAGGGCGCTCGTCCGGAATAGCTAAGCCGCAAGAAGACTCAAGACTGGCCATCTTGGCGCTTCAGGACAGCTGGCTACCAGGACCAGAGGGATCGGCTCAGGACCAGTTACACAGAGGAGCACCGGAGCACCGGATTGGTGAGAAAGGTGGTGGCGGGAGTGGGAGACGTGCGCATGTGTGTGTGAATGAGACGAAGGCCGGTAGCCGGACCTTCAAAGTGAGAGCAGGCCCCTCAGTGCCGCGGTTCCGGACTCCTGCAAAGGGGCCGGCCAGGAACAAGGGGGAAGCGAGCCGAATTAGCGTGACTGAGACGTCTCCCAAGGGGGAATAAAGGGCCCCCCCTGCGGGCGTGCGGACGGAATATTTGTATGAGTGGCACGCACCCAAAATAGGCCCTGCAGAGGAAAGTCAGGCAGATTTGTCAGTCCCGAGAAGGATTCGGGTAGCATTTGTAAGTCTCGAGAAGCATTCGCATAAATTTGTCAGTGCCCAGAAGGATTCGGGTAGCTCACAAGCCCTGCAGGCAAAAGTAAGTCCTGACACAGGAGTCAGGCACAAACCCCAGCGAAGGAGGCTGTGGTTTGCTTTTAAGTCCTGATACGGTGAAGCCTAAAAACTGGCGGGTTAGGCAAACTAAAAATCAGGCAGTTGTTTTTCCTGACTGAGGGAGTCAGGCATGACCCGGATTCTTAGGCCGAGGTTTCGTGTGTTCAAGTCCCGATAGATGTAAGACCTGACGTTGGGAAAGTTGGGCAATCAAGAGATCGGGCAGTTGTTTCAGTATAAAGTCCTGAGCATCAGGCAGGAATTTGAAGTTCAGTGGAGGAGGCTGAAGCTCCTCAAAGAAGGTTCTTTTTTGAAATTACCAAGCAGTAAGGGCACCTTTGGGATTTTTTACTGTTAAGACCTGTAAAATGGGAGGGTGTAATAGTAAAAAGACCGGCAAGAGACTGAGGGATATACCTCCCAATAGTCCCTTAGGAGAACTGTTAGTAAAATGGGATTCTATAGAGGCCACGGAGGGATTAGATAAAGTGAAAATGATCCATTATTGTATGGAAGTGTGGCCAGAATTAGAGTTACAAGGAGGATGGCCTTGGTGTGGGACAAAGGATAAGTGGATGTGCCAACAATTAAATAATTATCTGACAGCTCGAGGGGATACTGATCCTGAGCAATTACTGTATGTATCTTGCTGGTTAAAGAGCCCTGTTGGGGATGAAGGGGTGCGAATTTGTAAGGTACAGAGAAAGAAAGAGGGGAATGAGGGAGGGGATGATAGGACTAGTAAAAGATGGGATCCCCTGGATTATTTGCCTCCTTCTGCCCGTCCACCTTATAATCCTCTTGTTCAAGCACCTCAAATGGCAGGTCCGGTTCTTCCCCCGGCTGCCATCTCACTACCACCTGCTCAAACTCCTCCTTCTACCTCTTCAGCTTCCGCTATGATAAACCCAGTATCTCCTCCGGTAAGCACTCCCTCACAACCCCCTTCAGCCCCTCCAGTTCCTTCTGCACCACCACAAGTGCCTACTCCACCTGCTGCATTCTCCACCCCTTCTCCAGCTCCACTTAATATCCACTCAGGCTCTTCTCCCCCTCCTATTGCTGTCCCTTTACCTCCTCCTAGTTGGGACACAAATGCATCCTCGCCCGATAAACAGCTATCAGCAAATACACCTGCTGATGGGCAGAACGTTCAGGGCAACCTAGACATCCCTCAAAGTAGTTTGGCATCTGAAGATGGGCCGTATCTTAGCACCAGATCCAAGACCTCCAAGGCAGAGAGACTCTTTCCCCTCAGAGAGGTTCCTATGGGAGGAGTAGCGGGAGGTGTTGGCTTTGTGAATGCTCCCCTAACTGCTTCTGAGGTGGGAGGATTCAAGAAAGAGTTGGGGCATTTATTTGAGGACCCAGTGGGCATAGCCAACCAAGTGGATCAATTTCTAGGTCCAAATATCTACACTTGGGGGGAGATGAATTCCATCCTGAGTATATTATTTTCCCCAGAAGAGGTCCAGATGATTAGGGTGGCTAGCATAAGAATTTGGGAGAAAGATAACCATTCAGGACCCCAGGTGCCATCAGGTGAACAGAAATTGCCACTAACGGATTCCAGCTGGAACCCTAACCAGGAGGAGGGGAGGAAGGCCATGATGGAATATAGGTCTTTGATAATACGGGGGATCAAAGAGTCGGTTCCCAAGAGAACTAATACACAATTGGCATTTAAGGGTACACAGGAGAAAGATGAAGCTCCGTCTGCCTGGCTTAATCGCCTAAGGCGGAACTTCCAGTTGTACTCTAGAATAGACCCAGACACCCTAGAAGGTCAAATGCTACTAAAAGTCCAATTTGCTGCCAAATCTTGGCCTGATATTCGGAGAAAACTGGAAAAGATGGAAGATTGGCAAGAGAAGGACATGAATGAGTTATTAAGAGAGGCATTGAAGGTGTATTTAAGGAGGGAGGAAGAAAAAGCAAAGGCCAAGGCTAAGATCATGGTTGCTGTGGCTAGACAAAGTGCAGGGTGGGCGGGTCCACCACCAGGAGGAGGCAAGGATAGGCCTCTTGTACTGTCAGGTGTAAAAGGGATAGAGACACCTCAAGTCCCTTTGAGAGAACGACATTGCTATTACTGTGAAGAGCCAGGACACGTCAGGAGGTTTTGTAGAAAGGTCAGTCTTGATGTGGCAATAGCCAGGGAACAAGATAATTTAGGGAAGATCCTTAGAGGTGACGAGTAGAGGGTCAGGGGCTTTACACTTTAGGGGACCCGATGCAACATCTAGACGAGCCCTTGGTAAACTTTGAAGTGGGACCTCTAAATGAAGAATTAGAATTTTTGGTTGATACAGGAGCAGATAAGTCCTGTCTCAACAAAGTAACATCTAAAGTTAGACAAAAAAAACCAGCTAGGTAGAAAGGATATTTAATAGCACCAAAACTGGCCAGTAATACTTAACTTGTAATAAGTGGTGTGAAAGTAAAAGGTACCTTATTGTTGTCTTGTTGTGTGTGTGAGAGTGAGTCACAAGCAAAGTCAGCCTCAACTTCCCGGGCAGGTGGGAAGGGGGCAGTGGAAGTGTGTGTGTGACCTGCAAACCAGGCTTGTGTCCCTCGGGCGGGTGGGGGCTGTGACCAAAGTGTGTGTGTGTGACCTGCAAACCAGACTAGTGCTCCCCAGATGGGTGAGGGAGCCGTAGCTGTAAGAGCGAGTGACACACAGACAGCCTCACAGGTGAATGTGCACCAGAGGCAACCAGAGTCAGGGCCCTTCCAAGAGGCCCAGAGATACTGAGACCTGTGGGCCAACCCCAAGGTGAGGGGGGGCTATAAGGACCCGTGATTCTCTAGCAATAAGTTTGTGTCTTAAAGGTGTGGAGGAATGTGTGAAAGTGAATGAGAAATGAGAGAGTGAATATAGACGAGTTAGAATAGAGGTAATGTAGATGGTGCATTACAAGTTTTACCACATCTCCTTAGAGGGAAGTGTATGGTGTAAAAGAATGCTGAAAGGAAAAAAAAAAAAAAGAAAAAAAATTAGCTGTAAGGGGTTGAAAGAAGTATTTAAGCTGTAAGGGAAAGTAAGAAACAGAAGCAAGAGATAAATAGATAAGAACTTGAAAAATAGATCAGAAAACCAGTGAATTAATTATACAGAAAAATAGGAGAATAAAAGTACTTTGGGGGTTAAGTCAGCTGAGAAATACAACTCCTTGCAAAATACAGAGTATGTAGATGTTGAAGAGAGAAACATACAACCTATGGAAAAAGAGAAATTAACCAATAACATTAAACAGAGAAACATAGTTTTGATAAAATCATTAAATAGCAGACCATTAATCCCTGTGTATGGAAGCCCATTTCAGGTACTCTTCATTACTAATTCGACTGTGGAAACCAAAAGAAAAAGGTTGGACTCACATCACTCTCACCCCCTGGCATTGGACCAGGATTCAACATCAGTCTTTTTCCCTCTGGCATTCTGGCATTGGACCGGACTGCACCCCTTTCTCCCTCTGGCATTGGGCCAGACTCCCAGTTTTTCCTTCTAGCATTGGGCCAGAGTCCACACCACTCACCTCCGGGCACTGGATAAGGATTCATCCACATCACAAGTTAATTCACCTGAGTATACTGGGATTTAACGTTGACTCTTAAAAGGAAGAGTCAAAAAGACTGAACTGTATGGGAAAAATTGGTATCAGAGTTCTGACATTGCTTAAAATGCTTCAAAACTGTTCTGTGTAAACTATGTTGGTAAAAAGTTTAAGGCTGTAAATAAGTAATTCTGGTTTAAGTTCCCCAATATATTTCTAAAGACTCCAGGTTAATCCTCTACAGAACACTCCCCTGAGGGGGGGGGAAACTAAAGTTTGTAGGGAACAGACCAAGAGAGGCTTAACCAGAGAAGCGGGTAGAAGGGACTCTAAAGAGCTTGGAAGCTTCTTCTCAGTAAAAAATTCCCCAAGAGGCAAGGCTGGGTGGGCAGGCTGTGCAAGATGACCCATACCGGACTCTTGGGAAGGGTAGTAATGATGGCTCTGATTGCTGGTGGTGCTCTGGGGAGCCCAGCTGAGCCGTGCAGTGAATGCTACCAACCCCTCTATAAGGAGGAAGTGAGCTCCTTGTCGAAAGTGCACATCAGTTCTAACCCTGATTGTGTTAACCCCTCCCAATTGGTCCTTTATCAGAAAAATAAGAGAGTGTATTGGATAGCAAACAATACTGCCACTTTTAGGCAGCCACTCCCAGGAGAGTGCCCTGTAGGAGAAGCCTGGCTGTGCTTTGAATGTGATGCTGCTGAAACAAGCTCAGCAGATCTAGTAAAAAGCGAAGAAATGGTGAAAATGGTAAGAAAAATTGTTTGTTACAAGTATTTATTTGAGTGTACTGGAAAAGAGATAAACGCCTTTTGGAACACATTTCAGGGGAGCTCTAAACCCCTAGGTTTGATCTCGTCTGGCAACTGCATTGCTAGAGTGATAAAACCAATTTTTGTATTACCCAAAGAAACTGGATCAAGTTTGGGAGTTCCTATATATAATGATTTGGGAGAAAATAAACAAAACAGACCAAGTGAAATAGAAATGGAGAAAATCCAAAATTGTAAAAGCCAAGTTCGGATCCCATTATCTGTGTTGAACCAAGTCATCTGGCTCCAGGCAGTATTAAAAATAAAGAATTCAATTATTAGGGACATTTCAAACGAAATAAAAAGATTAGCATGTGTAAAGAATCAAGATCAAACTCCTACACTTGATCCCAATGGGTGGGAGAACTTGGAGATTTTCAGAAGAGATGTATGGGAAAAGGTGGTTTTTCTCGCTGTGTGTCTACTTGGAGGATTGCTCTTTTTACTATGCCTATTTATCTGTTTTAGTAAAACAGAATTTGCTGTGCAGAACAACCTGAAGAAACCAAGGAAAGTAACAAGGTTAAGTAACCATGATTACCAAAGTGCACAAGAGATTTATAGTAGATTCAAAAAAAAAAAATTGTGAGTTGAAGCGAGCTTAAAAATTTCAGCTCAATCAAAGAAAAAGAGGGGGGACTGCTATGAACAAAAATTCGGTTGATATTTTTTTTGTGAGAAAAAGTTACAAAAAGGTAGCCAGATCTCTGTCCCTGCCAGGGTTTTACGTGTTTTGTTATTGTAATCACGGGTCATTGTAACTTATCGCCCCTTTTGTATTAGTAAAGGCCCTGGCTGGGGTGGGGTGATGGTCCTTCCCCAAGGCTGTGCTCTTTTCCTACCATAGTGAAGACACCTGAGAGGGTGGGGGGGGTTATGCAAAGTAACTCCAGGACCAGCATGCTTTTGGGACCCCGACTCCAAAATGCAACGAGAAAACCCTAAAAACAATGAGCCACCTAAGAGTTGAGAGACTAAAATGATGTCCGGAAGTGAGGAGCCGAGTGCTGAGCCTGCAGAGATGCGGAGTCCCTCTCGCCCTGACCACGGGAGTCGTCCCCAGCGCCGAGACTGAGGGGGACCACGCTGAGAAAGTAAGATCTGACGGGGGACACCACGCCCTAAAGGCTCCCACGAGGACCGGATCCCCCGGCTCTGCCCCTAGTGGACAGAGCTGCGCATATCCTCCTCGTCTGAGTCGCCCTGGGAGACACGACGGGGACTGCAGCCCTGCCGAGATGCCCAATCCTGAGCTGATCACTTTTAATAAAGGCATTAAAAAGGAGAAGAAGTCTCCTGGCCCTGTTTATTTCAAGCCCCATAGAGCTTTGTTTTCATTGGGATGAAAATGAAAACAGGTCGGAATCAGAGCTGCTATTGCTCTTCCAGCAGATGAGGTCTCGGGGCCAGCCAGCAGCTTTCAGGTTTTCTTCAAGGTGCTGCCTGTGAAGAGAGGAGGCGGCTGAGGCCCCAGCTGCCAGGGACACACAGGGAGCCTCCTGCACAGCAGGGCCCTGAGCTGGCAAGGCTCCCCAGCACGGCTGGAGCTGCTGGCACAGCTTGGCCCAGCTGCACAGCTGTCCCTCAAGGCCCCGGCGAGCTGGGCACGGCTCTGGGCAGGCTCCCTGGCCAGGAGCGGGCCCCAGAGCGCCTCTGCCTTTCAAGGGCAATCTCGTCCCTGCTCTTTCTCCTCCCCACCGTGCTATGCCTCTGCCCTGTGCCCCTGGGGCTGCTCTTGGCCAGGCAGCCTCAGTGGGAGCCAGCACTGGCTGCAGCCCCAGCGGGCCCCCCAGGACAAGGCCCAGCAATGAGGAGGCCAATGAAAGCATTGGGCAGCAGCAGAACCCTCAGCAGAGTTCTTTGCAGAGCCATGGACTGGCCACAATTCCACTGCAACCTCTCTGGGAAGGTTTCCCTGACTATGAGCAGCCTTTAAAGGAAGCTGATTGGGGTAAAGCTCTGCAAAACACTCACCGTTTTTTCTTCCAGCAATACCAGATTGCTGCACAGCACATCATAAGACCAAGTGCCGCACCAAACACAATGCCCATCATCTTATTCAAACAAGGTGTTCCCCAGCAGAAAACTCTTCTCCTGCCTTTCCAAATGTTGTCAACACTTGTTGCAGGGCTGGCTGCATCTGTGGGAGCAATGGGGAGTGTGAGCCCATGCTGTCCTGCACTGCTGAGCTGGCAGCACAGTGGATTCGGCCAGGATGTTCTCGCTCCCTGTTTCCCCTCGAGCTGGGGCCTGCAGGCACCTTGCTGCCCTTTGGCCCAGGACTGCTCAGTACCCAAACCCCTGAGCCTGCATACCAAAATTCCTCTGTGCTATGCCCCTCTGGCCCGGGCAATACCTGTCAAAAATATGGAAAACGACAAGAAAAATGCCCAGGGTATTGGAGCAGCTCCAGGGCCCTACACCCTGCAAACAGCTGCCTCTCAGCATCTACCCAGACACTGGGAAATTGCAGGGGATCGCAGGCCTCTGGTGCAGTTTGGACTCCCTGTCAGCTGATGCCCAATGCCTTCCTGCAGAGGCTGGGGAGAAGCTGCAGCCAGGCCAGGCTGGCAAACAGCCCTGCAGGGCATGGAAGGAGCAGCGGGGCAGTGAGGCTGCCATGGATCCCTTCCTGCTGTGCTGGGCACGACGTGTCCAGATGTGCAGCCAAAGCCCCCGGCTGCTGAGCCCCAGGACAGGGTTGAGGCAAATGCACCCACCACGGTGTCTCTCCAGGTCCCTCACTATCTTGTCCCTGTGTTTGGATGCCTCCAGAGATTTACTGTCTCCTCTAGGTTTGTTGTTCATTCTTGGGGGACCTTAAGAGAAAAATTTCCATTTCCCATTAATGGACACCACAAGAGCAGGGGGCTGTGGGGTCAGAAGGGAACACACTACTCACCCCTGCGTTTGGGCTTGTGTGCAACATCCACCAAAGGACCTAGGAAAGTCCTCCCTGCAGACACCCCTGTAACTCAACAGACACAGAAGTTTCTGCGATGCCCCCATGGCCGAGCTTTGGGCTCTGAGCTGGCAGCTCTCCCAGGGGAAAGGTCTTGACCTACCCTCATCATTTTCCATAGGCCCAGTAATGGGTATGGTTTGGGAAGACAGATAATCTTCATCAAAAGTACCATCTTCGTCAACAGGGTCATCTTCATCATCAGGTTCAGCTGCAAAGAAAGGCAGGACAGAACAACTCCCGTGACACTGCTGAAGATTCTCCTTCAGGCCCGAGTGGCAGTGAGGGCACCTGGGTGATTGGTGCCGTCTAAGGCACTCCCTCAGCTCTGCCTTCCACTCAGGAGCAGGGCCAGGGGCACCTCGTGCCTGCAGTGGCCCCACACTGGGATGGAAGGCGGCCCCTGTGGGGCAGTCGGGGCAGAAAGGACTCCCTGGAGCTGCCAGCAGCTCCAAACCCTGCCCCAGGCAGGGCCAGGGCTTGGCAGTGGCAGCAGGAGCAGCTCAGGCTCCCTGGGGCCGGCAAAGGAGCTGAGAAAGGCTCAGCCCTGGGGCACAGCCCTGGGCCCGACTCCTTCCCTCTGTGCTCTTCTCTGTGGCTGCACAGAGCACACACAAGGACACAGTGGCATTGCACACGGGAGGAGAATGGACAGCTAAATGCCCCTTCCTCGCGCTGACAGAAATCCTATGGCATCCCTCAGGGCTCCAGAAGGGAGCAGGGAGAGGCTTCTAGAATTCAACAACCTTTCTACTACTAATGAAAGTGGGACATGCATGAGCTTTTGCCTCACTGACACTGATTATCCTCTAATAATTATGGGACTTTGAGAACTTGGCTCCAGCATGTCCCAAGGTCTTCAATCTGTCATCCAGAAAGATAAGCAGGGAATCCATGTCACAATGCAAGTCTAGAAGGGAACAGAAAACAGAACTGTTTCTGTGAGGTGCTGGAATCTCCTTTTGGTTTTGGAATCTGGGTAGTGCAAGGGGTTTGGGTAAGCCTGTGGAAGCTGGATGTCAATGGATGTGGCCAAAGCTGCAAAGGGGCCTCCCTTTGCAGGCTCTGGGCTGGCTCTGGGAGGCTCTGGGCTGGCTCCTGGTCATGCTCCACAATCTTTGCAGGCCCTGTGTAACATTTCTGGAGGGGCAGCTGGAGTCGCCCAGCGGCCCTGGGACTCTCTCCCTGCCACAGAGGGAAACTTCCCTAAAGCCTTGGGGAAAACGGCAGCATGTAGTGCCAGAACTATTCTTACCTCCTTCCCTCCTGCCCCCCCACTCTCCCTCCTTCTGCTGGGACACCTTGCGCAACTGTATGGCACGTGGCCAGGCCCTGTCAGGACCCACTGGAGCCTTGCTCTCCCCCTCTGCCCTTTCCCCACCATGGGCACCCCGTGCAGCCGCTCCCAGGTTTCGGGACGTGTCTCCCACGGAGGGAGCCCAGCAGGACAGCTCAGTACGCGAGTGCCCTGAGCCTGCTCGGGACAATTCCTCTGGGCTGTGCCCGTCTTGTCCGGGCTGTGCCCGCAGTGCCAAGCAGCAGAGAGGGCAGCTCAAGCCTCAGCAGGGCTCAGGCCCAGAGGCACAGCAATTACCTCCTGTGGCTGTGCCTGGCATCGCCTCCCTTCCTGCAGCAGAGGCTGCCAATGAGCCACTGCTTCCTCCGGGAAATGCTTCCTTCTGCACAGCCTCTCCATCTGCTTCTGGGGAAAAGAAAAGAGAGAGCTCGATCAGATTGGGCTGATCCCCATTGGAAAGGTGGCATCTTCAGGAGACAATGCTTGTCACAGACATGGTTAAGAATCAGGAAATACCTATCAACTTTTTGGGTAATGCAGGGACCTCTGTTCTCCAAACACCTGCCCCTTCTGATTTGCCTGTAGATGGGATATTGCAGGGGATCTCAGGCCCATGGTGCAGTTTAGGCTGCCATTCAGGTAATGCCACATTCAATCCTGCAGCGGCTGGGGAGAAGCTGCAGCCAGGCCAGGCTGGGAAACAGCCCTGCAGGGTGTGGAAGCAGCAGCGGGGCAGCGAGGCTGCCATGGATCCCTTCCCGCTGTGCCGGGTTCGGCGTGTCCAGATGTGCAGCCAAAGCCCCTGGCTGCTGAGCCCCAGGGCAAGGCAGTGGGAATGCACCCACTTTGTCCTGCCTGCTGCATTTCCACCAGCATTTGCCCCATGTGCTTGGATGGCTCATGGGGATTTTTGTGTCCTATAGCTTCATTCTTACCTATCAGAGAACCTTTCAGCAAAACACTTCCATTTCCTTTGAATGGATGCCACAAAAGCAGGGCTCAGCCTGTGGGGTCAGCAGGGACACACTACTCACCCCTGCGATAGGAGTCAGGCTGCTGTGCAGGAACCAGCAAGGAAACTGGAGAAGTCCTCCCTGCAGACACCCCTGTAACTCAACAGCCACAGAATCTTCTGCCTTCTCTGCTCAGCTGCACGGGCACCACTGAGCCACAGGAGGGGTGAAGGGATCGCGCAGGGCGAGGGCACACACGTGCATGGCTCTGTCCTGGCACCTGCAGCGATGCCCCCCTGGCCGAACTTTGGGCTCTGAGCTGGCAGCTCTCCCAGGGGAAAGGCCTTGACCTACCCTCACCATCTCCCAGAGGCTCAATCCTGGACATGGGTTTGGAAGCCAGATCACCTTCAGCAACAGGCTCAGCTGCAAAGAAAGGCAGGACAGAACAGCTCTTGTGGCACTGTAGGAGATCCTCAGGCTGCAGGCAAGGCTCAGCCTCAGGGCACAGCCCTGGGCCCGGCCCCTTCCCTCTCCGCTCTTCTCTGTGGCTGCACAGAGCACACAGAAGGACACAGTGGCATTGCACATGGGAGGAGGATGGACAGCTAAATGCTCCTTCCTCCCACTGACAGTGATCTTGTGGGATCACTCAACACTCCAGAAGGAGTAGGTAGAGATTTCCATATTTCTTCTTTCGTGAGATTATGTTAAGGGAATTGGCTCATGAGTGAGCTCTTGCCACATAGACACATAGGATTATTCTGTTAGGAAAGGCACATGGAGAACTTACCTCCAGCATCCTCCAACATTTTCAAGCTCTCATCTAATACGGCATCTAGAATATGCAAGTTGCGATCCCAATCTGGAGGGAAGCAGAGATCAGAACCATTTCCATGGCCTGCTGGGATCTCCTCCTGCCTCTGGGAATTGGGCACTGCAAGGGGCTCGGGTAAGGCTATGGGAGCCAGGTGTGAATGGACAAGGCCAAACTGCACATGGGCTGGCTCCTGGTCACTCTGCACCCTCTTTGCAGGCCCTGTGACACATCCCTGGAGAGGAAACTGGGGCTGCCCAGGGCCCTGGGGTCTCTCTCCCTCCCCCAGAGGAAACCCTCTCTAAGGGCCTGGGGAAAACCATCCCCAGCGCTTCCCGGGGAGCAGGGAGCGCTGTCCCGGGAAAGGGGAGCCAGGCTGCGGGCTCACCTGCTCGCTGTGCTTGCAGCGGAGCAGCCTGGGCAGCCCTGGCAGGCAGGGCCACAGCCAGGAGGAGCAGGAGGAAGAGGCGCAGAGCAAGGGCCATGGTGCCTTGCCCTCTGCCAGTCCCTCAGCTCTTGCTGCCACCGCTGTCCTGACACCGCTGTCCCAATGTCAGCACCACTGCTGCCACCGCCACTGCTGCTGCCGCAACAGTTGTGCTCAAGGACTGACTGCTCACTCCTTGTGCTGCTGTGCAACCACAGGGTCTGGCACCTCTGTGACCTCAGAGCCTGCTGTGACCTCAGCCTGCTGTGACCCCTGAGCCTGCTGTGACCTCAGCCTGCTATGATCCCTGGGCCTGCTGTGACCTCATGGCCTCGGCTGCACCCCCAGAGTGTGCCCCCATCTGTACAAATGGACTGCCCTAATTGTAAATATTTTGCTTCATCAAAGGGCCATTGCTCGGCAAAGCCTTTGTTTTGCCTGATGACATTGCTGGTCAAGCTCTGTCCCTGGGATGCTCCAAATTTACAGAATTCACAGAATGACCAAGTTTGAATAGACCTTGAAGATCATTGAGTCCAACCCATATCCCAACACCTCAACTAAACCATTGCACCCAGTGTCACATCCAGTCTTCTTTTAACACATCCAGGCAGGGTGACTCTACCATCTCCCTGGACAGGCCATGCCAGAACCTTATCACTCTTTCTGTGAAAAACTTTTTCCTAATACCTGTGGGGGCCTGAATATATGTTGTATTGTGAGATCAGTGTGTGTCTGGGTTACTCCAAACGAGCTGCAGCTGCAGGGTCCTTAGTTGGGCAACAGCTGTAGCTCGTGAGGGTAACTGAGATAAATAGGGGTGGGTCAAGAGCCCAAGAGGAGCCCCTGAGAAGATAGAAGAAGAGCCCCAGCAGAGAGGGAAGAACAACGCTGCAGCCAAAGAGAGAGAGAGAGAAGGTATGGAATCGCCCGGACAGCCGAGAGCTGTGACAGCCTGAGAGCTGGGACTTTGGAGTATCAGCCTGAGAGCTGGGACTTTGGAATATCAGCCAGAGAGCTGGGACTATGATAGAAGATAAGACAGCCGAGAGCTGTGGCAGCCTGAGAGCTGGAACTGTATGTGTATAGTGATTGTATAATTGTTAAAAGAAAAGGGGGGAAATGTGGGGGCCTGAATATATGTTGTATTTTGAGATCAGTGTGTGTCTGGGTTACTCCAAACGAGCTGCAGCTGCAGGGTCCTTAGTTGGGCAACAGCTGTAGCTCGTGAGGGTAACTGAGATAAATAGGGGTGGGTCAAGAGCCCAAGAGGAGCCCCTGAGAATATAGAAGAAGAGCCCCAGCAGAGAGGGAAGAACAACGCTGCAGCCAAAGAGAGAGAGAGAGAAGGTATGGAATCGCCCGGACAGCCGAGAGCTGTGACAGCCTGAGAGCTGGGACTTTGGAGTATCAGCCTGAGAGCTGGGACTTTGGAATATCAGCCAGAGAGCTGGGACTATGATAGAAGATAAGACAGCCGAGAGCTGTGGCAGCCTGAGAGCTGGAACTGTATGTGTATAGTGATTGTATAATTGTTAAAAGAAAAGGGGGGAAATGTGGGGGCCTGAATATATGTTGTATTTTGAGATCAGTGTGTGTCTGGGTTACTCCAAACGAGCTGCAGCTGCAGGGTCCTTAGTTGGGCAACAGCTGTAGCTCGTGAGGGTAACTGAGATAAATAGGGGTGGGTCGAGAGCCCAGGAGGAGCCCCTGAGAAGATAGAAGAAGAGCCCCGGCAGAGAAGGAAGAACAACGCTGCAGCCAAAGAGAGAGAGAGAGAAGGTATGGAATCGCCCGGACAGCCGAGAGCTGTGACAGCCTGAGAGCTGGGACTTTGGAGTATCAGCCTGAGAGCTGGGACTTTGGAATATCAGCCAGAGAGCTGGGACTATGATAGAAGATAAGACAGCCGAGAGCTGTGGCAGCCTGAGAGCTGGAACTGTATGTGTATAGTGATTGTATAATTGTTAAAAGAAAAGGGGGGAAATGTGGGGGCCTGAATATATGTTGTATTTTGAGATCAGTGTGTGTCTGGGTTACTCCAAACGAGCTGCAGCTGCAGGGTCCTTAGTTGGGCAACAGCTGTAGCTCGTGAGGGTAACTGAGATAAATAGGGGTGGGTCAAGAGCCCAAGAGGAGCCCCTGAGAAGATAGAAGAAGAGCCCCAGCAGAGAGGGAAGAACAACGCTGCAGCCAAAGAGAGAGAGAGAGAAGGTATGGAATCCCCCGGACAGCCGAGAGCTGTGACAGCCTGAGAGCTGGGACTTTACAACAAATACCAACCTGTATTTCCCTTTGCATGGCTTGAGACTGTGTCCTCTCATTCTGCCAGTTGCTGCCTGGGGAAAGAGACCAACCCCACCTGACTATAGGTGGGGTGGTCCTGGGGGGCTCCATCTTTCAGGGAGTTGTAGAAGAAGCTCACCTCCTGAGCCTCCTTTTCTCCAGGCTAAATACCCCCAGCTCCCTCAGATGTTCCTCACAGGGTTTGTTTTCCAAGCCCCTCTCTAGCCTCGTTGCCTCCTCTGGATGTGCTCAGCGTCTCAATGTCCTTCCCAAACTGAGGGGCCAGAACTGGACACAGCACTCGAGGTGAGGCCTCACCAGTGCCAAGTAGAGGGGAAGAGTGACCTCCCTGCTCCTGCTGGCCACACTATTCCTGATCCAGGCCAGGATGC
Organism: Zonotrichia albicollis; assembly: GCF_047830755.1. Taxonomy (NCBI): domain Eukaryota; kingdom Metazoa; phylum Chordata; class Aves; order Passeriformes; family Passerellidae; genus Zonotrichia; species Zonotrichia albicollis. Next base: position 20,517,936 of record NC_133830.1, read on the forward strand.
CCTTGGCCTTCTTGGCCAGCAGGGCACACTGCTGGCTCACATTCGAGCAGCACCCCCAGGTCCCTTTCTGCCTGGGCACTGTCCAGCCACACCATTCCCAGCCTAGAACGCTGCAGGGGGTTATTGTGGCCAAAATGCAGGACTGGGCACTTGGACTTACAAAACTTCATCCTATTTGACTCTGCCTATTCCTCCAACCATTCCAGGTCTCCCTGCCGAGCCCTCCTACCTTCCAACAGATGGACAGAGCTCGCAGCTCCATGTCATCTGCAGATTTACTAATGAAAGACTCAACCCGCTCATCCATGGTGTCAATAAAAATATTGAACAGAGCCGGCCCCAGCACAGAGCCTTGAGGGACACCCCCTAGTGACTGGGTGCCAGCTGGATGCAGCACCATTCACCACCACTCTCTGGGCCATCCAGTTCCTAAACCAGCAAAGAGTTCTCCTGTCCAAGCTGTGGGCAGCAGCTTTTCCAGGAGTGTGCTGTGGGACACTGCGCAGTGCCAAAGGCCTTGCTGGAGTCCAAATAGACACATCCACAGCCTTTCCTGCACCCACCAGGAGGGTCACCTGGTCATAAAAGGAGATCAGGTTGGTCAGACACAACCTACGCCTGCTAAGCCCCCGTCAGCTGGCTCTGATAGCCTGGCCATCCTCTAAGTTCTCTGTGATGACACTCAGTATAAACTATTCCATCACCTCACCGGGTACTGAGGTCTGGCTAACTGGTCTGTAATTACCAGGATCCTCCTTCCCACCTATTTTGTGGATGGATGTCACATTGGCCAGCTTCCAGTCATCTGGAACCTCATCGGTGAGCCAGGGCTGCTGGTAAATAATGAAGAGCAGCTTGGCAAGCTCATCTGCCAGTTCCCTCATCACCCTGGGGTGGATTCCATCTGGCCCTATAGCTTATGAGCATCCAAGTGGCTCAGCAGTTCTTTGACTACCTCCTCTTGGATAACAGGAGGCCCATTCTGCTCCCTGATACCATCTAGCAACCCAGGAGGACAGTTGTCCAGAGCACGAGTTGTCTTCCCACTAAAGACTGAGGCAAAGAAGGCCTCTGCCTTCTCCTCAACTGCAGTTACTAAGTTCCCTCCCACATCTACTAAAGAACAAAGATTGGTGTTACCCTTCCTTTTACCATTGATATATTTGTAAAAACATTAATACTTTTTATTATCCTTTACAGAAGTCGCCATTTCAAGTTCAAACTGAGCTTTGGCCTCCCTAATTTTTTCCTACATGTTGCTGCCGGGTGGGCTTTGCTGGTGCTACCACCCGGACACTGGGGTGACAGTACCTTCTGTTTACTGCAAGAGAAGAGCTGGGCCAAGCCCTGCCCACCTTCAGTAGGGGCCAGAGGGCAGGGCCAGTGCCTTCAGGGGGAGAGGACCTTGTTTGGGTGGTGTCAGCATCTGCACAGCAACAAGCTGGTAAAGCAGCTGTGACAGGGACATTGGGCATGGGCAGGGAGATGTGCAATTGAAGATCCAGTTAACCCTTAGGTGTTTGGCAGGACCTATGAAGGCGGAAAGATATGACTGTGGAAAGAGGCCATGGCAAGGGACACAGTAAAGAGTGCCAGTCCTGCAAACAGAAAATCCTAAGGATTCATCAAAGTGGATTTAGACCATGTATTACTGTCTTGTTTTGAACCTCTACAGAATCCATGGGGAGCGTGAGCCCATGCTGTGCTGCACTGCTGAGCTGGCAGCACGGTGGATGCGGGTGTGGAGAGTTTTATTAATAGTTGGTTAGCTGAGAAAGGCCATGCTGACATATTGCCGCTGGTTAAGCTAAGAGAGGGAAATCAGCAGTCAGCAAGCTGAAAGAAGATGTCAGCAATTAGCAATCAGTGGCCTTGCTGCAACATGCGGAAAGGGAGTAGAGATTAGTCCTGAATATCTCCTAAGAATATGTAGAAAGTATCAAAAGTAGGACCATAGGAATGCAGAAGAAGGTGTAGCTGCTGCTATGTAACTGACCAATCCTGAGCTGAACTTTTGCAATATGCATGAAGTTCATTATGAACTATATTTAACCCGCTGTGCTGTTCAATAAAATTGGGCCTGTGATGATCAATTGATGTCCTGGTCTCCTTCCTTTGACAAATGGTGGAGAATGCGGGCAACAATGCTGTGGGCACCGCTGCGGGCAACGATGCGGCAACGTTGAACCTCTATCCTTTTTTCTCGGATTACAAAGAAAAAGGGAACTCGCCACGGTCGAGGAAGTTGGGTGAGGGTCCCCTGCAGCAGGGACGGTGCCGGATTATAAGCACCCTTGAGGATCACAACGGTGACTCAAGTCTCTACGTGTCGCAGGAGCCTGGAGAACTGCAAACAGTGCACACTGATTAATAGATATGGATAGGCAAGCGGCATACGATCTCTTCTCCTCATATTTAGAAAGGCGAGGAGTAAAAGAGATAGATATAAAAAAGGAATTACCGGGGTTATTAGCTTACGGCCATACTAGAGGTATATTTAGTAACCCGCATGCAGTTCATGAGCTATCAGAGTGGAAAAAGTTTGGGGAAATATTGATGGATACAATGTTAGACGGTGATAAATCAGCTAAAAAATTCGGGAAGTTATGGCGGGTGGTGTATAATGCGTTACTTCAGCAGGTCTCTGAGAGAAAGGCAGCAGAAAGGGCGACAGAAGCTCATAAGAGGAATATAGGATATGGTCATGAGGATGATCCTTTAGCACCTTCTGTAACTAAGATACTTATGCCTAAAAGTTCTCAGCATAGTGGTGTGGAGGATTTGCCTATAAACATAGCGGAACCGTCTGCACCTCCCTTGTCAGAGGGGGAGGTAAGAGCAAGCTAGCTTTGCCTCCGCCGCCGGCTTCAGGCGGGTCGGATGGTGGGGGTGGGAGCAAGCCAGCTCCACCTCCGCCACCAGCTTTGCCTCCGCCACTACCCCCAAGCAGGCCGGCTCCGGTTACAGCTCCGGCGGGGGGGGCCGCTTTCCCCGCACGAGCCAGTCTCTGCTTCACCGCCTTCCCCGTGCGAAAACTCGGCGTCTGCACCGAAATGCCGGCAGCATAGCACCTCCAAAGAGCCAGCTCCCATCCCAGGGGCACACCGTGATCTATGGGGGGAAATGGCTAATCAAAGGAGGGAAGCTTGGGCTGCTGTGGCAAAAGAATTAATGCAAATGGGGGATGGCGAGGCAGTGAAAATAGCTTCTAGCCTTGCATGTCCGGTTACATACACACCACAGTATGATGCACAGGGGAACCTTACGCATAATATTGCAGCATATTCTCCCTTAGATTAGAAGTTGTTAGACCAGCTACGTTTCACGGTTAGTTAGTTTGGAGTAAAAAGTGAGTGCTTTGCAAAATAGTAATCCAGCAACCCAAAGAGTGTTAACTACTTTAGGAGCAAATTGGACCATTGAGGAAGCATTAGAGCGAATGGCATTAATGCCAACGGCTTCGCAGGCATTCATAGTAGAAGCTCTAAAGGAATTAGGATTGGGGTTACAAAAGCAGGCAGAGTCTACTCAGAATCAGGTGTTAGCTGCCCTTGCTCCTCTCCGAAGTGGCTCATTCACGCAAGGAGGCTCAAAGCCATTTATCAAGTGTTACCGGTGCGGCACTGAGGGACACACACGCCAAGCTTGCCGAGTGACTGGCATTTGGTGTCAGCACTGCCGATCCAGCTCCCACAACACTACAGCTTGTAGGCGCCGGTCGGGAAACCATCAGCAGAGCGCGCTTCACGGGGGCCGCGCCCAGATGCAAGTCGCCGCCGTGACATCGGAGACACCAGCTGCCGCAACATTGCTGCCACCTCCTGTCTGCAACCCGCAACAACAGGGAGCCTCAGTTTGGACTTATCAGCAGCAGTAGACGTCACACTAATGACGAATCAGCCTGAGAAGATACCAACTGGAGTAAAGGGCCCTCTTATATTAAATGGACAAACATGTGGAGCATTATTATTAGGACGTTCTTCTACAACTATGTTGGGATTATTTGTTTTGCCTGGAGTTATTGATGCAGACTTTACAGGGGAAATACAAATCATGGCTTACGCCCTTTATCCTCCAATTAAAATAACAAAAGGACAACGTATTGCACAATTGGTACCACTATCACAAATGACATCGGGAATACAACCATTTACTGGGCAAACACGGGATGAAAAAGGTTTTGGCTCTACTGGTGTTACACTTTTAACTGTGGATTTACAAAATAGACCAAAGCAAAAGATTAAAGTTACTTTTGGGCATCAAAGCATAACCCTTTATGGATTACTGGATACAGGAGCAGATACCAGCATTATTTCTCCAGAAGCATGGCCACAACATTGGCCTCTATTCCCATCAGCAAACATGCTCACAGGAGTAGGAGGATTTACATTGGCAAGCAGGTCACCTTCTTTGTCTGTGTGCATTGAGGATCAACAAATATCTGCTGTGTTTTCAATTGCGCAACTGCCTCCTACAGTCTCCTGTTTAATTGGAAGGGACATTTTAACACAATTGGGAGTGGTGTTAACTAATCAGCACCCTTTGGGGTAATTGCCATTGCTTGGACTTTCCCCATTCCACTCACCTGGAAAACGGATACACCGGTGATGGTTAAGCAATGGCCACTAAAAGGGGAAAGCCTTATGCATGCTCATGAATTGGTAGAGGAACAATATTCAAAAGGACATTTACAACTTTCCACGAGCCCTTGGAATACACCTATTTTTGTGATCAAAAAGAAATCAGGGAAATATCGTTTAATACATGATTTGCGGGCTGTAAATGACCAAATGGAGCCTATGGGGGCCTTACAGCCTGGTCTTCCAAATTCAGCGATGATTCCAGAACACTGGCCACTCTTAATTATTGACTTAAAGGATTGTTTCTTCACCATTGCCCTGCATCCTAATGATATGAAGAGATTTGCTTTTACTTTACCAGCAATAAATCGTGGAGAACCAGATAAAAGATTTGAATGGATATCTCTTCCACAGGGCATGCGGAATTCTCCGACTTTATGTCAGCTTTATGTTGATGCAGCATTACAGCCACTACGTCGCAGATGGCCAGCAACTATAATATATCATTACATGGACAATATTTTGTTTGCACAGCAACAACCATTTTCCTCTTTGCAGATTGACATTATTAAAAATACTCTTGCTGCATATTCACTTGTTATTGCTTCAGAAAAAATTCAAACTACAAAGCCCTGGAAATATTTGGGATGTACTTTGATGGATCAGATAGTGATACCTCAAAAATTGGAATTACAATTGGACATTAAGACTCTACATGATGCACAGAAGTTGCTGGGGGACTTACAGTGGCTGAAACCTATTGTGGGAATACCAAATCATTTGTTAGAAGCCCTACGGCCTTTGTTAAAGGGTATTGACCCTACTACTCCTGTATACCTGACAAAGGAGCATCGTCTTGCCTTGCAGCAAATCAGTAACTGTGTACAACAGGGGTACGTGTCTCGTCGACAACTCGACCACCCTATTGACCTTACTATCTGGAATAGCCCTTGCCACCTGCTTGGTGCTCTCTCTCAACAACAAAAGAAAACGGGGGAGATACGGGTGTTGGAATGGTTGTCTCCACCATTACAGCATAAGAAAACAATATTGTCAAAAATTGAACAATTGGCTGCCTTAATCAAAAAGGGGCGTCTCAGAATTCTTGAAGTGGATGGTAGAGAACCTGCTACCATTAGATTACCTATGGAAAAAGAAACCTTGGACTGGTACCTGATTAATTCGAAGGATTTACAGGAAGCATTATTGACATCGTCTGCTAAAGTAGATACCAGCAAATTAGTGCCTAAAGTTTTGCAATGGCTGACAGAATGGAACTGGATTACTGGACCCTTGAGAGAAGAACGCCCTATAGAAGGAGCTATTACAGTCTTTACAGATGCAGGAAAGAAATCAAGGCGTGCTGCTGTCACTTGGCAAGAAAAAGGACGATGGAAACATCAACTCATCACAGCAGACCCTGCGGATAGTTTACAAACTTTGGAATTGTTGGCAGTAGTATGGGCAGTATCCAACTTACAGGAGCCTTTAAATGTGGTTACAGACTCTATGTATGTTGCAGGAGTAGTCAAACGAATAGAGGAAGCAGCAATTAAGGAAGTGAATAATAAACGATTGTATGAGTTGTTGGTACAATTAAGTAAAGCTCTACAGGAGAGAAATGCAGCGTATTCTGTGATTCATATCAGGAGCCATAAATGGTCTGAAGGTTTAGGAGAAGGAAATGAACGTGCAGATAAATTGGTTACCCTACCCACTGATAACTCTTGTCCTATTGATAAGCATACATTGGCCAGAGAAGCACATAGTAGATATCATCAAAATGCGAAAGGATTAGCAAAGCAATTTGAATTGAGTTTGTCAGAAGCTAAAGCTATTGTAAGAGCATGTCCAACATGTAGTTATCATAATGGTGGAATAGGTTTAGGCATTGGAGTTAATCCTCGGGGTTTAGAAATAAATGAGAAATGGCAAATGGATGTTACACATATTGCTAGATTTGGTAAAGTCAAGTGTGTGCACGTCACTATAGACACGTATAGTCATTACATATGGGCTACGGCTCAGGCAGGAGAGAAAGCTATACGTGTTATCAGACACCTGTTAAGTTGCTTCGCTGTCATGGGAGTTCCAAAAAGTATCAAAACGGATAATGCTCCAGCTTATGTGAGTGCTAGGGTTCAGAAATTTTTGAATCAGTGGTCGGTTAAGCATGTGACAGGTATTCCACACTCCCCTACTGGACAGGCAATAGTGGAAAGAGCAAACGGTACCCTTAAGCAATATATTGAAAAACATCAAGATTTGAGAGATCCACAAGCATGTTTGGCTAAGGTGTTGTATGTAATTAATCATTTATGTATTTTTGGGGAAGATGATACCCCTCCTGTAATTAAACATCATCCAAGGTCAGGTCAGGAAATACTAAGGAAACAGAGGTCTGGGTTAAGTATAAGAACCCCAGTACAGGATTATGGGAAAAACCTGCAAAAGTATTATATTGGGGTCGGGGGTATCTTTGTGTTTCCTCACCTACAGGGCCTCTGTGGGTGCCTGCTAAGTGGACTAAACCTGCTTTTGATGCAGCCTTTGGTGGACCGCCTCACGGAGGAGGACAGGGAGCGACTAGGGAAGAAACTGCTTCTGGTCCTACAACCGCTACTGCTACAGCTGAAGGGATACTCGAAAGCGGTGGACAGAGCACTGACACACTACTTTCGGACAACCCAGGAGCTGATTGGTTTTATTGACTCATTATCAACTTTTCGTTTAACAAATCCAGCAAAGGAACATTGCTTTGCCTGTCACGATCCACATTGTGCTGCCTGGATAGCCCTACTTTGTGAGGGTTGTGATAGAACTTTTTGGTTAGAACAATGATTATTGTGGGATTTGTGGTGTCACACTTGTGAATACGAGCACCGGTGGAGTGAAAGTTGGCAAAATGAATTAAGAAGACAAACAGGGCAAAATGCGTATATAGCTCTAAGTCTTTATGAGTCTCCTGAACAGAAAATTCTTGCTTATTATCGATGGGAAGTACAATGTGTCGTGAAGAGAATTAAGATTCAAAGTAAATCACACATAGTCTCTGTAAGGTGTAGGAAAGTAGTACCTTTAACACAGCGCTCAGTTGTAGGGCCCTTCAAGGGAAATCCTGAAAGGGCACCAGACTACTGCATTGAAGAATTGCAGAAATTGAGTTTGCAAGTGGCAGGAGCAGCAACAATAGGAGCAGCAAGATTGAAGATAGATAAGAAAAGGAAGGCAAAAAAGGGAACGACCTCGTGTAAATAAGGCTATTGGTGATTGCTAATTAATTTTCTATGATTAGGACACTTTTACAGTTGTGGGACCCTCGGGAGGATATAGTTGTTGAGGAAGATAACGAACAAGAACTACGATTGCAAAATAAAATACGTCTTGTGTTAAAGAAAGACCTTGAGCTGTTAGCCTCATATAGTAAAAAGGCTAAAGAGGCTTTGCAATCACCACCATTGAATTGGTTGCATTGGATTGAAGAGACAGACTTTTATACTGGTCCTTACTTACATTCACTTCCTTGTTATGTTTGCAAAAGGGATAATGATAAGTGCTATGCATGGGTAACTTTGCATTGTGCGAATTGTAATCAGGTTTATTGGTATTCACAAAGGTCAATAGGATATTTATGGTGCTTATCTTGTTTTGGAAAGTGGATTCGAAATTCTATCTGGGTTAGAGCTCTTGAACAAAGTACTGGCCTGCCAGGACGGACAGGATTACAGCTTTTTGAGAGTGCAGAACAAGCAATTATAGCATATCTTAGGTGGAAGTTGCAGGAAATACTTAAAATATTTGAAATAACTAAAGCCTCACGCATCATAGCAGCTCGCTGTAAAGCTGATTTGCCTTCAAACTTATCTCATGCTATACCTGTAATCAAAGATGCTGATTTAGAATTAGATCAGTGTATTCAAAAATTGATTCAGCCTTACAATAGACAATCTAACAAACCAGGGAAAAGACAGCGGAGAAAGGAAAAACAAAGCAAGCAGAAGTAAAAATGAGGTTTGTTCTTGTTATATTGCTCAATGCTGTAATAAGTGAAGCAGTAGAAATAACACGTTTTAGTCAGCCAAGAGAAAATTTATGGGTAACACTTGCTAACCAAATTAACCAATCATCACTTAGTCTTAGAGGAGTCACTAACCCATTTCGAACATGCCTGGTGGGACTTCTGGTGTGGTCTCCTGGAGAATTTTGCAGTTTGATAAAAAATCAAACCTTATGTATGCCTAGCATGTCAAACATCAAATTGCCAGGGCAACAAGGATATACTGCAGGTCAGAGTGATGGCTATCGTCAATGTTTACTGATCCAATCACTCAACACCTCTTTACATTCTCCTCCTGAGGAACTGGACCTTTCTGGCAGTACAAACGCCAGTTTGTCTAACACTACAGCTGGTGGATGGTTTAGCTTTAAATTTTCAAACCGACCAAAAGAAACATGGGCCACCCTAGATTCATTCCTGAATGTGAGTGGAATCTCTCCGCAGCATTACAGTAAATGTAACAGCACAAAAATCACGGCACCAATGAAATTACCCACAGGAATATTTTTAATTTGCGGAGACAGAGCGTGGAATGGTATACCAGCTAGACCACAGGGTGGACCCTGTTATTTAGGAAAATTGTCATTGTTTCACCCTAATGTGTCCTTGCTAATGCAGCTGAGTCAAAATTCAAACAGAAAGAGACGTAGCATACATGACTTAGACTGCAGCTCGATAGGAGATCCACAGTTTTGGGGCACATTCAAACAGGTGGTTGTTTCAACTATCTTGCCGGGAGGATCTGCCAATAAGGCTATGAATTTAGCAAAGCAATTAGGGTGCTGGGCAAAGGATGAGCTGAACAAGACATCACAAATTCTAGACATGCTAACCGCAGATGTGCAGAGTGTTAACCATGCTGTTTTCCAAAATAGAGCTGCCATAGATTTTTTGCTCTTAGCACAAGGACATGGATGTGAAGAGTTTGAGGGAATGTGTTGCATGAATCTGTCTGATCATTCGGTGTCCATTCACACTAAGATAAAAGAACTGCAACAGGGACTTCACAATCTCAAGGAAGAAGAAGGTATAGGAATTGACGAATGGCTTAAAACCTTAGGACTTGGGCCATGGCTGAGGAACCTTGTGATCTATGCTATAGGACTGCTGGGTGTAATTTTACTGTTTTTGCTTATTTTGCCTTGTATCTTTAATTGCATTCAAAACATGGTCAGTCGTACAATAGCAAAAACTTGGCAAACTAATCGCCTTGGTCAAGAAGAAAATGGGGGAAATGTGGAGAGTTTTATTAATAGTTGGTTAGCTGAGAAAGGCCATGCTGACATAATGCCGCTGGTTAAGCTAAGAGAGGGAAATCAGCAGTCAGCAAGCTGAAAGAAGATGTCAGCAATTAGCAATCAGTGGCCTCGCTGCAACATGAGGAAAGGGAGTAGAGATTAGTCCTGAATATCTCCTAAGAATATGTAGAAAGTATCAAAAGTAGGACCATAGGAATGCAGAAGAAGGTGTAGCTGCTGCTATGTAACTGACCAATCCTGAGCTGAACTTTTGCAATATGCATGAAGTTCATTATGAACTGTATTTAACCCGCTGTGCTGTTCAATAAAATTGGGCCTGTGATGATCAATTGATGTCCTGGTCTCCTTCCTTCGACATGCGGGCAGGACGTTCTCCGTTTCCCCCAGAGCTGGGACCTGCAGGCACCTTGCCACCCCTTGGCACAGGCTGTGCCACCCAACAAAGCCCAGCAGGCCGGGAGGAGAGCCCGGGGGCAGCGCAGCTGCTTGGGCAGTGGCTGCTTCGAAGGGCCACGGGCCAAAGCCATCCCTGAGCAGCCACTGCCAGTCCTGGCCCTCCCTGCCCCGTGACAGCTCCTCCAGCCCAGGGCACAGAGTCAGGCCCTGTCAGGACCCACTGGAGCCTTGCTCTCCCCCTCTGCCCTTTGCCCACCATGGGCACCCCGTGCAGCCGCTCCCAGGTTTCGGGACGTGTCTCCCACGGAGGGAGCCAGCAGGACGGGTCAGTACGCGAGTGCCCTGAGCCTGCTCGGGACAATTCCTCTGGGCTGTGCCCATCTTGCCTGGGTTTGTCAAAAGTAAACATTAAGAATTAAAAGCAATTTTATTTTTTATTGTCAAAGTGTCAGAAGGTTCAAGGTTTCTGTAACTGTAATACTACTTTGACAAATAGAGAACTGTTGGAATACAGGCGAACAAATATCTGGGGTGTGTATTCTATGAAAAACTTTTCTAAATGCTACAAATGAAAAACATATCAAAATGTTTCAAATGAAAAACAAAGATAACATGAGGGTCCTTTTGGTCTCACGAGCCCCATGCCTGGCTGCTGCCTGCCCAGCCCTGGCTGTGCCCAGACAAGCAGCTCTGCCAGTGCTGGTGATAGCACAGAGACACCTGAGCTGGAGCTGGACTCAAGCCATTGATAAATGAGTAATGTGCCATTTGACTCTCACAATTAAAAGACAAATGTAATGTATATATGTTAAGCAAAGTTTTATAGATTTATGTTTTACCCCCCTGTCATGGTTTGGGCCTGGCACAGAGCCAGTGCCCCCATGAGAATACCCTCTCCCTGGTGCCTGCTGTGAGATGTGACCAGGAATAAGCAAAGCAGGCTCCAGCTTAAACATAAAGAAAACTTTATTACCTAAACTACAAGAAAAGAAGGAAAAACCTATAAGGGAAAAAAAATTGAAAACCTCACAAAAAAGCACTTTCCTCCTCCCCACCACCAAAAATTTCCCAATTCGATACATTCCCCCAAATCACCAACTGCCCAGTCTGGCACCATCCTTTAGAATACTCCAACTTCAGTCCATGAAGAGGAGAGGAGTCCTTCTTGCACCATAGGCTTCCCCTGGAAACACGCTGAAACCTCGTGTGCTTCCATGTCACTCGGCACCGCCTGGAAAGTCCTTTTGCCATGGTGACATCTTCCTTCCATGCCGAGTGCTCTCACCACTGTGCATGGACCAGAGCTGCTTTTAGGGCTGTCTTTTAAGGATGCCTTGTCTCACTCCAAAAAGGCACAGTCTCTGCTTTGGGACATCTGTCCCCCCCCATTTTTTCCAACCCCCTGGGGACGAGGGGTCCCCACAATGAACCCTCCTGGTTCTGAGGCACTGCCTCCCCCTAAGTGCAGTCTCTGTGTCACAGGAATAAAACTGAGTCTATGGCTACACAAGAAAAGTCCAGCCAAAAGGCCACTCCAATCATCTCTCCCCACTCAGTCAGTCTTCTCCACATCCCTCGGGCCTAGTTCTTGATTATCTCATTTCCTATCTTTCTTCTTATTCAGCTCCGAGGAGGATCAGCATTTTTTCGAGGTCCCAATCATGAAAGAAAGGGTTAAAAATTCAGTCTCTGTCTGTCCCAGAGCTCCGGCACTCCCACACTCGCTGCTGCTCCGGCCGGCACCTCCTCGCTGCATTCCCCCCCCTTTTCCTCCTGGGCCGTCCGCTATCACATTCAGACGCCGGCTCTCCTCTCTCTCTCCTGGGGGGGGGATGACTGCCCGATGGCTGTCTCTTGGGGCTCCTCCACCCTTCCATCCTCAAGGGCCTCCTCACCCCCCATCTCTGTCCAGGCCCAGGCCTACCGCATGGCTGCCCCTCCCCCGCCCAGCAGCAGCGGCTGGACGGGGGAAGGGAGATCCGACCTCCTTCCCTCGAAGTCCAAGAGAGCCTCCCAGGGCCAAAGCTCTGGTTTTTAACCCCTGTGTGTTCTCGGAGGTGTGTCCAAACCGCACTGGCCACACCAGGTGCCAATATCAAAATCTGAGCACCCATTGGTTTGACCACAGCATCCCAGAATTCCCACTTCTTCCTGGTAAAACCACCGCACCCCCCTTGCATTGTTATCATGGGGTGACCTGAGCTCCGGACATCAGGAGGGTCACCTTGTTATGACAGAAGCACCTGACCTCCAATCAAGAGGTAAAGAATCAAAGTGCACCACTGAACAGCAAAGAATAAACAGAATGGACAGAACTTTAGGACGGGCAAAAGAGTTAAAAAGTGAAACCTCCCTTCCGTAGATGAGCATATGGTGGGAAAATCCTCTACTCCTGGTGCTGTAATAATTTCCTATTCAGCCTCCTGTGATATTGCAAATAAATTTTTAATAAATCTCTTAAATTTTTGGAAGAAAGTATCGTTTTCCTCAAAAGCCACTCCCTGGCTTGCAGGGCTGCACCTCTTGCCCTGACAGAAGATCACGGCCAGTCCCTTTGGGGACAGAGGGTGCTGTTCTGCGTAGTGGTTGCAGGATGTTTCCAACAATAAGCTGGTAATGCGCCTGAGGAAGGGACAATGGACACTGGCATGGAGATGCTGGATGACAGGTCCAGTTCTCCCACACTGAAGTCCTTGGCCGGTCTTGAGAATCTGCAGAGGCGCTCCTGTGAAGAGAGGAGGTGGCTGAGGGCCCAGCTGCCAGGGGCACATAGGGAGACTCCTGCACAGCAGGGCCCTGAGCTGGCAAGGCTCCCCAGCATGGCTGGAGCTGCTGGCACAGCTTGGCCCAGCTGCACAGCTGTCCCTCAAGGCCCCGGCGAGCTGGGCACGGCTCTGGTCTCTGGGCAGGCTCCCTGGGCAGGAGCAGGCCCCAGAGTGCCTCTGCCTTTCAAGGGTAATCTCGTCCCTGCTCTTTCTCCTCCCCACTGTGCTTTGCCTCTGTGCTGTGGCCCTGGGGCTGCTCTTAGCCAGGAAGCCTCAGGGGGAGCCAGCATGGCTGCAGCCCCAGCGGGCCCCCCAGGACAAGGCCCAGCAATTAGGAGGCCAATGAAAGCTCTGGGCAGCAGCAGAACCCTCAGCAGAGTTCTTTGGACAATCATGGAAAGGCCACAACTCCACTGCAGCCTCACTGGGAATGTTTCCTGTCTGCAGTAGACTTTCAAAAGAAGCTGTTTGAGGGAAAGGTCAACAAAACACTCACCGATTTCTCTTCCAGTAATTCCAAATTTGGAAACAGCATAAAATAATGATAAGCTCCACAAAAAGTAGGCCTGCAATTAACCCCAGCCAGCAGCCTGTTCCCTGACAGAAACCCACTCCAGGGCCCTCCTGGGAATCAGGAACATGTGCTGTGGTTCCAGCTGCACCTGTGGGAGCAATGGGGAGCGTCAGCCCGTGCTGTGCTGCACTGCTGAGCTGGCAGCATGGTAGATGCGGGCAGGACATTCTCCGTTTCCCCCAGAGCTGGGGCCTGCAGGCACCTTGCCGCCCCTTGGCACAGGCTGTGCCACCCAACAAAGCCCAGCAGGCTGGGAGGAGAGCCCATTGGCAGCGCAGCTGCTTGGGCAGTGGCTGCTTGGAGGGACACGGGCCAAAGCCATCCCTGAGCAGCCACTGCCAGTCCTGGCCCTCCCTGCCCCATGACAGCTCCCCCAGCACCCGGGCACAGAGTCAGGCCCTGTCACGACGCCAGTGCAGCCCCTGCCAGTCGGGAGCCAAGGCTGGCTCTGGCCCTGGGTTCGCCAGAGGGCTCCCGCTCAGGGCTGCTCCTGTGCCTTGGGCCTCTGGGCACTCAGGGCCAGCTCTGGAGCAGCTGCAGCGGGAGGGACGTTGGTGCACGAGTCCCCTTTCCCTGGGTGCTGTGCATGAGCTCCAGAGGCCTCAAGGCCTGCACAGGTCCCTCCAGCTTTGGCTGCTGCCAGGCCATGGAAGGGTAGGCCCTGAAGGAACAGCTGCTGCCACACAGCCCTGCCAAGGGCTCAGCCTGGCAAAGCAATTACCATCTGTGTCTGTACCCGTATCTGGCATCTCCTCCTTTCCTGCGGCAGGGGCTGCCAATTTGCCCCTTCTTCCTTCAGGATATGCCTCCTTCTGTATAGGTATTTGGTCCATCCCTTGATAAATGGAAATGGGCAGCTGAATCAGATGGAAGTGTTGCTGATTTGGGTGCTGGCATCTTCAGGATGTCATGCTTGCCAAATATGGGGATAGGATTCAGAAGAGGTGTGGGCTTTTGGGGCAGGGCCATGGCTCTCCCTGTTCCAAACAGCCACCAGGCCGGAGCTGCAGGAGTGGTGAGGGGATCGCGCAGGGCGAGGGCACACACGTGCATGGCTCTGTCCTGGCACCTGCAGCGATGCCCCCCTGGCCGAACTTTGGGCTCTGAGCTGGCAGCTCTCCCAGGGGAAAGGCCTTGACCTACCCTCACCATCTCCCAGAGGCTCAGTCCTGGACGTGGGTTGGGAAGCCAGATGACCTTTACCAACAGGTTCAGCTGCAAAGAAAGGCAGGACAGAACAGCTCCTGTGGCACTGTAGGAGATCCTCAGGCTGCAGGGAAGGCTCAGCCCCAGGGCACAGCCCTGGGCCCAGCCCCTTCCCTCTCTGCTCTTCTCTGTGGCTGCACAGAGCACACGGAAGGACACAGTGACATTGCACAAGGGAGGAGGATGGACAGCTAAATGCTCCTTCCTCGCACTGACAGTGATCCTGTGGGATCACTCAGGGCTCCAGAAGGGAGCAGGGCGAATTTCCCTGAATCCATCAACCTTGAGATGATCTGAAGGGAAAGGGCGCATCTATGAGCTCTTGCCACCTGGTCTCTGCAAATGTTGTCAGGAAAGGTACATTGAGAACTTGCCTCCCGCATTTCCTAAGAGATTCAAGCCGTACTCCAGCAGGGCTTGCAGATAATCCATGTCCTGATCCCAATCTGGAGGTTAGCAGAAATATTATTCATTTCTATTGTTTGCTGGAATCCCTTTCTGCCTCAGGGAACTGGGCACAGCAAGGGGGTCAGGTAATTCCCTAGGATCCAGATGTGAATGGACAAGGCCAAATCTGCACAGGGGCCTGGGGAGCTCTGGGGTGTCTCCTGGCCACTCTCCACCCTCTCTGCAGGCCCTGAGTAACATCCCTGGTATGGCAGCTGGACCATCCAAGGCCCCTTTTGGTTCTCTCAGCTGCACAAACGAAATCCTCCTTTAATGCCCGGGGAAAACTGCAGCAGGCTGTGTTGCAAACTCCCTCCCTCCTCTTCTCCCTACCGCTCCGCCTTCTGTTGGAACACCTCCCCCAGTCCAAGTGCATGTGGCCAGGCCCTGTCAGGACCCACTGGAGCCTTGCTCTCCCCTCTGCCCTTTCCCCACCATGGGCACCCCGTGCAGCCGCTCCCAGGTTTCGGGACGTGTCTCCCACGGAGGGAGCCCAGCAGGACAGCTCAGTACGCGAGTGCCCTGAGCCTGCTCGGGACAATTCCTCTGGGCTGTGCCCGTCTTGTCCGGGCTGTGCCTGCAGTGCCAAGCAGCAGAGAGGGCAGCTCAAGCCTCAGCAGGGCTCAGGCCCAGAGGCACAGCAATTACCTCCTGTGACTGTGCCTGGCATCACCTCCCTTCCTGCAGCAGAGGCTGTCAATGAGCCCCTGCTTCCTCCGGGAAATGCCGCTCTCTGTACAGCCTCTCCATCTGCTTCTGGAGAAAGAAAGAGGCACCCCTGATCAGATGGGGCTGTTCTCTACTGGGAAGGTGGCATCTTCAGCAGCCAGTACTTGTGAAAGGTATGGTTAAGTATCAGGAAATGATACAAAATATCTGGAGAGGCCAGAGCCCACTTTCATCAAAACACCCGCGCTTAGTGATCAGACTGGAAATGGAAAATCACAGGGGATCTCATGCTCTTGTTGCAGTTATGGCTGCATGGCAGCTGATACCCAATGCCTTCCTGCAGAGGCTGGGGAGAAGCTGTAGCCAGGCCAGGCTGGCAAACAGCCCAGCAGGGCGTGGAAGCAGCAGCGGGGCAGCGAGGCTGCCATGGATCCCCTCCTGCTGTGCCGGGCATGACGTGTCCAGATGTGCAGCGAAAGCCCCCGGCTGCTGAGCCCCAGGACAAGGTAGTGGGAATGCACCTACCTTGTCCTGCCTGAAGCATTTCCTTCAGCATTTTCTGCATGACTTTGAGTGGCTCGTGGGCTTTCTTGTCTCCTGTTGCTTTGTTTTTTCCCCTTGGAGGTCCTAGGAGCAACACGGTTCCATTTCCCATGAATGGATGCCACAAGAGCAGGGCTCAGCCTGTGGGGTCAGCAGGGACACACTACTCACCCCTGCGACGGGAGCTGGGCTTGTGTGCAGGAACCAGCAAAGGAGCTGCAGAAATCCTCTTTAGAGACACACCTGTAACTCAACAGCCACAGAAGCTTCTGTCATCTCTGCTCAGCTGCACGGGCACCACTGAGCCGCAGGAGCGGTGATGGGATCGTGGAGGACGAGGGCACACACGTGCATGGCTCTGTCCTGGCACCTGCAGCGATGCCAGGATATTGGCACTGTTAGGAAAGGCACAAGGAGAACTTGCCTCCAGCATTCTCCAAGAGTTTCAAGCCATCATCCAGCAGGGCATCCAGAAAATGCAATTTGCGATCCCAATCTAGAAGCGAGCACAGATTAGACCTGTTTCCATGGTGTGCTGGAGTTCCCCTTTGCCTCTTGGAAATGGGCACTGCAAGGGGGTTAGTTAGGGCCAGGGGAGCCAGATTTGCATGGACATGGTCAAAGCTGCACAGGGGTCTGGGGAGCTCTGGGCTGGCTCCTGGTCCATCCCCATTCTCTTTGGAGACCCTGTGCAACATCCCTGGAGAGGTGCCTGGAGCAGCGCAGGTTGCATTGGGGCTCTCTCACAGCCAAAGCCGAAACTCCTTCTAAAGCCCTGGTGCAAAAATGCAGCAGACAGTGCCACAATCTTCCCTCGCTCCGTCCTGCCCTCCCTTACTCCCTTCCTGACTCCCTCTCTCTCTTTATTCCTCTTTCCTATGAAATTGCTCCCCCAACAAAAGCGAACATAGCCAAGCCTCTCAGGACCCACTGAAGCCTTGCTCTCCCCCTCTGCCCTTTTCCCACCATGGGCACCCCGTGCAGCCGCTCCCAGGTTTCGGGACGTGTCTCCCACGGAGGGAGCCCAGCAGGACAGCTCAGTACGCGAGTGCCCTGAGCCTGCTCGGGACAATTCCTCTGGGCTGTGCCCGTCTTGTCAGGGCTGTGCCCGCAGTGCCAAGCAGCAGAGAGGGCAGCTCAAGCCTCAGCAGGGCTCAGGCCCAGAGGCACAGCAATTACCTCCTGTGGCTGTGCCTGGCATCGCCTCCCTTTCAGCAGTAGGGGCTGCCAATGAGGCTCCGCTTCCACGGGGAAATGCTTCCTTCTCTGAAGCTTCTCCATCTACTTCTGCAGAAAGGAAAAGGGACAGGTGGGTCAGGTAGGGCTGTTCCCCACTGGAAAGGTGGAATCCTAATGAGGTAAGGCTTGAGAAAAACACAAACTTGCTGGGTAGGGCAGGGCCTACTTTCATCAAAACACCTGGCCATACCGATCAGCCTAGATAGACACTGGGAAATTGCAGGGGATCTCAGGGAGTGCATGGCCCGTGGTGCAGTTTTGGCTGCCTGTCAGCTGACGCCAAATGCCTTCCTGCAGAGGCTGGGGAGAAGCTGTAGCCAGGCCAGGCTGGCAAACAGCCCTGCAGGGCGTGGAAGCAGCCGCGGAGCAGCGAGGCTGCCTTGGATCCCTTCCCGCTGTGCCGGGCACAACGTGTCCAGATGTGCAGCCAAAGCCCCCGGCTGCTGAGCCCCAGGACAAGGCTGAAGGAAATGCACCCACCACAGCGTCTCTCCAGATCACTCGGCATCTTGTCCATCTGTTTGGATGCCTCCAACGACTTACTATCCCCTCTACGATTGTCGTTCATTCTCAGGGGACCTTAAGAGAAGTGTTTCAATTTCCCATGAGTGGGTGCCACAAAAGCAGGGCTCAGCCTGTGGGGTCAGCAGGGACAAACTACTCACCCCTGCGATGGGAGCTGGGCTTGTGTGCAGTAACAAGCAAGGAAGCTGGAGAAGTCCTCTCTGCAGACACATCTGTAACAAAACAGCCACAGGTGCTTCTGCTCTCTCTGTTCAGATGCACAGGCACCACTGAGCCGCAGGAGCGGTGAGGGGATCGCACAGGGCGAGGGCACACACGTGCATGGCTCTGTCCTGGCACCTGCAGCGATGCCCCCCTGGCCGAGCTTTGGGCTCTGAGCTGGCAGCTCTCCCAGGGGAAAGGCTTTGACCTACCCTCACCATCTCCCAGAGGCTCAATCTTGAATGTGGGTTGGGAAGCCAGATCACCTTTACCAACAGGTTCAGCTGCAAAGAACGGCAGGACAGAACAGCTCCCGTGGCACTGTAGGAGATCCTAAGGCTGCAGGCAAGGCTCAGCCCCAGGGCACAGCCCTGAGCCTGGCCCCTTCCCTCTCTGCTCTTCTCTGTGGCTGCACAGAGCACACAGAAGGATACAGTGGCATTGCACATGGAAGAAAGATGGACAGCTAAATGTTCCTTTCTCCCACTGACAGTGATCCTGTGGGATCACTCAGGGCTCCAAAAGGGAATAGGCCAATGTTTTCAGAATTCTTCCCCCATGACTGATCAAAAATGGCAGATGAGTAAGCTCTTGCCACATGGACACAGATTATTCTCGCAATAGAAAGGGAAATTGAGAACTTGCCTCCAGTATTATCCAAGTTCTTTAAAGTGTCATTCACCAGAACTTGCAAATAACTGATGTCGCGATCCAGATCTAGGGGGAAGCAGAGATCAGAACTGTTTCCATGGTGTGCTGGGATCTCCTTCTCCCTTAAGGAACTGGCCACTACTTGTGGGTCAGGTAAGACCATGGAAGCCAGTTGTGAATGTTCTGCAGCCTGCAAAGCTCTTGCCTGGCTCCTGGTCACTCTCCACTCTCTTTGCAGGCCCTGTGACATATCCCTGGAGAGGAAACTGGGGCTGCCCATGGCCCAAGGGGCCTCTCTTACTCTCTCAGAGGAAACCCTCCCTAAAGACATGGGGAAAACCATCCCCAGCGCTTCCCGGGGAGCAGGGAGCGCTGTCCCGGGAAAGGGGAGCCAGGCTGCCGGCTCACCTGCTCCCCGCGCTTGCAGCGGAGCAGCCTGGGCAGCCCTGGCAGGCAGGGCCACGGCCAGGAGGAGCAGGAGGAAGAGGCGCAGAGCAAGGGCCATGGTGCCTTGCCCTCTGCCAGTCCCGCAGCTCTTGCTGCCACCGCTGTCCTGACACCGCTGTCCCAATGTCAGCACCACTGCTGCCACCGCCGCTGCTGCTGCTGCAACAGTTGTGCTCAAGCACTGACTGCTCGCTCCTTGTGCTGCTGTGCAACCACCGGGTCTGGGACATCTGTGACCTCAGAGCCTGCTGTGACCTCAGCCTGCTGTGACCCCTGAGCCTGCTGTGACCTCAGCCTGCTGTGACCTCAGAGCCTGCTGTGACCTCAGCCTGCTCTGACCCCTGAGTCTGCTGTGACCTCGGCTGCCCTCCCAGAGTGTGCCCCCATCTGTTAAAAGGACTGCCCTTATGGTAAATCTTTAAGTTCTTCAAAGAGGCATTGCTCAGCAAAGCCTTCAGGAACACAGGGTCTTCTTTGGTTTGATGGCAGCATCTGCACAACAACAAGATGGTAATGCAGCTGCCACAGGGACATCGGGCATGGGCATGGAGATGGGAAATGTCTGGCAGGTGTGTCCCAGACTGAGGTGTTTGGGTTTTTTTTCTGCAGAGGGGCAGCTGTTGAAAGAAGAGGTAGGTGCGGCCCCAGGTTCAGCATGGACAGTGTCCTGGGGTGACTTGATGATGTTTGTATCCCCATTTGTCAGTTTAACCTAGAAATAAGTCTTGCACCTTTAGGACTGGTTCCAAGAGTGAAGGGGGTGTGGGGGGGGAGGTGAGAAGAAGCAATGAGTTTGTTATCAGGAACTGCACTTGCTCCCCTGCATCCTTCTCCTGCACTATGCAGTCTGCGGCAAGGACAGACAGAGGGACAGAGCTCTCCTTTGATTTTTAATTAGTTTTTAGCTAGCTGATGCTGAGAATTTCTCTGGACTGTGTTTTCCCATTTTTTCTGGAACTCTTTGAACCTGCTCTGGACTGAAAACCCAGAAGAGAACGTGCAGCTTACACCTGTGGCCCACTGGACTGGGCCAGGGTTGCAGCATTTCCAATTCAGGAGGGACTGATAACAAAATGAGTTAGCAGAGCTACAGCCCACTTTCTGAGTGTGTCACCTCTTCTAAGTGGCAAGAGGTTTTATTGTTCAATATTGTTCCTGTTTCATTCTGCTGGTCAATGCTTAGCCTGTTAAATAAAGAATTCTTTTTCCACTTTCCTCCAAAAAAATCATCTTCCTATACTAGTTGGGGGAGGGGCAGCCTGAATGTGTTTTCTACAGAAACCATTTGGAGGTTATCTCCCAAATTTGCCCTAAACCAAGATAAAAACACAGACCCTCCTGCACAGCAGGAGATTACCATTGTGCTCAAAGTTTGCCTCTGAAGGCTGACAGGTGAGCTTGTCTGAAATCCTGGAAAATATCAGGGCAAAGGTTTTATGTTAGTTTTTGTGGCTACGTACAAATCTGCAGTGGGAAAAGAGCCTCTCCAGGATGCTGGGTTTTTTGGCTCCTCTTAGCTCTTCCTAGAGTATAGATGACCAATTAAATACAATTCTATATTTAATTCTAGAAGTGTAAAAATGTTCTAAGTTTTCCTGAATTCTAAATTTACTTTGAAAAATCCTAAACTACTATGGAAAGAGGGAAGAAAAATTTGGGGATTTCTTTCTAAAAAAACAATAAAAGCAAACACAATTCTAAAAATTTCAAAAAATTTCTAGAGTTCTGAAAATGAAAAACAAATCCAAAACGTGGTGCCTTGGGAGACACCTGCCCAGCTGCTGCCTGCCGGGCTCTGGCTATGGCCAGACACTGAGATCAGCCAGTGCTGGTGCTACCACCCAGAGACCAGAGCTGAAGCCCAGAGGTGTTGCTCAAGCCCTTCCCTGGCAGGAGGGGCCCACCTTCAGTCCTGACCAGACACCAGGGCCAGCACGTTTAGGGACAGAGGCTCCTGTTCTGGGTGGTGGCCGAACGTCCACAGCAACAGGATGATAAGGCAGCCGTGGCAGGGATGTTAAGCACTGGCTTGGGGATGGCTAATGACTGGTACAGGTCTCTCCAGCCAAAGATTTTGGCCAGTCTTGTGAATCTGCAGAGGCGTTCCTGTGCAGGGAGGAGGTGGCTGAGGCCCCAGCTGCCAGGGGCACACAGGGAGCCTCCTGCACTGCAGGGCCCTGAGCTGGCAAGGCTCCCCAGCATGGCTGGAGCTGCTGGCACAGCTTGGCCCAGCTGCACAGCTGTCCCTCAAGGCCCCGGCGAGCAGGGCACGGCCCTGGGCAGGCTCCCTGGGCAGGAGCAGGCCCCAGAGCACCTCTACCGTTCAAGGGCAATCTCGTGCCTGCTCTTTCTCCTCCCCACTGTTCTTTACCTCTGCCCTGTAGCCCTAGGTGCCTCCTGTGCCCATGGGCACGGCCATGGCTGTAAATGCCTTGGGCTGCAGCACAAGGCCAGGGCATAGTGAGCCTCTTGTTTAGTCTGCGGTGCTGCCTGGTAGCCCCAGCGGAGCCCGGGGCCGCAGCCCTTCCCCGCCGGGGTCGGGGCTGGCCCGACTGGGGCGCGGCGGCTCCAAAGGCCCCGCACGGCCCCCTAGGGATGGGCTCTGCCCACCCGCCGGGCCTGCAGGCAGGGCCCGAGGCTTTGCAGGAAGCTTCCTGCTGACTTTGCACAGCGTCAACCGAGAGTGGCCTTTGCTACGCTGACAAGACTAAAAAACCCCAATGCACACCTCATGAGGGACTCCTGCAAGCCACTCCATAGAGACCGTAATAACTCCCTTGTGCCTCATGAGGGATCTCACACCCCTGAGCAGTGACCCGAAAATACCGCGGAGTGCCTCACAAGGAATCCATGCACATCAATGCAGAGACCCCAAGACAGCCTTGTGTGCCTCACAAAAGAACCCATCTTTCTGCCCACCTTAGCAAGGACTCAGCTCCTCTCCAGGCCTTGATGGCAAGCACTAAACCACCACAGTCATCGCGAGGAAGTCAAGCCCCTGCCAGCCTTACAGATGTCTCCAGCCCCCTGTACACCATAGAAAAGACCCCAAATCCCCATAGAAGC
Organism: Zonotrichia albicollis; assembly: GCF_047830755.1. Lineage (NCBI taxonomy): Eukaryota > Metazoa > Chordata > Aves > Passeriformes > Passerellidae > Zonotrichia > Zonotrichia albicollis. The sequence continues at coordinate 20,540,561 of NC_133830.1, forward strand.
TCATGAGGAACCCCAGCCAGACGCACCACTTCCAAAGGACCCAAAGCCCTGTATATCTTACAGCAAATCCCAACATGCACAAGACCCCCCTCCAGCTCGTGTGCCGCATGATGGACCCCGGTCATGTGCCAGGCTTACAGAGGTCCCCCCATCACCTGCATGCCAGAGAAAAGCCAGGCTTGCCATTAACTCTAGCCAGCAGCGTGTTCCCGGACAGAAACCAATTCCCTTCTGGGAATAGGGAATGCGTTGTGGGGCCAGCTGCACCTGTGGGAGCAATGGGGAGCGTGAGCCCGTGCTGTGCTGCACTGCTGAGCTGGCAGCACGGTGGATGCGGGCAGGACGTTCTCCGTTTCCCCCAGAGCTGGGGCCTGCAGGCACCTTGCCGCCCCTTGGCACAGGCTGTGCCACCCAACAAAGCCCAGCAGGCCGGGAGGAGAGCCTGGGGGCAGCAGGAAGCTGAGAGAAGGCCCTGCTCTAGAACTGAGGGAGTTCCACCAGAAGCAAATAAAGATGGTAACTTGGAGAGATTCCCACTGTGCTCAAAGTTTGTCTGAGAAAACTAAGAGGTGAGCTTGTCAAAAATCCCAGGAAATATCTGGGAAAAGGTTTTATGTATGTTGGTTGTGACTAGGTACAAAGCTCCTGCGGGAAAAGCGCCTCTGCAGCAGGCTGGCTGGCTGAGGGTGTCTTCTAGAGTGGAAGGCCAAATGTATTCTGTTACCATTTGTATGGCAGCTGCCTTTTGTCAAGTGGACAGTTTGCCATATCTTTCTCTCCCAGTGATCACAATCACTCCTCCCTTGGGAGGGGACATCTGCTGATAACAGGCTATTGAATGTCACTGCATAACTGATAAGAACTGTAACATCCCATGGTGAGATGCTCTGCCCCGAGGGAGGAGCCAAGCATTGCTACCCACATAGAATCTGGAACTCCTGGAATAACTGCACGGTTTCTCCACTGGATTCCCCAGAGGAACAGCAGCTGCCTCTTTCTTCCACGGGATCTTCAGAGAATAGGCTACACCCTTCTCTACAGGAACCCCCTTGCTCCAACAGAACCACACCTGACACTCCAAGAGGACTGCAGCCAAATTTCCAATTGGACTGCTACCAACACCCTGCCCCACAGGGTTTCAGGTTGTGTTCTGACTTTGTCAGTGTTGTTTTAGTTTACTGCGTTGTCTGTTTTCATCCTTTTATTTTCTTCCCTATTAAAGAACTGCTATTTCCTGCTCCCATATTTTTGCCTAAGAGCCCCTTAATTTAAAATTTATAACAATTTGGAGCGGTGGAGAGGGTTTACATTCTCCATTTCAGAGGAGGGTCCTGCGTTCCTTAGTAGACTCTTGTCTTTCTAAACCGAGACAGGGTGTCTAAGTTCTTTCTAGAGTAAAGATTACCACTGAAATGCAATTTTTTTTTTTTATTGTATAAGTGGAAAAAATTTCAAGAATGTACAACTACTGTTGCGGTGTGTTCCAAAAATTCAGATATATTGTGTGAAAAGGGTGGAAACATCTGTGGATTTCTCTTTACAAAAAAAATTCCTAAATATTTCTAACAATGAAAAGTGAAGGCAAAATGGGGTCACTTTTTCTGGATTCTCAAACTACTTTTAAAAATCCTTAACTACTATAGTAGTTGGGAAGTAATATTTCTGGATATATCTCTACAGAAAATATATTTCTACATATTTCTACATATTTCTACAAATTTCTAATTTCTAAAAATGAAAAGCTACGAAAATGGGGCTGCTTTTTCTTAGGAGCCCTATGCTGTTGCCTGCCCCCTGGGCTTCCCCAGCCCTGGGGACCCCGCCGCTGGTCACAGCAGCCCCTGCCTGGCTCCTGCCTGCCCACACCGTGGGCATCCACAGCAGCTCCTGGCCGTGGAGCTCAGCCAGCGCTGCTGCCGGCTGGGCTTTGCTGCTGCAGCCACCCAAACAAACACTGGTGATAGCAGCAGCAAAGCCTTCTTTATTGCAACAGAAGAGCTGAATTTGGAACCCCTTACTCAACATTCATTTGAGCACTTCTACATCCTTTCTTGGGGCTTTCACCTTTGGACCTGGAGGTAGGAAGCCTCAAAGCCCTGTTATGAACAAAAATTCGGTTAATATTTTTTTTGTGAGAAAAAGTTACAAAAAGGTAGCCAGATCTCTGTCCCTGCCAGGGTTCTGCGTGTTTTGTTATTGTAATCACGGGTCATTGTAGCTTATCGCCCCTTTTGTATTAGTAAAGGCCCTGGCTGGGGTGGGGTGATGGCCCTTCCCCGAGGCTATGGTTCCTACCATAGTGAAGACACCTGAGAGGATGGGGGGGGTTATGCAAAGTGACTCCAAGACCAGCATGCTTTTGGGACCCTGACTCCAAAATGCAACGTTAAAACCCTAAAAACAATGAGCCACCTAAGAGTTGAGAGACTAAAATGATGTCCGGACGTGAGGAGCCGAGTGCTGAGCCTGCAGAGATGCGGAGTCCCTCTCGCCCTGACCTTGGGAGTCGTCCCCAGCGCCGAGACTGAGGGGGACCGCGCTGAGAAAGTAAGATCTGACGGGGGACACCACGCCCTAAAGGCTCCAACAAGGACCGGATCCCCCAGCTCTGCCCCTAGTGGACAGAGCTGCGCATATCCTCCTCGTCTGAGTCGCCCTGGGAGACACGACGGGGACTGCAGCCCTGCCGAGCTGCCAAATCCTGAGCTGATCACTTTTAATAAAGGCATAGAAAAGGAGAAGAAGTCTCCTGGCCCTGTTTATTTCAGCTGGGGTCACTCGTCAAGAATAGCCACGCCGCAAGAAGACTCAAGACTGGCCATCTTGGCGCTTCAGGACAGCTGGCTACCAGGACCAGAGGGATGGGCACAGGACCAGTTACACAGAGGAGCACCGGAGCACCGGATTGGTGAGAAAGGTGGTGGCGGGAGTGGGAGACGTGCGCATGTGTGTGTGAATGAGACGAAGGCCGGTAGCCGGACCTTCAAAGTGAGAGCAGGCCCCTCAGTGCCGCGGTTCCGGACTCCTGCAAAGGGGCCGGCCGGAAACAGGGGGAAGCGAGCGGAATTAGCGTGACTGAGACGTCTCCCAAGGGGGAATAAAGGGCCCCCCCCCCCTCCGGGCATGCGGAGGGAATATTTGTATGAGTGGCACGCACCCAAAAAAGGTCCTGCAGAGGAAAGTCAGGCAGATTTGTCAGTCCCGAGAAGGATTTGGGTAGCATTTGTAAGTCTCGAGAAGGATTCGCATAAGATTTTGTCAGTCCCCAGAAGGATTCAGGTAGCTTACAAGCCCTGCAGGCAAAAGTAAGTCCTGACACAGGAGTCAGGCACAAACCCCAGCGAAGGAGGCTGTGGTTTGCTTTTAAGTCCTGATACGGTGAAGCCTAAAAACTGGCGGGTTAGGCAAACTAAAAATCAGGCAGTTGTTTTTCCTGACTGAGGGAGTCAGGCATGACCCGGATTCTTAGGCCGAGGCTTCGTGTGTTCAAGTCCCGATAGATGTAAGACCTGACGTTGGGAAAGTTGGGCAATCAAGAGATCGGGCAGTTGTTTCAGTATAAAGTCCTGAGCATCAGGCAGGAATTTGAAGTTCAGTGGAGGAGGCTGAAGCTCCTCAAAGAAGGTTCTTTTTTGAAATTACCAAGCAGTAAGGGCACCTTTGGGATTTTTTACTGTTAAGACCTGTAAAATGGGAGGGTGTAATAGTAAAAAGACCGGCAAGAGACTGAGGGATATACCTCCCAATAGTCCCTTAGGAGAACTGTTAGTAAAATGGGATTCTATAGAGGCCATGGAGGGATTAGATAAAGTGAAAATGATCCGTTATTGTATGGAAGTGAGGCCAGAATTAGAGTTACAAGGAGGATGGCCTTGGTGTGGGACAAAGGATAAGTGGATGTGCCAACAATTAAATAATTATCTGACAGCTCGAGGGGATACTGATCCTGAGCAATTATTGCATGTAGCCTGCTGGTTAAAGAGCGCTGTTGGGGATGAAGGGGTGCGAATTTGTAAGGTACAGAGGAAGAAAGAGGGGAATGAAGGAGGAGATGATAGGACTAGTAAAAGATGGGATCCCCTGGATTATTTGCCTCCTTCTGCCCCTGCACCTTATAATCCTCTTGTTCAAGCACCTCAAATGGCAGGTCCGGTTCTTCCCTCGGCTGCCATCTCATTACCACCTGCTCAAACTCCTCCTTCTACCTCTTCAGCTTCCGCTATGATAAACCCAGTATCTCCTCCAGTTCCTTCTGCACCACCACAAGTGCCTACTCCACCTGCTGCATTCTCCACCCCTTCTCCAGCTGCACTTAATATCCACTCAGGCTCTTCTCCCCCTCCTATTGCTGTCCCTTTACCTCCTCCTAGTTGGGACACAAATGTCTCCTCGCCCGATAAACAGCTATCAGCAAATACACCTGCTGATGGGCAGAACGTTCAGGGCAACCCAGATATCCCTCAAAGTAGTTTGGCATCTGAAGATGGGCCGTACTGTAGCACCAGATCCAAGACCTCCAAGGCAGAGAGACTCTTTCCCCTCAGAGAAGTTCCTATGGGAGGAGTAGCAGGAGGTGTTGGCTTTGTGAATGCTCCCCTACTTGCTTCTGAGGTGAGAGGATTCAAGAAAGAGTTGGGGCATTTAGTTGAAGACCCAGTGGGCATAGCCAACCAAGTGGATCAATTTCTAGGTCCAAATATCTACACTTGGGGGGAGATGAATTCCATCCTGAGTATATTATTTTCCCCAGAAGAGGTCCAGATGATTAGGGTGGCTGGCATAAGAATTTGGGAGAAAAGATAACCGTCCAGGACCCCAGGTGCCATCAGGTGAACAGAAATTGCCACTAACGGATCCCAGCTGGAACCCTAACCAGGAGGAGGGGAGGAAGGCCATGATGGAATATAGGTCTTTGATAATACGGGGGATCAAAGAGTCAGTTCCCCAAGGAACTAACACCCAATTGGCATTTGAGAGTACACAGGAGAAAGAGGAAACTCCGTCTGCCTGGCTTAACCGCCTAAAGTGCAACTTGCAGTAGTACTCTAGAATAGACCCAGACACCCCAGAAGGTCAAATGCTACTAAAAGTCCTGTTTGTTACAAAATCTGGGCCTGATATTCAGAGAAAACTGGAAAAGATGGTAGATTGGCAAGAGAAGGACATGAATGAGTTATTAAGAGAGGCATTGAAGGTGTATTTAAGGAGGGAGGAAGAAAAAGCAAAGGCCAAGGCTAAGATCATGGTTGCTGTGGCTAGACAAAGTGCAGGGTGGGCGGGTCCACCACCAGGAGGAGGCGAGGATAGATAGAGACACCTCAAGTCCCTTTGAGAGAACGACATTGCTCTTACTGTGGAAAGTGGCTTTGTAGAAAGCTCAGTCTCGATGTGGCAATAGCCAGGGAACAAGACAATTTAGGGAAGATCCTTAGAGGTGACGAGTAGAGGGTCAGAAGCTTTACACTTTAGGGGACCTGATGCAACATCTAGAAGAGCCCTTGGTAAATTTTGAGGTGGGACCCCTAAATGAAGAATTAGAATTTTTGGTTGATACAGGAGCAGATAAGTCCTGTCTCAACAAAGTAACATCTGAAGTTAGACAAAAATAACCAGCTAGGTAGAAAGGATATTAAATAGCGCCAAAACTGGCCAGTAATACTTAGCTTATAATAAGTGGTGTGAAAGTAAAAGGTACCTTATTGTTGTCTTGTTGTGTGTGTGAGAGTGAGTCACAAGCAAAGTCAGCCTCAACTTCCCGGGCAGGTGGGAAGGGGGCAGTGGAAGTGTGTGTGTGACCTGCAAACCAGGCTTGTGTCCCCCGGGCAGGTGGGGGCTGTGACCAAAGTGTGTGTGTGTGACCTGCAAACCAGACTAGTGCTCCCCAGATGGGTGAGGGAGCCGTAGCTGTAAGAGTGTGAGTGACACACAGACAGCCTCACAGGTGAATGTGCACCAGAGGCAACCAGAGTCAGGGCCCTTCCAAGAGGCCCAGAGATACTGAGACCTATGGGCCAACCTCAAGGTGAGGGGGGGCTATAGGGACCCGTGATTCTCTAGCAAAAAGTTTGTGTCTTAAAGGTGTGGAGGAATGTGTGAAAGTGAATGAGAAATGAGAGAGTGAATATAGACGAGTTAGAATAGAGGTAATGTAGATGGTGCATTACAAGTTTTACCACATCTCCTTAGAGGGAAGTGTATTGTGTAGAAGAATGGTGTAACGAAAAAAAAAATTAAGTGTGAGGGGTTGAAAGAAGTATTTAAGCTGTAAGTGAAAGTAAGAAACAGAAGCAAGAGATAAATAAGATATTGAAAAATAGAACAGAAAACCAGTGAATTAAATACACAGAAAAATAGGAGAATAAAAGTACTTTGAGAGTTAAGCTAGCTGAGAAATACAACTCCTTGCAAAATACAGAGTATGTAGAAGTTGAAGAGAGAAACATACAACCTATGGAAAAAGAGAAATTAACCAATAACATTAAACAGAGAAACTGAGTTTTGATAAAATCATTAAATAGCAGACCATTAATCCCTGTGTTTGAAAGCCCATTTCAGGTACTCTTCATTACTAATTCGACTGTGGAAACCAAAAGAAAAAGGTTGGACTCACATCACTCTCACCCCCTGGCATTGGACCAGGATTCAACATCAGGTTTTTTTCCCTCTGGCATTCTGGCATTGGACCGGACTGCACCCCTTTCTCCTTCTGGCATTGGGCCAGACTCCCAGTTTTTCCTTCTAGCATTGGGCCAGAGTCCACACCACTCACCTCCGGGCACTGGATAAGGATTCATCCACATCACAAGTTAATTCACCTGAGAGTACTGGGATTTAAAGTTGACTCTTAAAAGGAAGAGTCAAAAAGACTGAACTGTATGGGAAAAATTGGTATCAGAATTCTAACATTGCTTAAAATGTTTCAAAACTGTTCTTGTGTAAACTATGTTGGTAAAAAGTTTAAAACTGTAAATAAGTAATTCTGGTTTAAGTTCTCCAATATATTTCTAAAGACTCCAGGTTAACCCTCTACAGAACACTCCCCTGGGGGGGGGGAACCAAAATTTGTAGGGAACAGACCAAGCGAGGTTTAACCAGAGAAGTGGGTAGAAGGGACTCTAAAGAGCTTGGAAGCTTCTCCTCAGTAAAATTCCCCAAGAGGCAAGGCCGGGTGGGCAGGCTGTGCAAGATGACCCATACCGGACTCTTGGGAAGGGTAGTAATGATGGCTCTGATTGCTGGTGGTGCTCTGGGGAGCCCAGCTGAGCCGTGCAGTGAATGCTACCAACCCCTCTATGAGGAGGAAGTGAGCTCCTTGTCGAGAGTCCACATCAGTTCTAACCCTGATTGTGTTAACCCCTCCCAATCGGTCCTTTATCAGAAAAATAAGAGAGTGTATTGGATAGCAAACAATACTGCCACTTTTAGGCAGCCACTCCTATGAGAGTGCCCTGTAGGAGAAGCCTGGCTGTGCTTTGAATGTGATGCTGCTGAAACAAGCTCAGCAGATCTGGTAAAAAGCAAAGAAATGGTGAAAATGGTAAGAAAAATTGTTTGTTACAAGTATTTATATGAGTGTACTGGAAAAGAGATAAACCCCTTTTGGAACACATTTCAGGGGAGCTCTAAACCCCTAGGTTTGATCTCGTCTGGCAACTGCATTGCTAGAGTGATAAAACCAATTTTCTTATTACCCAAAGAAACTGGATCAAGTTTGGGAGTTCCTATATATAATGATTTGGGAGAAAATAAACAAAACAGACCAAGTGAAATAGAAATGGAGAAAATCCAAAATTGTAAAAGCCAAGTTCAGATCCCAATATCTGTGTTGAACCAAGTCATCCGGCTCCAGGCAGTATTAAAAATAAAGAAATCAATCATTATGGACATTTCAAACGATATAAAAAGATTAGCATGTGTAAAGAATCAAGATCAAACTCCTACACTTGATCCCAATGGGTGGGAGAACTTGGAGATTTTCAGAAGAGATGTATGGGAAAAGGTGGTTTTTCTCGCTGTGTGTCTACTTGGAGGATTGCTCTTTTTACTATGCCTATTTATCTGTTTTAGTAAAGCAGAATTTGCTGTGCAGAACAACCTGAAGAAACCAAGGAAAGTAACAAGGTTAAGTAACCATGATTACCAAAGTGCACAAGAGATTTATAGTAGATTCAAAACAAAAAATTGTGAGTTGATGCGAGCTTAAGAATTTCAGCTCGATCAAAGAAAAAGAGGGGGGACTGTTATGAACAAAAATTCGGTTAATATTTTTTGTGTGAGAAAAAATTACAAAAAAGTAGCCAGATCTCTGTCCCTGCCAGGGTTCTGCGTGTTTTGGTATTGTAATCACGGGTCATTGTAACTTATCGCCCCTTTTGTATTAGTAAAGGCCCTGGCTGGGGTGGGGTGATTGTCCTTCCCCAAGGCTGTGCTCTTTTCCTACCATAGTGAAGACACCTGAGAGGGTGGGGGAGTTATGCAAAGTGACTCCAAGACCAGCATGCTTTTGGGACCCCGACTCCAAAATGCAACGAGAAAACCCTAAAAACAATGAGCCACCTAAGAGCTGAGAGACTAAAATGATGTCCGGACGTGAGGAGCCGAGTGCTGAGCCTGCAGAGATGCGGAGTCCCTCTCGCCCTGACCTCGGGAGTCGTCCCCAGCGCCGAGACTGAGGGGGACCACGCTGAGAAAGTAAGATCTGACGGGGACACCACGCCCTAAAGGCTCCCACGAGGACCGGATCCCCCAGCTCTGCCCCTAGTGGACAGAGCTGCGCATATCCTCCTCGTCTGAGTCGCCCTGGGAGACACGATGGGGACTGCAGCCCTGCCGAGCTGCCCAATCCGGAGCTGATCACTTTTAATAAAGGCATTAAAAAGGAGAAGAAGTCTCCTGGCCCTGTTTATTTCAAGCCCCATAGAGCTTTGTTTTCATTGGGATGAAAATGAAAACAGGTCAGAATCAGAGCTGCTATTGCTCTTCCAGCAGATGAGGTCTCGGGGCCAGCCAGCAGCTTTCAGGTTTTCTTCAAGGTGCTGCCTGTGAAGAGAGGAGGTGGCTGAGGCCCCAGCTGCCAGGGGCACACAGGGAGCCTCCTGCACAGCAGGGCCCAGAGCTGGCAAGGCTCCCCAGCACAGCTGGAGCTGCTGGCACAGCTTGGCCCAGCTGCACAGCTGCCCCTCAAGGCCCCGGCGAGCAGGGCACGGCTCTGGGCAGGCTCGCTGGGCAGGAGCAGGCCCCAGAGTGCCTCTGCCTTTCAAGGGCAATCTCGTCCCTGCTCTTTCTCCTCCCCACCGTGCTTTGCCTCTGCCCTGTGCCCCTGGGGCTGCTCTTGGCCAGGCAGCCTCAGTGGGAGCCAGCACTGGCTGCAGCCCCAGCGGGCCCCCCAGGACAAGGCCCAGCAATTAGGAGGCCAATGAAAGCTCTGGGCAGCAGCAGAATCCTCAGCAGAGTTCTTTGGACAGCCATGGACTGGCCACAACTCCACTGCAACCTCTCTGGGAAGGTTTCCCTGACTATGAGCAGCCTTTAAAGGAAGCTGATTGGGATAAAGCTCTGCAAAACACTCAGCGTTTTTATTTCCAGCAATACCAGATTGCTGCACAGCACATCATAAGGCCAAGTGCCACACCAAACACAATGCCCATCATCTTATTCAAACAAGGTGTTCCCCAGCAGAAAACTCTTCTCCTGCCTTTCCAGATGTTGTCAACACTTGTTGCAGGGCTGGCTGCATCTGTGGGAGCAATGGGGAGCGTGAGCCCATGCTGTCCTGCCCTGCTGAGCTGGCAGCACAGTGGATTCGGCCAGGATGTTCTCGCTCCCTGTTTCCCCTCGAGCTGGGGCCTGCAGGCACTTTGCTGCCCTTTGGCCCAGGACTGCTCAGTACCCAAACCCCTGAGCCTGCATGCCAAAATTCCTCTGTGCTATGCCCCTCTGCCCCGGGCAATACCTGTCAAAAATATGGAAAACGACAAGAAAAATGCCCAGGGTATTGGAGCAGCTCCAGGGCCCTACACCCTGCAAACAGCTGCCTCTCAGCATCTACCCAGACACTGGGAAATTGCAGGGGATCGCAGGCCTCTGGTGCAGTTTGGACTCCCTGTCAGCTGATGCCCAATGCCTTCCTGCAGAGGCTGGGGAGAAGCTGCAGCCAGGCCAGGCTGCAAACAGCCCTGCAGGGCGTGGAAGCAGCAGCGGGGCAGCGAGGCTGCCATGGATCCCTTCCCGCTGTGCTGGGCTCGGGGTGTCCAGATGTGCAGCCAAAGCCCCCGGCTGCTGAGCCCCAGGACAGGGTTGAGGCAAATGCACCCACCACGGCGTCTCTCCAGGTCCCTCACTATCTTGTCCCTGTGTTTGGATGCCTCCAGAGATTTACTGTCTCCTCTAGGTTTGTTGTTCATTCTTGGGGGACCTTAAGAGAAAAATTTCAATTTCCCATTAATGGACACCACAAGAGCAGGGGGCTGTGGGGTCAGCAGGGACACACTACTCACCGCTGCGTTTGGGCTTGTGACAAAACATCCACCAAAGGACCTAGGAAAGTCCTCCCTGCAGACACCCCTGTAACTCAACAGACACAGAAGCTTCTGCCATCTCTGCTCAGCTGCATGGGCACCACTGAGCCACAGGAGCGGTGAGGGAATCGCGCAGGGCGAGGGCACACACGTGCATGGCTCTGTCCTGGCACCTGCAGCGATGCCCCGCTGGCCGAGCTTTGGGCTCTGAGCTGGCAGCTCTCCCAGGGGAAAGGTCTTGACCTACCCTCATCATTTTCCATAGGCCCAGTAATGGGTATGGTTTGGGAAGACAGATAATCTTCGTCGAAAGTACCATCTTCGTCAACAGGGTCATCTTCATCATCAGGTTCAGCTGCAAAGAAAGGCAGGACAGAACAACTCCTGTGACACTGCTGAAGATTCTCCTTCAGGCCCGAGTGGCAGTGAGGGCACCTGGGTGATTGGTGCCGTCTAAGGCACTCCCTCAGCTCTGCCTTCCACTCAGGAGCAGGGCCAGGGGCACCTCGTGCCTGCAGTGGCCCCACACTGGGATGGATGGAGCCCCTTGCGGGGCAGTCGTGGCAGAAAGGACTCCCTGGAGCTGCTACAGGTCCAAACCCTGTCCCAGGCAGAGCCAGGGCTTGGCAGTGGCAGCAGGAGCAGCTCAGGCTCCCTGGGGCCGGCAAAGGAGCTGAGAAAGGCTCAGCCCTGGGGCACAGCCCTGGGCCGGGCCCCTTCCCTCTCTGCTCTTCTCTGTGGCTGCACAGAGCACACACAAGGACACAGTGGTATTGCACATGGGTGGAGGATGGACAGCTAAATGCTCAGCAGGGCTCAAGCCCAGAGGCACAGCAATTTTCTCCTGTGACTGTGCCTGGCATTGCCTCCCTTGCTGCAGCAGAGTCTTCCAATGAGCCACTGCTTCTGCTGGAAAATGCTTCCTTCTGCCCAGCCTCTCCATCTGCTTCTGGAGAAAGGACGAAGTACAGCTGGATCCGGTGGGGGTGTTCCCCACTGGGGAGGTGGCATCTTCAGCAGGCAAGGCTTCTCAAAGTCATGGATAGGCTTCAGGAAATCAGATGGGTTTTGGGGTCTCTCCCTAAAACCCTTCCTCCTCCAAACATCTGCCCCTCCATATCGGCTCAGAAACTGGGAAATTCAAGAGGATCTCAGGGTGCCAATGTACCATGGTTCCAGTTTGGTCTGCCTGTCAGCTGATGCCCAATGCCTTCCTGCAGAGGCTGGGGAGAAGCTGCAGCCAGGCCAGGCTGGCAAACAGCCCTGCAGGGCGTGGAAGCAGCAGCGGGGCAGCGAGGCTGCCATGGATCCCTTCCCGCTGTGCTGGGCTCGGGGTGTCCAGATGTGCAGCCAAAGCCCCCGGCTGCTGAGCCCCAGGACAAGGCTGAGGGAAATGCACCCACCTTGTCCTGCGTGCTGCATTTCCTTCAGCAGCTGCCTCATGTGTTCAGATGGCTCATGGGCTTTCTTCTGTCCTGTAGCTTTGTTCTTTCTTGTTGGAGGACCTTGGAGCAATACGGTTCCATTTCCCATGAATGGATGCCACAAGAGCATGGCTCAGCCTGCAGGGTCAGCAGGGACACACTACTCACCCCTGCGGCTGGAGCTGGGCTTGTGTGCAGGAACCACTAAAGTTGCAGGAAAAGTCCTCCCTGCAGACACCCCTGTAACTCACCAGCCGCAGAAGCTTCTGTCAACTCTATCCCCCTGGCTGAGTATTGGGCTCTGAGCTGGCAGCTCTTCCAGGGCAAAGGCCTTGACCTACCCTCACCATCTCCCAGAGGCTCCGTCCTGGATGTGATTTGGGAATCCAGATCAACTTCACCAACAGGTTCAGCTGCAAAGAAAGGCAGGACAGAACCGCTCCCGTGGCACTGTAGGCGATTCTTAGGCTGCAGGCAAGGCTCAGCCCTGGGGCACAGCCCTGGGCCCGGCCCCTTCCCTCTCTGCTCTTCTCTGTGGCTGCACAGAATGACACAGTGGCATTGCACATGGGAGGAGGATGGACAGCTAAATGATCCTTCCTCCCACTGACAGCAATCCTGTGGGACCACTCAGGCGTCCAGAAGGAGAAGGTCAAGAATTCTAGACTCCTTCAACCGTGTGATTATGTTAAGGAACTTGCCACATAAACACATAGGATTATTCTCTTAGGAAAGGCAGTCGGAGAACTTACCTCCAGCATCCTCCAAGATTTTCAAGCTCTCATCCAATACGGCATCTAGAATATGCAAGTTGTGATCCCAACCTGGAGGGATGCAGAGATCAGAACCATTTCTGTGATGTGCTGGTATCTCCTTCTGCCTTTTGATTTGGGCACTGCCAGGGGGTCGGGTAAGGCAGTGGGAGCAAGGTGTGAATGGACAAGGCCAAACTGCACAGGGGCTGGGGAGCTCTGGGGTGGCTCCTGGTCACTCTGCACCCTCTTTGCAGGCCCTGTGACACATCCCTGGAGAGGAAACTGGGCCAGCCCAGGGCCCGTGGGGGCTCTCTCCCTCCCCCAGAGGAAACCCTCTCTAAGGGCCTGGGGAAAACCATCCCCAGCGCTTCCCGGGGAGCAGGGAGCGCTGTCCCGGGAAAGGGGAGCCAGGCTGCCGGCTCACCTGCTCCCCGCGCTTGCAGCGGAGCAGCCTGGGCAGCCCTGGCAGGCAGGGCCACGGCCAGGAGGAGCAGGAGGAAGAGGCGCAGAGCAAGGGCCATGGTGCCTTGCCCTCTGCCAGTCCCGCAGCTCTTGCTGCCACCGCTGTCCTGACACCGCTGTCCCAATGTCAGCACCACTGCTGCCACCGCCGCCGCTGCTGCTGCCGCAACAGTTGTGCTCAAGCACTGACTGCTCGCTCCTTGTGCTGCTGTGCAACCACGGGGTCTGGCACCTCTGTGACCTCAGAGCCTGCTGTGACCTCAGCCTGCTGTGACCCCTGAGCCTGCTGTGACCCCTGAGCCTGCTGTGACCTCAGAGCCTGCTGTGACCTCAGCCTGCTGTGACCCCGAGCCTGCTGTGACCTCATGGCCTCATCTGTACCCCAGAGCATGCCCCCATCTGTACAAATGAACTGGCCTGATTGTGAATATTTTGCTTTATCAAAGAGCCATTGTTCAACAAAACTTTTTTTTTTGCCTGCTGACATTGCTGGTCAGTGTTATAAATGGGAACAAAAGTGATTTCAGCTTTTATTATAAGGCCTAATGCTTAGAGGGCCCTTTTGTGGAGCAGGAGGTTTCCCAACATGTGAGGATGCTGCAGAGGTGGCTCTGGAGTTTCTTCCTTTCTTGAGCAGAGATGTTCCTGCTGTTCTAGGTTGAGCGGCAGAGTTTCACCGACTCAGATGCCCCTTTTTTATACTGTATTTTGTTCCTTTGGATTGATTTGTGTGGGGATCCTTCATTTGTGTGAAGGTTAATGTGCTTGATTGGCCCTTACGGTTTTGTCTAGGCTGGCTCAGTTGTGCTTGGGGTGGGGGTGCACTTTACTTACATGTAATACTTATGTTGAATACCGTATTTCTCATAACTACCCTTTTAACCTCTTTTGCAATATAATAACCAAAGTTTTTAATAGTACATGCTTAAAAATTATCAACTACTTTACAATCGTTTCTAACCTTTTTTTGACCATTTCCCCCTCTAACTATTTGATCAGGCTTCCAGCCTACATCAACCTTTTAAAATTCAACTTGTACTTTTCTCAATTTCTCATACTGTTTAAGAATATCTCTGGCATTCTGATTCCTCTGTTCTTTTATTAACATTCCTTTTTTGCCTTTTTCCTCTTCTACGTTACCTTGCAGCATGATGCTGCTTTGGACAAGGCTGGTTACTATCCCAACTAGACATAGAATTGCCCATGGTAGAAATATTACACTTGCTAGTGCACACACCACAAAGAAGACCAATTTCTTCTGCTATTAACCGTTCCAGGTGAACAAGTTCTCCCACCAATCAGAGTCCCCAAACAACAGGGTCCATTTTTGTGCTCTAACATAGGTTAGTTTTCTAATATTTTGAGTAATGTTTTTAATTACATGACTGTGGTCATCGATCTCTAGGCAGCATTCTGCAGTATTAAATTTCCCACAGATCCCTTTTTCCTCTGCGAGGAGGTAGTCCACTGCCAATCGGATCTGGTAAATTACTGATCGTGTTTGTTGCTGCTGCTGGTTTAAGAGATCAATGGTCAGAGTTGTTTGATTTGACATTGACTGGAAAGTACTGCTTGTAAACAGATGATTTGATTGAGCATATATATGGGGCTTCTGTAGCCCCAGGATCCATCTTGGGCCCAGGTAGCTGGCCCATAAGTACCAATAATCTTTTGTGGGGTCCAAATTTCATTGTTGCAATTTTGGGTTCTGACAATTAAATTCTTTTTCTTTCTGGCCAGATCATCATATACTGGAACTCCCAAGTTTGATTTCACATCCTTAGGCAGTAAGAAAAAGGATGGTTTCATTGCTCCAATTGTGCAACTCCCAGTCCATCCTCCCGGAATCTTCACATTTGCCATGGGTACCACATTTCCAAAATAAATTTTAGGTGCCTCCCAGAAATTAGAATCTCAACTTGTTATATGTTTCCAATATTTGGATAGGGTTTCTATTGCCCAGAATAGGTTAATATAGTCTCCTAAGCATTCAAACATTTTTTTCTTTTTCACTGTATACACATCTACTTTCGGTATTTTCTATTGACCAATATGAATGGGGGGTTTCTGGGATCCACCTGGTATGTGTGCCATTTGCTGCTAGATATTTTCTACATGGCTTTTTTCCTACTCCCATAGTATACATTTTCCCTTTTCTTGAAAAGCACTCTTCCCCTATTATTGATGATTTAAGCTTCCACTCTCCTTCCCTTCTTTTGGGTACTACCATGCTTTTTCTTGATGTAATCCATTTAAAAATGTCTAGACAATCTAAACTGATACCGTCCCATGGCCGAATTTCCCTTAAGTGTGCCCCCTGCACACCCAACAATCAGTCAAATTAAATTCTTTCGTAATCTTTTCCACCATATCGATAAAAAGATTCTTTCCGTGTATTCATCCCTCTCTATCCCTTTGTGTTTTCAGTTTCACTTCTTTCTCTTTGAATGTGTCCTCTAGGTTGGTTTCACTTTCTTGTTCAAAACATACCCATCTTTCTTTCACAGGGCACTCTCCTGCCATCCTCTGGCTTGGGTTTGCAATAATTTTAGCCAGCCAATATATTTTCTTATCTTCTTTACAGGTTGTTAACTGGGAGTGATGGATACACTTGGGATTCATGTTCGTGTGTACTCTGATTAATACGCTTACTGTTTCTCCATTATACAAGGGATAGCAGCACTTCTCACAAGTGTTTCCTCCACTTCCTCTGAAGTGGATGAGTAGTAGCATTGCTACAAATGGGAGCATGGTATGGGCTGGTCTCTTCACCTCTTGATCCACAGGGGTTTTCTCAGTGCTGAGAGAGGATTTCCTGGAGGGAGTTCCCCATCCAGTATTGCCTCCCACTTCTGGTTTTCCCTTCTTCTGGTGACATTCTGCCATGGCCCTTATTGTACCGACTCGCTTCCCTCAATTTGGTCCCAATTAGGGTTGCAAGGAGAGTGCTCTATGGAACAGTACTGGAAACTCAGATGTTATTTTGATTGTCAATTCTTAGCTGAACAAAACTTGAACTTATACTATAACTATAACAAATATTAACAAACTTTAGGGATATACGCATAACAATGTACATGTTACCCGTAGGGGGTTGTGTTTGGGGTAGTGTTTCTTTTGGTGTTTTCCTCAGGACCAGTTTAAAGTCTTTATGGTCTCTGCTGGCTATAGTCCATTTGCTTGCCTCAGCTGGGGGTGGTACTGGACCCTCCACTCCACTTGCATAAGTCCACCCCTGCTCCTTTGTTCTTACTGCAGTGTTGGTTTGTTGTAAGCAGCACCTGGAAGGGGCCTTCAAAGTGAGCAGTTAGTGGAGGCCTTTTCCATGATTTAATCAATTCCCAGTCTCCCGGGTTAATAGCATATATTTTACAGTTCAGAAGTTTGGGGAAGGTAGCCCTTTTTCCTTAGTTCTTCTAGGGTTGTTGTTGTTACTGTTTCTATATATTTTTGCATTGCTGTCCCCCCCTCTAGATGTTCCCCAGTACTGTACAGGGTTAGCAAGAAAGGCAGCCCAAACAACATTTCATAAGGAGAGACCCCTAGATCTGTTCTGAGTCTTGTTCTTATTGGTAATAGGGCTAGTGATAAACATTTGACCCAATTCCATTTGGTATCTAAGACCAGTTTTGTTAAGATATTCTTTAATGTTTGATTCACCCTCTTGACCCTCCCAGAACTCTGAGGGTGCCAAGGGGTGTGCAAGTCCCAGTTTATTCCCAGGGCCCTTATGATATGACTTGTTGCAGAATACTGGATGTAAAGTGGGGGCCACAGTCCGAAGCAATAATATTTACTAGCCCATATCTCAGAATAATTTCTTCCAAGAGAACTTTTGTCACAGGTTGGGCTGTCTGCCTTCTCATGGGGAGCGTTTCAACCCAGTGGGTTAGGTGGTCAGCTATGACCGATAGGTGTTTATAACCTTGGGCTGGAGTTAATTCAGTAAAATCAATCTGAATGCTCCAGAAAGGTCTTATGGCTAACTGCCTCTGTCCCAGAGTGGTTTTTTGCATGGCATTTTTGTTAACTTTTTGGCAGGTTAGACATTCTCCTGTGATGGATCTGGCTATTTCATATATTCTCATCCCCATATAATATTTCAGGAAATAATCACATATTCCTTGTGTTCTCTAGTGAGTTAATTGATGTATCTCTTCCATCAATTTCCAGGTTATTATTTGGTGGAATATTTATCATCCATCTGGGGTCCACCACTTTCCATCCTCTGTTTTTACCCCTCCCATTTTCTCTATTATTTTTAGCTCCTTGTCCTGAAAATTGGTAGCCCCTCTTCCCTTATTTTTCCCTGGTCTTCTTTTACCTTTAGGACTATGGCTGGGTCCCCCATTTCTAAGGCTGCTTCTTTGGCCGCCAGGTCTGCTAATTTGTTTCCTTGGATTTCAGGGGAATCTCCTTTTTGGTGGCCTTTAATACGGACTATGTCAGTTTCTTTTGGTCCTCTGAGGGATTCGAGTACTTTCCTGATCAGACTTTCATGTGCCAGATTTTTCCCTTTGAGTTAAGGTATCCCCTTTCTTGCCAGATTTTTCCAAAGGTATGAGCTATCCCAAAGGCGTATCGAGAATCCGTGTAGATTGTCCCAATATCGTCTACTAATAAATCTAAACCTCTCTTTCCGGCATATACCTTGCAACTTTGTACAGACCAGTTCAAGGGTAATTTCCCTTTTTCTTTGATTTCCCCTGCATCAATAATGGCATATCCTGATGCCCTTTTCCCCATTACAATTCAGGAGGATCCATCTATATACAGGACCCTTCCATATGGTAAGGGGTCTTCCTCTAGGTCTTCTCTTACTTTTGTTTGTATCTCAATTTGCTCTACGCAATTATGCTCTCAATTTCCCATTGATTCCCTGGTTAAGAATTAAGCAGGATTTAAACATTTTGAGGTGACAATCTCTAGAATCTCGATATTCTTTAGGGTTGTTTCATATCTCAGGATTTGGCTGTCTGTTTGCCACTCAGGAGCTTTTTGGCTTAACACTGTCCTCAGGTCGTGGGGTGTGTGTGCTCAAATCCTCCCACTGAATGTAAGCTTTTGAGTGTCTTCTAATAAGGCAGCGGTGGCTGCCACAGCTTGAACACAGGCTGGCCACCTTCTTGCAGTCGGATCCAATAATTTTGACAGATAAGCCACCGGTTCCTGCATCCCCCCAGTCTTGGGTTATTACTCCATATGCTATCCCTTCATTAACGTTAACAAACAGATAAATGGTTTTCTTAAAGTAGGCAGACTCAAAACTGGGGCTTTTGTCAATCAAGCCTTTAAGTCTTGGAATGTTTGGTATCCTCCAGAGTCCAGGCTACAGGTTCTGTGTTTATTAATTTTTCAAAATTAATAATAATTATATAATAATTATATGATATATAGTTACAATACATTAATACTAATAAATATATCAATTAAATAAAACATTGATGTATTAGTATATAATAATTAATTATTTTATAATAATAATACTTTTTTTAAATGTTACAGTTTTGAGTATACTGATCAATCCATAATTTACAATAGCCCATTAGACCTAACAGCTTTCTTGAGTGGTGGAATTGACAGGATCCTCACAACTCTTTCAGGACTGAGCTTTTTGTACCCTTTTCCAATTAGATGCTCCAGGTACTTTACCTCTTCTTGGAGGTAAAGTACAAATTGGAGTTTTTTCTTTGATACTTGTAATACTTTTTTTCCCAGAAAATTTAGTAAAGTTATGCTGTCCTGTTGGACTTGTTCTTGATCTTTGCCTGATATTAGTAGGCCATCCACATATTGTAGAATTTGTATTTCTTCCCCAGCTACAAAGGATTTTATAAGATCCTCTAAGGCTCATCCAAATAGATTAGGGGACTCTGTGAATCCCTGTGGGAGACAGGTCCACCTAAGTTCTTGTTTACGTTTGCAGTCTGGCTCTTCCCATTTGAAGGCAAACCAATTCCTGCTCCCCGCCTCTAACGGACAGGTCCAGAAGGCATCTTTCAAATCTGTTACTGAGAACCATGCACGTTCTTGTGGAATTTGATAGAGAAGAGCATATGAGTTTGATACTATCAGATATCTGGAAATAGTTCATTTGTTTATTTCCCTCAAATCCTCCACCAATCGATAGGTTCCATCAGCCTTCTTGACAGCTAGAATTAGTGCATTATGTGGTGACAGGCCTGGTTCTAGTATGCCTTCTTCCACGAGTCCCTGCATCACAGGTGTTAGTCCTCTCTAGCCTTCAGGGGAGATGAGATATTGTTTTATCCAAACAGGGGGAATTCCTGACTACATTTCTATCTCAATTGGTGGGATATTTAACAACCCTTGCCCTCCTCCTTCCGTCCAGACTGTTGGGTTAAGTTCTCCCATATCCTGTTCAATTAATAACATTATTTGGGGTACCATCCTCCCCTCCTTTGGCACTACTCCAATTCCCATCTTTACTTGCAGGTCCCACTCCAAAAAGTTACAATCTAGTTTTTGGATGTAAAGGAAATCAGCTCTGCATTCCTTTGAATTGCCTTATATAATTCTGCTCTCTATAACCTGGGCTCCAAGTGGTTCCCCTTTTGCTCCCTGCACTTGGCAGATCTTTTTGCGTAGCTGAGCCCCTCTGGGGAGCTTCATCACACAGGGTCGATCAGCACCTATGTCCACTAAAAACTCGTATTCTTCACTCTGGGGCCAATTTCTGAGTTTACCAGGGGCTCTATCTGGTGTGTGATCTCATCCCCCAGAGTGTAGAGCCCCTGACACCCCTAATCATCATCTCCTCTCAGAATCTTCTCTAGGGCGTCCTGTTCTTTCTCAATTGCTTCATCCATTGGTAATTTTTTACAGGACCGCCTAAAGTTCCCTTTTTCGCCACAGTAATAGCAATACACATCATCTAATGGTGGTTTTTTCCATTTAGTCAGCTTCCCTTTATTTTCTGCTCCCCCTTTTGGCTCCCCTCTTCCCACTCCTTTGCTTTCTCTTGCTACCGCCACCATAATTTTTGCTTTTCTTCTGTTGTTCTCCCATCTCTCCTTAAATAAATTTTCAGAGCTTCCCAGATCATTAATTCCTCTTTCTTGCCAGTCTTGGAATTTTTCTAATTTCTGTCTAATGTCAGGCCAAGCTTTGGTAACAAACTGTACTTTTAATATTACTTGGCCCTCTGGTCCATCAGGATCAATGTTGGAAATTTCATTTTAAGCAATTTAGCCATGCCCCTGGGGACTCATCCTTTTCCTGACTCCCATCAAATGCCAACTTGGTATTGCTGCTTTTGGGTACAGATTCTTTTATGCCTCTTATAATTAGGGTCCTGGTGCATGTTTCTCTGGCTCTCTTCTTGGTTGGGATTCCAATTTGTGTCCTCTACAGGGAGTTTTTGTTCACGCGGGGGTCCTGTACGATTTTCCTTCTCCCAGATCTTTATCCCTGCTGTGACCTTATGAGGCGCATCTCCTCTGGGGAGAAGAGGATGTTCATAATAGAATGTAGCTCCCCCCAGGTATATATATTGGGACCCAGGAACCGATCTATTTGCTGTGCTGTCCCAACTGGATCTTCTACCAGGCTGCCCAGTTCCCTTTGAAATGTTCTTACTTCAGAAGCTGTCAGAGGTGCATTTACAAAGCCTATTCCTCCTACTCCACTCCTAATGGAACTTCCCTCAGGGGAAACAGCCTGTTTGGATTTACCTCTGCCCTTACACCACTTTTTCATCTGGTATTACACTAAAGGCCAGTATCTAAAGGGTCATTTGATTGGCTCACTAATTGTTTGTCATCATTTGGGGAGGGTTCAGTTGTTAGATTGGAGGATATATCCAGAGGTTTTTTCTCAGGGAAAGGTCCTATATTGTGACTTACAGGTTGAGCAAGCTGCAGGTTAGTGGGTGTAGGGGGCAGCAAGGGAAAAGCATCAAGGGGTGGATATATATAAGGCAGTGGGGTTGTTGGAGTGGGTAAAAATGACATGGAGATTCCCTGAGGAGATAGAGGAGAGGTGGAGATCATTGGAGGGGGTAAAGGTTGACTTTGAGAAGCAGGAGGCTGGTGTTAAGTGTTGGGGGATTGGCTTGATAGTTTGGAGGGAGAGTTGGTTGGGCTACATAATCAAGGGGATCCCACCTCCTTTGAATAACTCCCTCATTTTCTTTATCCTTTTGTGATAAATGACTTGACCAAATTTAAGAACCGTACAATTATGTTTATTATTATGCAAGCAAGAATAAGCAAGGTTCAGCACTGGGCAGCCAGGAGTCCCCGCTCCTCTTAGGCACGCGCCTTTCCCCCTTTAAAGTTTGCTTTTTATTGTCTTTTTTCCCCGGATTCCTGGATGAGGTGGTCCATCTTCTGTGCTTGCTCCTCCGGTTGCTAGGGGGTCTTTTTCCACCTTCTTGTGGTCGGGGGATGAAGGCCCCAAGTCTTCCTCTTTGGCCACTTTCCTTATAAGGCATATCTATAAGTCTAAATTCTACAAGCTAAGCAATTCTTGCAAGGTTAATAATTGTTACCAGATGTGGCGTGAAATAAACAGGGCCAGGAGACTTCTTCTCCTTTTTAATGCCTTTATTAAAAGTGATCAGCTCAGGATTGGGCAGCTCGGCAGGGCTGCAGTCCCCATCGTGTCTCCCAGGGCAACTCAGAGGAGGAGGATATGCGCAGCTCTGTCAACCAGGGGCAGAGCTGGGGATCCGGTCCTCGTGGGAGCCTTTAGGGCGTGACGATCCCTTCGTTGTTGTTTTTCTCAGTGCGGTCCCCCTCAGTCTCGGCACTAGGGATGACTCTCAGGTCAGGGCGAGAGGGACTCCGCATCTCTGCAGGCTCAGCACTCGGCTCCTCACGTCCAGACATCACTTCAGTCTCTCAACTCCCAATTGGCTCGTTGTTTTTGGGGTTTTCTCCGTGCATTTGGAGTCGGGGTCCCAAAAAGCATGCTGGTCCTGGAGTCACTTTGCATAACCTCCCCATCCTCTCAGGTGTCTTCACTTTTCTGGGAAAAGCACACCTTAGCCTCGGGCAAGGCTCTACTAATAAAAAAAGAGCGATAAGCTACAATGACGGGTGATTACAATAACAAAACACGCAGAAATTTGGCAGGGACAGAGATCTGGCTACCTTCTTGTAACTTTTTCTCACAAAAAAATATTAACCGAATTTTTGTTCATAACAGTCTCCCCTCTTTTTCTTTGATTGAGCTTAAATTTTAAGCTCACATCAACTCACAATTTTTTGTTTTGAATCTACTAGAAATTTCTTGTGCACTTTCATAAGCATGTTTACTTAACCTTGTTACTTTCCTAGGTTTCTTCAGGTTGGTCTGCACAGAAAATACTATTTTGCTAAAAAAGATAAATAAGCATAGTAAAAAGAGCAATTCTCCAAGTACACACACACAGCAAGAAAAACCACCTTTTCCCAGATATCTTTTCTGAAAATCTTCAAGTTCTCCCACCCAGTGGAATCAAGTGTAGGAGTTTGATCTTGATTCTTTACACATGCTAATCTTTTTATTTCGTTTGAAATGTTCCTAATAACTGAATTCTTTATATTTAATACTGCCTGGAGCTGGATGTCGTTGTTCAACACAGATATTGGAATCTGAACTTGGCTTTTACAATTTTGGATTTTCTCCATTTCTATTTCACTTGGTCTGTTTTGTTTATTTTCTCCCAAATCATTATATATAGGAACTCCCAAACTTGATCCAGTTTCTTTGGGTAATACAAAAATTGGTTTTATCACTCTAGCAATGCAGTTGCCAGACGAGATCAAACCTAGGGGTTTAGAGCTCCCCTGAAATGTGTTCCAAAAGAGGTTTATCTCTTTTCCAGTACACTCATATAAATACTTGTAACAAACAATTTTTCTTACCATTTTCACCATTTCTTTGCTTTTTACCAGATCTGCTGAGCTTGTTTCAGCAGCATCACATTCAAAGCACAGCCAGGCTTCTCCTACAGGGCACTCTCATAGGAGTGGCTGCCTAAAAGTGGCAGTATTGTTTGCTATCCAATACACTCTCTTATTTTTCTGATAAAGGACCGATTGGGAGGGGTTAACACAATCAGGGTTAGAACTGATGTGGACTTTCGACAAGGAGCTCACTTCCTCCTTATAGAGGGGTTGGTAGCATTCACTGCACGGCTCTGCTGGGCTTCCTAGAGCACCACCAGCAATCAGAGCCATCATTACTACCCTTCCCAAGAGTCCGGTATGGGTCATCTTGCACAGCCTGCCCACCCGGCCTTGCCTCTTGGGGAATTTTTTACTGAGAAGAAGCTTCCAAGCTCTTTAGAGTCCCTTCTACCCGCTTCTCTGGTTAAACCTCGCTTGGTCTGTTCCCTACAAATTTTAGTTTCCCCCCCCAGGGGAGTGTTCTGTAGAGGGTTAACCTGGAGTCTTTAGAAATATATTGGAGAACTTAAACCAGAATTACTTATTTACAGTTTTAAACTTTTTACCAACATA
This sequence comes from Zonotrichia albicollis, assembly GCF_047830755.1. Taxonomy (NCBI): domain Eukaryota; kingdom Metazoa; phylum Chordata; class Aves; order Passeriformes; family Passerellidae; genus Zonotrichia; species Zonotrichia albicollis. The sequence continues at coordinate 20,564,188 of NC_133830.1, forward strand.
GTTTACACAGAACAGTTTTGAAACATTATAAGCAATGTTAGAACTCTGATACCAATTTTTCCCATACAGTTCAGTCTTTTTGACTCTTCCTTCTAAGAGTCAACTTTAAATCCCAGTATACTCAGGTGAATTAACTTGTGATGTGGATGAATCCTTATCAAGTGCCCGGAGGTGGGTGGTGTGGACTCTGGCCCAATGCCAGAGGGAAAAACTGGGAGTCTGGCCCAATGCCAGAAGGAGAAAGGGGTGCAGTCCGGTCCAATGCCAGAGGGAGAAAGGGGTGCAGTCCAGTCCAATGCCAGAATGCCAGAGGGAAAAAAACCTGATGTTGAATCCTGGTCCAATGCCAGGGAATGAGAGTGATGTGAGTCCAACCTTTTTCTGGTCTCCACAGTCGAATTAGTAATGAAGAGTACCTGAAATGGGCTTTCAAACACAGGCATTAATGGTCTGCGATTTAACGATTTTATCAAAACTCAGTTTCTCTGTTTAATGTTATTGGTAATTTCTCTTTTTCCATAGCTTGTATGTTTCTCTCATCAACTTCTACATACTCTGTATTTTGCAAGGAGTTGTATTTCTCAGCTGACTTAACTCCCAAAGTACTTTTATTCTCCTATTTTTCTGTATATTTAATTCACTGGTCTTCTGTTCTATTTTTCAAGATCTTATCTATTTATCTCTTGCTTCTGTTTCTTACTTTCCCTTACAGCTTAAATACTTCTTTCAACCCCTTACACTTAAGTTTTTTAAATTTTTTTTCCTTTACACCATTTTTCTACACAATACACTTCCCTCTAAGGAGATGTGGTAAAACTTGTAATGCACCATCTACATTACCTCTATTCTAACTCGTCTATATTCACTCTCTCATTTCTCATTCACTTTGACACATTCCTCCACACCTTTAAGACACAAACTTATTGCTAGAGAATCACGGGTCCCTATAGCCCCTCCTCACCTTGGGGTTGGCCCACAGGTCTCAGTATCTCTGGGCCTCTTGGAAGGGCCCTGACTCTGGTTGCCTCTGGTGCACATTCACCTGTGAGGCTGTCTGTGTGTCACTCGCTCTTACAGCTACGGCTCCCTCACCCATCTGGGGAGCACTAGTCTGGTTTGCAGGTCACACACACACACACTTTGGTCACAGCCCCCACCTGCCCGGGGGACACAAGCCTGGTTTGCAGGTCACACACACACCTCCACAGCCCCCTTCCCACTTGCCTGGGAAGTTGAGGCTGACTTTGCTTGTGACTCACTCTCACACACTCACAAGACAAAAATAAGGTACCTTTTACTTTCACACCATTTATTACAAGTTTAGTCTTACTGGCCAGTTTTGGTGCTATTGGATACCCTTTCTACCTAGCTGTTTTTTTGTCTAACTTCAGATGTTACTTTGTTGAGACAGGACTTATCTGCTCCTGTATCAACCAAAAATTCTAATTCTTCCTTTAGGGGTCCCACCTCAAAGTTTACCAAGGGCTCGTCTAGATGTTGCATCGGGTCCCCTAAAGTGTAAAGCCCCTGACCCTCTACTCGTCACCTCTAAGGATCTTCCCTAAATTATCTTGTTCCCTGGCTATTGCCACATCGAGACTGAGCTTTCTACAAAACTTCCTAAAGTTTCCTGGCTCTCCACAGTAATAGCAATGTCGTTCTCTCAAAGGGACTTGAGGTGTCTTTATCCCTCTTGCACCTGATAGTACAAGAGGCCTATCCTTGCCTTCCCCTGGTGGTGGACCCGCCCACCCTGCACTTTGTCTAGCCACAGCAACCATGATCTTAGCCTTGGCCTTTGCTTTTTCTTCCTCCCTCCTTAAATACACCTTCAATGCCTCTCTTAAAAACTCATTCATGTCCTTCTTTTGCCAATCTTCCATCTTTTCCAGTTTTCTCCGAATATCAGGCCAAGATTTGGTAACAAATTGGACTGTTAGTAGCATTTGACCTTCTAGGGTGTCTGGGTCTATTCTAGAGTACTACTGGAAGTTCCGCATTAGGCGGTTAAGCCAGGCAGACGGAGCTTTCTCTTTCTCCTGTGTACTCTCAAATGCCAATTGGGTATTAGTTCTCTTGGGAACTGACTCTTTGATCCCCCGTATTATCAAAGACCTATATTCCATCATGGCCTTCCTCCCCTCCTCCTGGTTAGGGTTCCAGCTGGGATCCGTTAGTGGCAATTTCTGTTCACCTGATGGCACCTGGGGTCCTGGATGGTTATCTTTCTCCCAAATTCTTATGCCAGCCACCCTAATCATCTGGACCTCTTCTGGGGAAAATAATATACTCAGGATGGAATTCATCTCCCCCCAAGTGTAGATATTTGGACCTAGAAACTGATCTACTTGGTTGGCTATGCCCACTGGGTCCTCAACTAAATGCCCCAACCTTTTCTTGAATCCTCTCACCTCAGAAGCAGTTAGGGGAGCATTCACAAAGCCAACACCTCCCGCTACTCCTCCCATAGGAACTTCTCTGAGGGGAAAGAGTCTCTCTGCCTTGGAGGTCTTGGATCTGGTGCTAAGATACGGCCCATCTTCAGATGCCAAACTACTTTGAGGGATATCTGGGTTGCCCTGAACGTTCTGCCCATCAGCAGGTGTATTTGCTGATAGGTGTTTATCGGATGAGGAGGCATTTGTGTCCCAACTAAGAGGAGGTAAAGGGACAGCAAAAGGAGGGGGAGAAGAGCCTGAGTGGATATTAAGTGGAGCTGGAGAAGGGGTGGAGAAGGTGGAGTAGGCACTTGTGGTGGTGCAGAAGGAACTGGAGGGGATACTGGGTTTATCATAGCGGAAGCTGAAGAGGTAGAAGGAGGAGTTTGAGCAGGTGGTAATGAGATGGCAGCCGGGGGAAGAACCGGACCTGCCATTTGAGGTGCTTGAAGAAGAGGATTATAAGGTGCAGGGGCAGAAGGAGGCAAATAATCCAGGGGATCCCATCTTTTACTAGTCCTATCATCCCCTCCTTCATTCCCCTCTTTCTTCCTCTGTACCTTACAAATTCGCACCCCTTCATCCCCAACAGCGCCCTTTACCCAGCAAGCTACATACAATAATTGCTCAGGATCAGTATCCCTTTGAGCTGTCAGATAATTATTTAATAGTTGGCACATCCACTTATCCTTTGTCCCACACCAAGGCCATCCTCCTTGCAACTCTAATTCTGGCCATACTTCCATATAATAATGGATCATTTTCACTTTATCTAATCCCTCCGTGGCCTCTATAGAATCCCATTTTACTAACAGTTCTCCTAAGGGACTATTGGGAGGTATATCCCTCAGTCTCTTGCCGGTCTTTTTACTATTACACCCTCCCATTTTACAGGTCTTAACAGTAAAAAATCCCAAAGGTGCCCTTACTGCTTGGTAATTTCAAAAAAGAACCTTCTTTGAGGAGCTTCAGCCTCCTCCACTGAACTTCAAATTCCTGCCTGATGCTCAGGACTTTATACTGAAACAACTGCCCGATCTCTTGATTGCCCAACTTTGCAAACGTCAGGTCTTATATTTATCAGGGACTTGAACACACGAAGCCTCGGCCTTAATAATCTGGGTTGTGCCCGACTCCCTCAGTCAGGAAAAACAATTACCTCTATTTTAGTTTGCCTAACCCGCCAATTTTTAGACTTCACCGTATCGGGACTTAAAAGCAAACCACAGCCTCCTTCGCTGGGGTTTGTGCCTGACTCCTGTGTCAGGACTTACTTTTGCCTGCAGGGCTTGTGAACTACCCGAATCCTTCTCGGGACTGACAAATCTTACTCGAATCCTTCTCGAGACTTACAAATGCTACCCGAATCCTTCTCGGGACTGACAAATCTGCCTGATTTCCCTCTGTCAGGACTTACTTTAGGTGCGTGCCATTCATACACAGTAATTCCCTCCGCATGCCCGGAGGGGAGGGGGCCCTATATTCCCCCTTGGGAGACGACTCACTCATACTTATTTAAAGCACTTCCCCCTGTTCCTGGCTGGGTTTCTTGAGAAAAGCCAGAAACACAGTACTAAAGGGGCCGCTCTCACTTGGAGGGTCCGGCTGCCAGCCCTCGTCTCACTCACACACACATGCGCACGTCTCCCACTCCCGCCACCGGGTTTCTCACCAGTCCGGTGCTCCGGTGCTCCTCTGCATTGCTGTCCCTGAGCCGATCCCTCTGGTCCTGGTAGCCAGCTGTCCTGAAGTTCCAAGATGGCCAGTCTTGAGTCTTCTTGCGGCGTGGCTATTCTGGACGAGCGCGCCCAGCTGAAATAAACAGGGCCAGGAGACTTCTTCTCCTTTTTAATGCCTTTAATAAAAGTGATCAGCTCAGGATCGGGCCGCTCGGCAGGGCTGCAGTCCCCGTCGTGTCTCCCAGGGCAACTCAGAGGAGGAGGATATGCGCAGCTCTGTCCATTAGGGGCAGAGCTGGGGGATCCGGTCCTCGTGGGAGCCTTTAGGGCGTGATGATCCCTTCGTTGTTGTTTTTCTCAGTGCGGTCCCCCTCAGTCTCGGCACTGGGGACGACTCCCGTGGTCAGGGCGAGAGGGACTCCGCATCTCTGCAGGCTCAGCACTCGGCTCCTCACATCCAGACATCACTTCAGTCTCTCAACTCCTAATTGGCTCATTGTTTTGGGGGTTTTCTCCGTGCGTTTGGAGTAGGGGTCCCACACAGCATGCTGGTCCTGGAGTCACTTTGCATAACCCCCCCACCCTCTCAGGTGTCTTCACTTTTCTGGGAAAAGTACACCTTAGCCTCGGGCAAGGCTCTGCTAATACAAAAGGAGCGATAAGCTACAAGGACCGGTGATTACAATAAGAAAGCACGCAGAACTTTGGCAGGGACAGAGATCTGGCTGCCTTTTTGTAACTTTTTCTCACAAAAAAATATTAACCAAATTTTTGTTCATAACATGGCCGTATCTAGTTACGGGGTGGGGGGGTTGTAAACAAAGCAATTCCTACGAAGTTAAAGGTTTTACCATATGTGACTGCACATAGGTACACATTATATCCTGCTAAACAAGAGCTATTTAACTATTGTTTTATAATTTAAATTATCTAGCTATTAGTGAACAAACGTATTGTTACTTATTACACTTTTCCTCGGATTTTTGCTCTTTATCTTTTTTTACTTTGTATGCCTTAGAATCTCCTTCTAAAAATTTGATCCAGCAAGTAACATACTCCTTCTGAATTAGGGTTTTCTTGGTTACACATTTGCTGCTATAATAAATTACATTACCACTTACCTCTACTTCCAAACCAGGGCCACTTTACAGATTTTTGTTGTAATTTCCTTTTTGGCCAATATTCCACACAATAATAAATCATTGTCACTTGATCTAACTTTTTAAATTTTTGACACTTATTCCAGTCATCCAGTATATCATCAAGGGGGCTACCAGGAGGAATATTCTTATTCTTTTTCTTTGGTTGCTCTCCTCTTCTACTGTGGCTCTGAGCCCTGGTGACTTTCACTTACTTCAAGTTTTCAGGCCGCTAAATAAAACTGCTTACTGTTATCAACTCTTTTTTTAAAGTTCGGTCTTACTCTTTTCTTAACTTAAGAGAGAGAAGTTCTCCTTCTCTGAATTTAAATTAGCTCGTTTTAATCTCTTTCTGTTTATGCAATAGGTCTCCTCAGCCTTAACAATCGATTTTGGCGCCCCTGGGCACTCTTATCTGGTGTTCTTATCTAAGGAGCACTTACTCTTTGTCACACACACACACACACACACACATTCATTCACACGCTCAGGCCTGTTCATTCATACTTCTCTACTTGTGCTTAGCCAAATTTTTGGCTCTTGGTGCCTCACCCACTCGGGCCATGTAGGTACTTTTTTTTCAACTCTTCAGAGCCTTGAGTACTGACACCCGAAGTTTCCCCACTGACCTAGGTTCAGCACCCCCATAAATTTTCTTTTAATGGACAGAGGAGAAGAAATGTTAGCAAACGTTTCCTCTTAAACTTACACGAAGAGGACCCCTGTTGCGAGAGAATCACTGGTCCGTGTAGAATCCCACCCTGACCCCTTCTGCCACCCCCGAGTTTTAGCTGTCCCTCTTCCCTAGACATAGCCTCAGAGTCAGGGGTTTGGACCTTCGCACCTTGCTCAAGCTGGATTTCCCATCCCCCGTACCCTAAGGGAATGGGCCACACCACCACCTATTGGAGCCATGGTTCTATAGAGGTCCTGTGATACTCTAGCCCCCACCCTTGCCTTGGGGTCAGCCTCTCCGGGCTCCAGTACCACTGGGCCTTTGGGAAGGACCCTGAATCTGGTCACCTCTGGTGCTAATGCATCCACCAGTTCACCTGGTGAGGCTGATTCATGTGTGATTCACTCTCTCTTACCACAGCCCCCTACATGCCCAGGAACAATGGCTTGCCAGGCTTTAAACAGGCCTGCCTGGGTGTCCTGACTTAAGGAACAAGGAGCGGTGGGCAGAAGGGGTGCCTCACTTGTTCTTCCCTCTTTCGCTTCCCTCCATTCCCAGCCCGTCTCCTTGCAGAAAATCAGAACTGTGGTACTAGGAGGTCCTCACCCACTCTGGGTCCCAAGGGGCTGAGCTGCCTGCCCCCTCTCAAGCACTCTGCACACTGTTGCCCCTGCTGTCCCCCTGGCTCCTCGCCCTGCCCGTAGATGGGTGATAGTCAACCAGCTAGCATCTCGCTCCTGTGCCTCACATGCCACAGGCCTTTTCCCTGCATACCGACGCAAGGTCCCTCTGTGGATCTGGGGGGGACAGATGGCTGTCCCGTCCTCCAGTTGCAGTTGGGCGAGGTCGTATCCCGGCAAAGACCCCGAGTGTGTTCCAGGAACACACTTCTGGAATTAAAGTGATTTCAGTTTTTAATATAAGGCCTTAGGCATAGAGAGTTCAGGGGTAGAGCAGGAGCGTCCCCGACGAGCGAGGATGCTGCAGAGCCAGCGCTGGATCTTCTTCCTTTCCAGCAGGGATGTTCCCAGTGTTTCAGGTGGAGCGGCAAAGTCTCGCTGACTTGGATGCCCACTTTTATGCAGTTTTTAGCTCCTTTCAATTGATTTCTGTTGGGATGCTTCATCTGCATAAAGACTAAGGCATTGATTGGCCATTACAGTTCCGTCCAGGCTGGCTCATTTGTGCTTGGAAGGGTGCACTTTCCTTAGATGTAATGCAGTAAGTTGAGTACTCAATTTCTTCTAACGACCCTTTAACCCCTTTTACAATATATTAAACAAAAGTTTTAACAGTATATTAGTAAGTATTTGTATTTTACAAAAGTTTCTAACCAATTTTTGACAATGGTGGTAGTTCACAGACACCTGAGCTAAAGCCCAAAGGTGTGGCTGACCTCAGGCCCTTCCCTGGCTGGAGGGCTGCACCTCCTGGCCTGGCTGCACACCAGGCCCAGCACTTTAGGGGGCATAGGGTCCTGTTCTGAGTGGTGGTGACAAAAGCATGTCCCAGGCAATAAGATGGCAATGCAGCCATGGAATGGACAATGGACACTGGCATAGAGTTGGGAGACGACAGGTCCAGTTCTCCCTGCCTGAGTTATTTGGCCGGTCTTGTGAGGCGGCAGAGGGGCTCCTGTAAAGAGAGGAGGTGGCTGAGGCCCCAGCTGCCAGGGGCACACAGGGAGCCTCCTGCACAGCAGGGCCCAGGGCTGGCAAGGCTTCCCAGCACGGCTGGAGCTGCTGGCACAGCTTGGCCCAGCTGTACATCTGTCCCTCAGCACCCAGCGAGCAGGGCACGGCTCTGGGCAGGCTCCCAGAGCGCCTCTGCCTTTCAAGGCCAATCTCGTCCCTGTTCTTCCTTCTCCCCACCGTGCTTTGCCTCTGCCCTGCAGACCCAGGTGCCTCCTGTGCCCATGGGCACAGCCGTGGCTGTAAATGCCTTGGGCTGCAGCACAGGGCCAGGGCGTAGCAAGGCCCTTATTGTGCCTGCGGTGTTTCCTGGCAGCCCCAGCAGAGCCCGGGGCCGCAGCCCTTCCCCGCCGGGGTCGGGGCTGGCCCGACAGGGGCGCAGCGGCTCCAGAGGCTCCGCACGGCCCCCAGGGATGGGCTCTGCCTGCCCGCAAAGCCCGCAGGCCGGGCCCGAGGCTTTGCAGGAAGCTTCCTGCTGACTTTGCACAGGGTCGACCGAGAGTGGCCTTTGCTGCGCTGAGAAGACTGAAAAACCTCAACGCACACCTCATGAAGGACTCCTGCAAGCCACTCCATAAAGATCATAATTACTCCCTTGTGCCTCATGAGGGATCTCACACCCCTGAGCAGGGACCCGAAAATACCACGGTGTGCCTCACAAGGAATCTGGGCACACCAATGCAGAGAACCCAAGACGGCCTTGTGTACCTCACAAAAGAACCCAGCCTTCTGCCCACCTTAGCAAGGACTCAGCTCCTCTCCAGGCCTTGATGGCAAGCACTAAACCACTACGGTCATCGTGAGGAAGTCAAGCCCCTGCCAGCCTTACAGATGTCTCCAGCCCCCTGCACACCAGTGAAAAGACCCCAAATCCCCACAGAAGCTCATGAGCAACCCCAGCCACACACACCACTTCCAAAGGACCCAAAGCCCCACACGTCTTACTGCAAAACCCAACACGCACAAGACCCTCCCTCCAGCTCGTGCGCCACATGACGGACCCGGTCATCTGCCAGGCTTACAGAGGTCCCCCCATCACCTGCATGCCAGAGAAAAGCCAGGCTTGCCATTAACCCTAGCCTGCAGCGTGCTCCCTGACAGAAGCTAATTCCCTTCTGGGAATGGGGAATGCATGTGGTGGGGCCGGCTGCACCTGTGGGAGCAATGGGGAGCGTCAGCCCGTGCTGTGCTGCGCTGCTGAGCTGGCAGCACGGTGGATGCGGGCAGGACGTTCTCCGTTTCCCCCAGAGCTGGGGCCTGCAGGCACCTTGCCACCCCTTGGCACAGGCTGTGCCACCCAACAAAGCCCAGCAGGCCGGGAGGAGAGCCCGGGGCAGCAGGAAGCTGAGAGAAGGCCCTGCTCTAGAACTGAGGGAGTTCCACCAGAAGCAAACAAAGATGGTAACTTGAAGAGATTCCCACTGTGCTCTAAGTTTGTCTGAGAAAGCTAAGAGGTGAGCTTGTCAAAAATTCCAGGAAATATCTGAGAAAAGGTTTTATGTATGTTGGTTGTGACTAGGTACAAAGCTCCTGCGGGGAAAGAGCCTCTGCAGCAGTCTGGCTGAGTGAGTCTTACTTATTCCTAGAATAAAGATTATCACTGAAATGCAACTTTACTTTTTATTGTATAACGGGAAACAAATTTTCCAGAATGTATAACTGCTTTCACAAACACGAGCGTATTCTGGTAACGGGGAAGAAACATTTGGGGATCTCTCTATAAAAACTATTTCTAAATATTTATAAAAATGAAAAGTGAAGACAAAATAGGGTCACTTTTTCAGGATTCTGAAACTACCTAAAAAAACTTGAACTAGTATAGTAATTTGGAAGAAGCATTACTAGTATAGTAATTTGGAAGAAGCATTTAGGGGTGTCTCTCTGCAGAAAAAATATTTTGAAGTATTTCTACAAATTTCTAATTTCTAAAAATGAAAAATTAAGACAAAATGGGGTTGCTTTTGATCAGGGTCCCATGCTGCTGCCTGCCCCCTGGGCTCTCCCAGCCCTCAGGACCCCGCCGCTGGTCACAGCAGCCCCTGCCTGGCTCCTGCCTGCCCACACCGTGGGCATCCAGAGCAGCCCCTGGCCATGGAGCTCAGCCAGCGCTGCTGCCGGCTGGACTTTGCTGCTGCTGCCACCCGGACACTGGCGTGACGGCACCTTCCCTTTAGTGCAACACAAGAAAGGGCCATCACCTAGCCTGGCAGAGAGCAGGGTTAACTTCAGTGTTGTTGAGAGGGCAGGGCCAGAGGGCTCCGGGGCAGAGCAAAGGACATGTTGGACTCAGGATGGGCTGGAGGGTGCTGGGCTGCTCCTGGGATCTATAGAAGAAATCGGAAATGGGCTGGGACTGGACAGATAAAAAAAAGAGATAAAGGCAGTTCAGGGATACACATGGGGAGAGGTGGCTACAGCAGGAACTACTGAAGAAGAGGAGGATTCTTCATAAATTGCTTTTCCGGGGTCTTCTCCTCAGAACGCTTGAGAGGGCTGCCCAGGCCCTTCTTAATTCTGTACGAGCTGCTCAAGATGTTTGGCTGTGAAGAGCAGTTGCCGCCTTTCAACTCCTGTCCAGAGGTGGAACTGTGGAAAGAGGAGGTGGCTGAGGCCCCAGCTGCCAGGGGCACACAGGGAGCCTCCTGCACAGAAGGGCCCAGAGCTGGCAAGGCTCCCCAGCACGGCTGGAGCTGCTGGCAACGTTTGGCCCAGCTGCACAGCTGTCCCTCAAGGCCCCGGCGAGCAGGGCACGGCTCTGGGCAGGCTCCCTGGGCAGGAGCGGGCCCCAGAGTGCCTCTGCCTTTCAAGGGAAATCTCGTCCCTGCTCTTTCTCCTCCCAACCATGCTTTGCCCCTGCCCTGTGCCCCTGGGGCTGCTCATGGCCAGGCAGCCTCAGTGGGAGCCAGCACTGGCTGCAGCCCCAGCGGGCCCCCCAGGACAAGGCCCAGCAATTAGGAGGCCAATGAAAGCATTGGGCAGCAGCAGAACCCTCAGCAGAGCTCTTTGGACAATCATGGACTACCCAGAACTCCACTGCCACCTCACTGGGAAGGTTTCCTGTCTGCAGTAGACTTTCAAAAGAAGCTGTTGGAGGGGGAGAGCTAAAAAACACTCACCGATCTCTCTTCCAGGAACACCAGATTCCAAAGCAGCACAACGTAACAAGAACCACCAAAAAAAGCAGGGCTCCTATAAACGCTATCCAGTAGATTATTTCCTCAAAGCTAGCCTTACTGATGTAGTACTGGGAATCTGGAACATGCGCTGTGGTTCCCGCTGCACCTGTGGGAGCAATGGGGAGTGTGAGCCCGTGCTGTGCTGCACTGCTGAGCTGGCAGCACAGTGGATGCGGGCAGGATGTTCTCCTTTTCCCCCAGAGCTGGGGCCTGCAGGCAGCTTGCCGCCCCTTGGCACAGGCTGTGCCACCCAACAAAGCCCAGAAGGCCGGGAGGAGAGCCCATTGGCAGTGCAGCTGCTTGGGCAGTAGCTGCTTGGAGGGACACCGGCCAAAGCCATCCCTGAGCAGTCACTGCCAGCCCTGGCCCTCCCTGCCCCGTGACAGCTCCCCCAGCTCCCGGGCACAGAGTCAGGCCCTGTCAGGACGCAGTGCAGCCCCTGCCCAGTCAGGAGCCAAGGCTGGCTCTGGCCCTGGGCTCGCGACAGGGCTCCCGCTCGGGGCTGCTCCTGTGCCTTGGGCCTCTGGGCACTCAGGGCCAGCTCCAGAGCAGCTGCAGCAGGAGGGACGTTGGTGCACGAGTCCCCTTTCCCCGGGCTGTGAACGAGCTCCAGAGGCCTCAAGGCCTCCAGAGTCGCCTCCAGCTTTGACTGCTGCTGGGCAGAGCAAGGGCAGGCCCTGGGGGAAAAGCTGCTGCCACACAGCCCCACCAAGGGCTGAGGCTTGCTGAGCCTGGCACAGCAATTGCCTTCTGTGCTTTCACCTGTGCTTGGCATCACATTTGTTCCTGCAGCAGGGCCTAGCAGCGACCCACTGCTTTGTCTGGGGTGGGTCTCCTTCTGAACAGAATTTTGGTCCATCACTTGAAAAAGAAAGAGACACAGCTGGATCAGATGGCAACATTCCCCAGTGGGGGGCTGGCATCTTCAGGAAGCAATGCTTGAAAAAGTCAGTGGAATGGCCATGCTGTTGAGACTGGGCATGAACACTCCCTCCTCCAAATAGCTGTGCCTCCTGAGCTGCTCAGAGACTGGCAAGCTGCAGGGGATCTCAGACCCATGCTGCACTTACAGCCTCCTGTCAGCTAATACCAAATGCCTTCCTACAGAGGCTGGGGAGAAGCTGCAGCCAGGCCAGGCTGGCAAACAGCCATGCAGGGCGTGGAAGAAGAAGCGGGGCAGTGAGGCTGCCATGGATCCCTTCCCACTGTGCCGGGCATGGCATGTCCAGATGTGCAGCCAAAGCCCCCGGCTGCTGAGCCCCAGGAGAAGACTGAGGGAAATGCACCCACCTTGTCCAGCCTGTGCTTCCTTCTGTGTTTGTCTCAGGAATTCATTTGCAACAGGAGACTTTTTGGCTCCAGTATCTTGAGATATTCCTTTTGGCCGACCTTAAGAGAAAGCAGTTCCGTTTCCCAGGAATGGATGCCACAAAAGCAGGGCTAAGCCTGTGGGATCAGCAGGGACACATTACTCACCCCTGCGATTGAAGGTGGGTTGGTGCCAAACATCCAAGCCTTGTGCTGGAGATATCCTCTCTGCAGACACCCCTGTAACTCAACAGCCACAGAAGCTTCTGCCATCTCTGCTCAGCTGCATGGGCACCACTGAGCCGCAGGAGCGGTGAGGGGATCGTGCAGGGCAAAGGCACACACGTGCATGGCTCTGTCCTGGCACCTGCAGCGATGCCCCCCTGGCCGAGCTTTGGGCTCTGAGCTGGCAGCTCTCCCAGGGGAAAGGCCTTGACCTACCCTCACCATCTCCCAGAGGCTTAATCTTGAATGTGGGTTGGGAAGCCAGATCACGTTCACCAACAGGCTCAGCTGCAAAGAAAGCAAGACAGAACAGCTCTTGTGGCACTGTAGGAGATCCTCAGGCTGCAAGGAAGGCTCAGCCCTGGGGCACAGCCCTGGGCTCGGCCCCTGCCCGTTCTACTCTTTTCTGTGGCTGCACAGAGCACACGGAAGGACACAGTGGCATTGCACACGGAAGGAGGATGGACAGCGAAATGCTCCTTCCTCCTCCCACTGACAGTGATCCTGGATCACTCAGGGCTCCAGAAGGAGCGGGGCAAGGTTTTCAGCATCCTTGACTCCTGGGTTCATGTTCAGGGGAAATCGCAGATCAGTGAGCTCTTGTCACATTGACATTGCTTATTCTCTCAGGAAAGGCACACTGAGAACTTGCCTCCAGCATCGTCCAGGAATTTCGATCCATTTTCAAGTAGGACTTCCAAATCATGCAAGTCATGATCCCAGTCTAGAAGGCAACACAGATTAGAACCATTTTCATGTTGTGCTGGGATCCCCTTCTGCCTCTGGCAGTTGGGCACTGCAAAGGGGTGGGGTAAGGCCGTGGGAGCCAGGTGTGAATGGACAAGGCCAAACTGCACAGGGGCCTGAAGAGCTCTGGGCCAGCTCCTGGTCACTCTCCACAATCTTTCCAGGCCCTCAGCAACATCCCTGGAGGGGAGATTGTAACAGCCCATGGCTAGCTGAGTCTCTTACTCTCACACAGAGGAAATCCTCAGTAAAGCCCTGGGAAAACTGCAGCAGGCTGAGCCACAGCTATCCTTGCCTCCCTTTGCCCCTCCTGTCCTCCTGCTGCTGGGACAATGCCTAGGGCACATAGCCAGGCCCTGTCAGGACCCACTGGAGCCTTGCTCTCCCCCTCTGCCCTTTCCCCACCATGGGCACCCTGTGCAGCCGCTCCCAGGTTTCAGGATGTGTCTCCCACGGAGGGAGCCCAGCAGGACAGCTCAGTACGCGAGTGCCCTGAGCCTGCTCGGGACAATTCCTCTGGGCTGTGCCCGTCTTGTCCGGGCTGTGCCCGCAGTGCCAAGCAGCAGAGAGAGCAGCTCAAGCCTCAGCAGGGCTCAGGCCCAGAGGCACAGCAATTACCTCCTGTGGCTGTGCCTGGCATCGCCTCCCTTTCAGCAGCAGAGGCTGCCAATGAGCCCAGGCTTCCTCCAGGAAAGAACTCTTTCTGCATCCCTTCCATCTCTGGAAAAAGAAAAAGGGAGGGATGGATCAGGTGCAGCTGTTTCCCATTGGGGAGGTTACAATTTTAAGAAGCAATGCTTCTCATAGCATGGATAAGGATCAGGAAACATCCCAGGCTCTTGGAACTGGGCCAGAGCTCTCCCTTCTCAAAACATTTGTACTTCCTTCTCTACTAAGAGATGGGTGAAATTGCAGGGGATCTCAGGGTGTGCATGGCCTGTCGTGCAGTTTGGGCTGCCTGTCAGCTGATGCCAAATGCCTTCATGTAGAGGCTGGGGGAAGCTGCAGCCAGGCCAGGCTGGCAAACAGCCCTGCAGGGCGTGGAAGCAGCAGCGGGGCAGCGAGGCTGCCATGGATCCCTTCCCGCTGTGCCGGGCACGGCGTGTCCAGATGTGCAGTCAAAGCCGCCAGCTGCTGAGTCCTAAGGACAAGGCTGTGGGAAATGCACTCACCTTGTACTGCCTGTAGCATTTCCTTCAGCATTTGCCAAAAAACTTCATATGGCTTCTGGGATTTTTTATCCGCTGTGTGTTTAGTCTTTCCTTTTGGAAGACATTAAGAGAAAGTAGTTTCATTTACCTGGGATGGATGCCACAAAAGTAGGGCTTAGCCTGTGGGGTCAGCAGGGACACATTACTCACCCCTGCAATGGGAGGTGGGATGGTGCACAGCACGCAGCCCATCTGCAGGAGCAGTCTTCCCTGCAGTCATATCTGTAACTGAACAGCCAGAGAAGCTTCTGTCACCTGGTTCTTGACAGCTTGTCAATGATTATGCCTTGGTGGGATGGTGAGAACGCACCTGCAGAACTCTCAGTGGGCTGCACAATTTCAAACCTCCAGGTTAAAGGAGAAGCCATCCCAGTATCGCGGTCTGGAAGCAAACCAAGATGAGAACTGTTTCCTTTGTGTGCCAAGGCTGGCTCTGGCCCTGGGCTCGCGACAGGGCTCCCGCTCGGGGCTGCTCCTGTGCCTTGGGCCTCTGGGCACTCAGGGCCAGCTCCAGAGCAGCTGCACCGGGAGGGACGTTGGTGCACGAGTCCCCTTTCCCCGGGGCTGTGAATGAGCTCCAGAGGCACCTCCAGCTTTGGCTGCTGCTGGGCCTGTGCAGGGCAGGCCCTGGGGAAGAGCTGCTGCCACACAACCCTGCCAAGGGCTGAGCCTGGTACAGCAATTACCTTCTGTGCTTTCGCCTGTGTCTGGCATTGCCTTCCTTCCTGCAACAGGGGCTGGGAACGAAGAGCGACTGCTTCCTTCAGGAAATGCTGCTTTCCACAGAAACTCTATGTCCATCTCTTGAGAAAGGAAGGGAGACAGCTGCATCAGATGGAATTGTTCGCTATTTGGGTGGTGGCATCTACAGGAGGCAATGTATGTTAATGACCAGGAAAATGGCCAGGTTATTGAGGCTGGGTCATATCACTCCCTGCTGCAAACCCCCACCCCTTCCTAATCTGGACACCACGATATTGTGGGAGATCTCAGGGTCTGTTGATGTTTGGGCTGCCTGTCAGCTGATGCCCAATGCCTTCCTACAGAGACTGGGGAGAAGCTGCAGCCAGGCCAGGCTGGCAAACAGCCCTGCAGGGCGTGGAAGCAGCAGTGGGGCAGCGAGGCTGCCATGGATCCCTTCCTGCTGTGCCGGGCTCGGGGTGTCCAGATGTGCAGCCAAAGCCCCCGGCTGCTGAGCCCCAGGACAAGGCTGAGGGAATTGTTCTCACCACTCCCTTTGTGCAGTTCCTCCACCATTTGTTTCAAGATGATGTTTGAGTCAAGTGATTCCTTGTCGCCTCTAGGTTTGTTCTTCCCTCTCAGAGGACCTTAAGAGAAAGTAGTTCCATTTCCCATGAATGGATGCCACAAAAGAAGGGCTCAGCCTGTGGGGTCAGCAGGGACACACTACTCACCCCTGCGATGGGCGCCGGGCTTGTGTGCAGCAATCAGAAAAGGAGCAGCAAAAGTCTCCTCTGCAGACACACCTGTAACTGAACAGCCAGATGTCTTAGGTCGGAAATGGGCGTGTGTATTTTATTCCTATGTGTAGAGCAGTTACCTTCTGTTCATTGGGCATTTTTCTTTATCTCCCCCACAACCCATCCTCCCTCTGGGGAGATACCTTCTGTTAATGGGCCACTGAGAGTCACTGCATGGCTGATAAAATTACCTCATCCCATTGTGAGAAGCTCTGGCCAGAGGGCAGAGCCAAGCATTCCAATCTTGATATAATGTGAGATTTGAAAGACTACAGGCAAGCTTTTCCACTGGATGCCCAGAGGAACTGCTTTCTCCTCCACTGGATTTCCAGAGGAAGACCAGGCCCATCTACACCACCACTGGATGTTCAGAGGAGGACTACACCCTCCTACAGGATCACTGCTCCAACAGAACCACACCTGTCAGTGCATAAGGGTGGCAGCCACCATTTAATGGGACTGCAGCCACAACCGTGGCCCACAGAGTGTCAGTTCCTATCCTGTCTCTGTCAGTGTTTTGTATTACTGCATTGCTTATTATTATTATTATTATTATTATTATTATTATTATTATTTTCTTCCCTTATAAAGAAATGTTATTCCTGCTCTCATATCTTTGCCTGAGAGCTCCTTAATTTAAAAATTGTAACAATTCGGTTGGAGGGGGTTTACACATATTCGCTTTCAGCGGAGGGTCCTTCCTTCCTTACCAGACACCTGTCTTTTCAAGCCAGGACACTGGAGAAGCTACTGTGACCTGGTCCTGTCAGCTTGTCAATGGTTACTCCTTGGTGGCACAGTGAGAACATACCTGCAGAACCCCCAGAAGGCTTCACAGCTTCATACCGCAAGGTTGATGGAGAAGCCTTCACAACTTCGTATCTCCAGGTTAATGGAGAAGCCTTCCCAGTATCCCAGTCTGGAAGCAAACCAAGATGAGAACTGTTTCCTTTGTGTGCCAAGGCTGGCTCTGGCCCTGGGCTCGCAGCAGGGCTCCCGCTCGGGGCTGCTCCTGTGCCTTGGGCCTCTGGGCACTCAGGGCCAGCTCCGGAGCAGCTGCAGAGGGAGGGATGTTGGTGCACGAGTCCCCTTTCCCTGGGGCTGTGAACGAGCTCCAGAGGCCTCCAAGCCACCAGAGGCACCTCCAGCTTTGGCTGCTGCTGGGTCTGTGCAGGGCAGGCCCTGGGGGAAGAGCTGCTGCCACACAGCCCCGCCAAGGGCTGAGCCTGGTACAGCAATTACCTTCTGTGCTTTCGCCTGTGTCTGGCATTGCCTTCCTTCCTGCACCAGGGGCTGGGAATGAAGAGCGACTGCTTCCTTCAGAAAATGCTGCCTTCCAGAGAAACTCTATGTCCATCTCTTGAGAAAGGAAGGGAGACAGCTGCATCAGATGGAACTGTTCGCTATTTGGGTGGTGGCATCTTCAGAGGTAATATATGTTAATGACCAGGAAAATGGCCAGGTTATTGGGGTTGGGTCACATCACTCCCTGCTGTAAACCACCTCCTTTTCCTAATCTGGAGACCAGGATATTGTGGGGGAACTCAGGGTCTGTGGATGTTTGGGCTGCCTGTCAGCTGATGCCCAATGCCTTCCTGCAGAGGCTGGGGAGAAGCTGCAGCCAGGCCAGGCTGGCAAACAGCCCTGCAGGGCGTGGAAGCAGCAGCGGGGCAGTGAGGCTGCCATGGATCCCTTCCTGCTGTGCGGGCACGGCGTGTCCTGATGTGCAGCCAAAGCCCCGGCTGCTGAGCCCCAGGACAAGGCTGAGGGAAATGCTCTCACCATTCTCTTTGGGTTGTTCTGTCACGATTTGTTTTAAGATATCATGTGACTCAAGGGATTTCTTCTCGCCTCTAGGTTTCTTCATTCTTCTCAGAGGACCTTAAGAGAAAGTAATTCCATTTTCCATGAATGGATGCCACAAAAGCAGGGGTCAGCCTGTGGGGTCAGCAGGGACACACTACTCACCCCTGCGATGGGCGCCGGGCTTGTGTGCAGCAAGCAGAAAAGCTGCAGGGAAAGTCCTCTTTGCAGACACACCTGTAACCAATAGCCAGAGAAGGTACTGTCACCTTGTTTCTGTCAGTCATTGTCAATGATTACTGTGTGGTTGGACAGTGAGAACATACCTGGAAGGGGCCCAGAAAGCTTCAAAGCTTTACGCAGCCAATCTAACGGAGAAGCCTTTCCAGCAACCTCAGCTAGAACAGAGCACAGATGAGCACATTTTTCAGGGTGTGCTGAGATTTCCTTCTGCCTGTGGGAAATGAGCACTGCAAGGGGGTCAGGTAAGGCCGTGGGAGTCAGATGTGAAGGGACATGGCCAAAGCTGCACAGGGGCCTGGGGAGCTCGGGGCAAGCTCCTAGTCAATGTGCACCCTCTTTGCAGGGCCTGAGTAAAATTCTTAGAGTGGTGGCTGGAACAGCTCAGGGGGTGTTAAGTTCCCTCTCCCACACAGTAAATCCACCCAAAATCCCTGGGGGAAAATACAGGAGGCAGTGCCACAACTATTCTTCTATCCCTCTGTCCCTCCTACCCACTCTCCTTTCTTCTCTTTCTACCTTCTTCTATCTCTCCATGCCTCTTTCCCCTGGGACAAATCCCCCAGCACAGGGGCACATGGCCAGGCCCTGTCAGGACCCACTGGAGCCTTGCTCTCCCCCTCTGCCCTTTCCCCACCATGGGCACCCCGTGCAGCCGCTCCCAGGTTTCGGGACGTGTCTCCCACGGAGGGAGCCCAGCAGGACAGCTCAGTACGCGAGTGCCCTGAGCCTGCTCGGGACAATTCCTCTGGGCTGTGCCCATCTTGTCCGGGCTGTGCCCGCAGTGCCAAGCAGCAGAGAGGGCAGCTCAAGCCTCAGCAGGGCTCAGGCCCAGAGGCAAAGCAATTACCTCCTGTGGCTGTGCCTGGCATTGCCTCCCTTTCTGCAGCAGAGGCTGTCAATGAGCCCCTGCTTCCTCCAGGAAATGCTTCCTTCTGCAAAAACTCTTCTTGCATCTCTGCAGAGATGAAAAGGGAGAGCTGGATGAGGAGGGGCTGTTTCCCATTGCAGAGGTGACACTTAAGAATGCAATGCTTCTTAAACACATTCATAAGTTTCTGGAAGTCATGCAAGCTTTGTAGCTGGGCCAGGGCTCTGCCTTCTTAAAACAGCCCCTACACCTGATCTGCCTAGAGATGGGAGAATAGCAGGGGATCTCAGGGCATTTATGGCCCATGGTGCTGTTTTGGCTCCCTGTCAGGTGATGCCAAATGCCTTCGTGCAGAGGCTGGGGAGAAGCTGCAGCCAGGCCAGGCTGGCAAACAGCCCTGCAGGGCATGGAAGCAGCAGCGGGGCAGCGAGGCTGCCATGGATCCCTTCCTGCTGTGCCGGGCTCGGGGTGTCCAGATGTGCAGCCAAAGCCCCCGGCTGCTGAGCCCCAGGACAAGGCTGAGGGAATTGTTCTCACCACTCCCTTTGTGCAGTTCCTCCACCATTTGTTTCAAGATGATGTTTGAGTCAAGTGGTTCCTTGTCACCTCTAGGTTTGTTCTTCCCTCTCAGAGGACCTTAAGAGAAAGTAGTTCCATTTCCCATGAATGGATGCCACAAAAGCAGGGCTCAGCCTGTGGGGTCAGCAGGGACACACTACTCACCCCTGCGATGGGCGCCGGGCTTGTGTGCAGCAATCAGAAAAGGAGCAGCAAAAGTCTCCTCTGCAGACACACCTGTAACTGAACAGCCAGATGTCTTAGGTCGGAAATGGGCGTGTGTATTTTATTCTTATGTGTAGAGCAGTTACCTTCTGTTCATTGGGCATTTTTCTTTATCTCCCCCACAACCCATCCTCCCTCTGGGGAGATACCTTCTGTTAATGGGCCACTGAGAGTCACTGCATGGCTGATAAAATTACCTCATCCCATTGTGAGAAGCTCTGGCCAGAGGGCAGAGCCAAGCATTCCTATCTGGATATAATGTGAGACTTGAAAGACTACAGGCAAGCTTTTCCACTGGATGCCCAGAGGAACTGCTTTCTCCTCCACTGGATTTCCAGAGGAAGACCAGGCCCATCTACACCACCACTGGATCTTCAGAGGAGGACTACACCCTTCTATAGGATCACTGCTCCAACAGAACCACACCTGTCAGTGCATAAGGGCTGCAGCCACCATTTAATGGGACAGCTGCCACCACCCTGGCCAACAGAGTGTCAGTTCCTATCCTGTCTCTGTCAGTGTTTTGTATTACTGCATCGTTTATTTTTAAATTATTATTATTATCATCATTATTATTAGTGTTATTGTTGTTGTTGTTGTTGTTCTTGTTCTTGTTATCTTCCCTAACAGAGAACTCTGACTTCTGCTGCCATATCTTTGCCTGAGAGCTCCTTCATTTAAAAATTGTAACAATTCTGCTGGAGGGGGTTTTAGATATTCCCTTTCAGAGGAGGCTTCTTCTTTCCTTAGCAGACACCTGTCTTTTCAAAACAGGACACAGGTGAAACTTCTGTCATAACTCCTGTCAGCTGGTCAATGATTACTCCTTGGTGGCACAGTGAGAACACACCTGGAGGAGGCTCCAAGGGCTTCAAAGCTTTCTGCAGCCAAGTTAATGGAGAAGCCTTCCCAGCCAGTTCATCTGGAAGTGAGCACAGATGAGCACAGTTTGAGGGTGTGCTAGGATCCCCTTCTGCATCTGGGAAACGGGCACTGCAAGGTTGTCGGGTAAGGCTATGGGAGCCAGGTGTGAACGGACATGGCCAAAGCTGCACAGGGGCCTGGGGAGCTCTGGGCAGGCTCCTGGTCACTCTGCACCCTCTTTGCAGGCACTGAGTAACATTCTTGGAGAGGTAGGTGGAACAGCTAAGGGGGCATTATGTTCTCTCACTCCCAAACATTAAATCTTTGTGGGATTTCCCTAAATCCCTTGGGGAAAATGCAGCAGGCAGTGCCACAACTATTCTTCTATCGCTCTGTCCCTCCTACCCACTCTCCCTTCCCTTTCTACCTTCTTCTTTCTCTCCATCGCTCTTTCCCTCAAATCCCCCAGCCCAAGGGCACATGGCCAGGCCCTGTCAGGACCCACTGAAGCCTTGCTCTCCCCCTCTGCCCTTTCCCCACCATGGGCACCCGTGCAGCCGCTCCCAGGTTTCGGGACGTGTCTCCCACGGAGGGAGCCCAGCAGGACAGCTCAGCACGCGAGTGCCCTGAGCCTGCTCGGGACAATTCCTCTGGGCTGTGCCCATCTTGTCCGGGCTGTGCCCGCAGTGCCAAGCAGCAGAGAGGGCAGCTCAAGCCTCAGCAGCGCTCAGGCCCAGAGGCACAGCAATTACCTCCTGTGGCTGTGCCTGGCATCGCCTCCCTTCCTGCAGCAGAGGCTGCCAATGAGCCCCTGCTTTCTCTGGAAAATGCTTCCTTCTGCACAGCCTCTTCTTTCATTTCTGGAGGGAGGAAAAGAGACTGCTAGATCAGATTCAGCTGTACGACATCGGAATGGGGAAGGTGGCTTCTTCAGGAGGAAATGCTTGCGAAAGGCATGGATAAGGATCAGAAAACACCCGGGATTTTGGGACTCTCCAAGGCTGGTCCCATCTCCAAACAACCCCTACACCTGATCTGCCCAGAGACAGGGAAATTGCAGGGGATCTCAGGGTGTGCATGGCCCTGGAGGTGCAGTTTGGGCTGCCTGTCAGCTGATGCCCAATGCCTTCCTGCAGAGGCTGGGGAGAAGCTGCAGCCAGGCCAGGCTGGGAAACAGCCCTGCAGGGCATGGAAGCAGCAGCGGGGCAGCGAGGCTGCCATGGATCCCTTCCCGCTGTGCCGGGCTCGGGGTGTCCAGATGTGCAGCCAAAGCCCCCGGCTGCTGAGCCCCAGGACAAGGCTGAGGGAAATGCACCCACTTTGTCCCGCCTGTGCTTCCTTCTGTGTTTGTCTCAGGAATTCATTTGCGATAGGAGACTTTTTGGCTCCAGTATCTTGAGATGTTGCTTTTTGAGGACCTCAATAGAAAGTTGTTCCATTTCCCATGAATGGATGCCACAAAAGCAGGGCTCAGCCTGTGGGGACAGCAGGGTCACACTACTCACCCCTGTGATGGGGGCCGAGATTCTGTGCAGGAAGCGGAAAATGTTCAGGAAAAGTCCCCTCTGCAGACACACCTGTAACTCAACAGCCAAAGAAGATTTTGCCACCTTGTTTCTGCCACTCAATGTCAATGATTACTCTGTGGTTGGACAGTGGGAACATACTTGGAAGAGGGCCAGAAGGCTTCAAAGCTTTACGCAGCCAATCTAACGGAGAAGCCTTTCCAGCAAACTCAGCTAGAACAGAGCACAGATGAGCACATTTTTCACACAGGGTGTACTGGGATTCCCTTCAGCCTGTGGGAAATGAGCACTGCAAGGGGGTCAGGTAAGGCCGTGGGAGCCAGACGTGAATGCACTTGGCCAAAGCGGCACAGGGGCCTGGGGAGCTCGGGGCAGGCTCCTGGTCACTCTGCACCCTCGTTGCAAACCCTGTGCAACATCCCTCTAAAGGTTCCTGAACAGCTCTGGGGGCGTTACGTTCTCTCACTCCCACACAGTAAATCCTCCATAAATCTCTGATGAAAACTGCAGCAGGAACTGTCACAACTATCCTTCTACCCTTCTGTCCCTCGCACACACTCTCCCTTCTCTTTCTACCTTCTTCTATCTCTCCAACCTTCTTTCCCCTGGAACAAATTCCCCCAGCCCAGGGGCACATAGCCAGGCCCGGTCAGGACCCACTGGCGCCTTGCTCTCCCCCTCTGCCCTTTCCCCACCATGGGCACCCCGTGCAGCCGCTCCCAGGTTTCGGGACGTGTCTCCCACGAAGGGAGCCCAGCAGGACAGCTCAGTACGCGAGTGCCCTGAGCCTGCTCAGGACAATTCCTCTGAGCTGTGCCCGTCTTGTACGGGCTGTGCCCGCAGTGCCAAGCAGCAGAGAGGGCAGCTCAAGCCTCAGCAGGGCTCAGGCCCAGAGGCACAGCAATTACCTCCTGTGGCTGTGCCTGGCATCGCCTCCCTATCAGCAAAAGAGGCTGCCAATGAGCCCCTGCTTCCTCTGGGAAACTGAGTCTTCAGCACAGACTCTTCTTCCATCTCTGGAGAGAGGAAAAAGGAGAGCTGGATCAGGTGGGGCTGTTCCACAATGAGAAGGTGGCATCTTCAGAAGGAAATGCCTCTCAAAGACATTTATTATGTTCTGGAAGGTATCCAAGCTTGGAAGTTGGACAAAGGCTCTCCCTTCTCCAAATCACCACTCCTCGTGATCTGCCTGGAGACCGGGAAATCGCAGGGGATCTCAGACCCGTGGTGCAGTTTGGGCAGCCTTTCCCCTGATGCCCAATGCCTTCCTGCAGAGGCTGGGGAGAAGCTGTAGCCAGGCCAGGCTGGGAAACAGCCCAGCAGGGCGTGGAAGCAGCAGTGGGGCAGCGAGGCTGCCATGGATCCCTTCCTGCTGTGCCGGGCACGGGGTGTCCAGTTGTGCAGCCAAAGCCCCCGGCTGCTGAGCCCCAGGACAAGGCTGAGGGAAATGCACCCACCTTGTCCTGCCTTCTGCATTTCCTTCAGCAGCTGCCTAATGTGTTCAGATGGCTCATGGGGTTTCTTGTGTCTTGTACCTTTGTAATTTCCTGTTGGGGGACCTTAGAGCAACACGGTTCCATTTCTCAGGAATTGGAGCCCACAAAATCAGGGCTCAGCCTGTGGGGTCAGCAGGGACAAACTACTCACCCCTGCGATGGGAGCTGGGCTTGTGTGCAGTAACAAGCAAGGAAGCTGGAGAAGTCCTCCCTGCGGACACATCTGTAACACATCAGCCACAGAAGCTTCTGCCATCTCTGCTCAGCTGCACGGGCACCACTGAGCCGCAGGAGCGGTGAGGGGATCGTGCAGGGCGAGGGCACACACGTGCATGGCTCTGTCCTGGCACCTGCAGCGATGCCCCCATGGCCAAGCTTTGGGCTCTGAGCTGGCAGCTCTCCCAGGGGAAAGGCCTTGACCTACCCTCACCATCTCCTAGAGGCTCAGTCCTGGACGTGGGTTGGGAAGCCAGATCACCTTCACCAACAGGTTCAGCTGCAAAGAAAGGCAGGACAGAACAGCTACGGTGGCACTGTAGGAGATCCTCAAGCTGCAAGGATGGCTCAGCCCCAGGGCACAGCCCTGGGCCCAGCCCCTTCCCTCTCTGCTCTTCTCTGTGGCTGCACAGAGCACATGGAAGGACACAGTGGCATCGCACATGGGAGGAGGATGGACAGCTAAATGCTCCTTCCTCTGACTGAGAGCAATCCTTTGGGATGACTCAGTGTTCCAGAAAGGAGTAGGCAAAGTTTACAGAATTCTTCACCATGGACTTAACCTTAATGAAAATGGCAGATGGGTGAGCTCTTGCCACACTGACACTGATTATTCTGCCAGTAAAAAGGGAAATTCAGAACTTGCCTCCAGCATTCTCCAGGACATTCAAAGCACCATTCTGCAGGACTTCCAAATCATCCAAGTCATGATCCCAATCTAGAAGAATGCAAAGACACAAACCCTTTTCATGTGCGCTGGGATGCCCTTCCTCCTCTGGGAACTGGGAGCTGCAAGGGGGTCACGTAATGCAGTGGCAGACAGATGTCAATGGACATGGCCAAACTGCACAGAGGCCTGGGAAGCTCTGGGTAGGCTCCTGGTCACTGTCCACCCTCTTTGCAGGCCCTGTGACACAGCCCTTTAAAGGTTCCTGGAACAGCTCAAAGGGGATTAGGCTCTTTCACTCCCACACTGTAAATCCTCCCTAAATCTCAGGGGAAAAATACAGCAGGCAGTGCCACAACTATCCTTCTACCCCTCTGTCCCTTGTACCCACTCTCCCTTCTTCCCTTTCTACCTTCTTCTATCTCTCCATCCCTCTTTACCCTGGGACTAATCCCCCATCCCAAGGACACACAGCCAAGCCCTGTCAGGACCCACTGGAGCCTTGCTCTCCCCCTCTGCCCTTTCCCCACCATGGGCACCCCGTGCAGCCGCTCCCAGGTTTCGGGACGTGTCTCCCATGGAGGGAGCCCAGCAGGACAGCTCAGTACGCGAGTGCCCTGAGCCTGCTCGGGACAATTCCTCTGGGCTGTGCCCGTCTTGTACGGGCTGTGCCCGTAGTGCCAAGCAGCAGAGAGGGCAGCTCAAGCCTCAGCAGGGCTCAGGCCCAGAGGCACAGCAATTACCTCCTGTGGCTGTGCCTGGTATCGCCTCCCTTCCTGCAGCAGAGGCTGCCAATGAGCCCCTGCTTCCTCTGAGAAACTGAGCCTTCTGCACAGCCTCTCCATCCATCTCTGGAGAGAGGAAAAGGGAGAGCTGGATCAGGTGGGGCTGTTCCACAATGAGAAGGTGGCATCTTCAAGAAGCAATGCCTCTTAAAAACATTCACAATGTTCTGGAAGGCATCCAAGCTTGGGAGCTGGGCAAAGGCTCTCCCTTGTCCAAATCACTACCCCTCTTTATCTGCCTGGAGACTGGGAAAACACAGGGGATCTCAGACCCATGGTGCAGTTTGGGCTGCCTTTCTCCTGATGCCCAATGCCTTCCTACAGAGGCTGGGGAGAAGCTGCAGCCAGGCCAGGCTGGCAAACAGCCCTGCAGGGCGTGGAAGCAGCAGCGGGGCAGCGAGGCTGCCATGGATCCCTTCCTGCTGTGCCGGGCTCGGCGTGTCCAGATGTGCAGCCAAAGCCCCCGGCTGCTGAGCCCCAGGACAAGGCTGAGGGAAATGCACCCACCTTGTCCTGCCTTCTGCATTTCCTTCAGTAGCTGCCTAATGTGTTCAGATGGCTCATGGGGTTTCTTGTGTCTTGTAGCTTTGTACTTTCCTGTTGGGGGTCCTAAGAGCAACACGGTTCCATTTCCCATGGATGGATGCCATAAAAGCAGGGCTCAGGCTGTGGGGTCAGCAGGACGCCCTACTCACCCCTGCGATGGTATCTGGGCTTGTGTGCAGTAACAAGCAAGGAAGCTGGAGATATCCTCTCTGCAGACACCCCTGTAATTCAACAGCCACAGAAGCTTCTGCCATCTCTGCTCAGCTGCACGGGCACCACTGAGCCACAGGAGCGGTGAGGGGATCGTGCAGGGCGAGGGCACACACGTGCATGGCTCTGTCCTGGCACCTGCAGCGATGCCCCCCTGGCCAAGCTTTGGGCTCTGAGCTGGCAGCTCTCCCAGGGGAAAGGCCTTGACCTACCCTCACCATCTCCCAGAGACTTAGTCCTGGACGTGGGTTGGGAAGCCAGATCACCAACAGGTTCAGCTGCAACGAAAGGCAGGACAGAACAGCTCTTGTGGCACTGTAGGAGATCCTCAGGCTGCAGGCAAGGCTCAGCCCCGGGGCACAGCCCCGGGCCCGGCCCCTTCCCTCTCTGCTCTTCTCTGTTGCTGCACAGAGCACATGGAAGGACACAGTGGCATTGCACATGGGAGGAGGATGGACAGCTAAATGCTCCTTCCTCTGACTGACAGCAATCCTGTGGGATGACTCAGTGCTCCAGAAAGGAGTAGGCAAGGTTTTCAGAATTCTTCAACCCTGACTCAATGAAAATGGCAGATGGGTGAGCTCTTGCCACACTGACACTGATTATTCTGCCAGTAAAAATGGAACTTCAGAACTTGCCTCCAGCATTCTCCAAGGCATTCAAAGTGTCATTCTGCAGTCCTTCCAAATCTTTGAAGTCGTTATCCAAATCTAGAATGGAGCAAAAACCCAAACCCCTTATATGTCCGCTAGGATGCCCCTCCTCCTCTGGGAATTGGGCACTGCAACTGGATTGGTTAAGGCTATGGGAGCAAGGTGTGAATGGACAAGGCCAAACTGCACAGGAGGCTGGGGAGCTCTGGGGTGGCTCCTGGTCACTCTGCACCCTCTTTGCAGGCCCTGTGACACATCCCTGGAGAGGAAACTGGGGCTGCCCATGGCCCGTATGGGCTCTCTCCCTCCCCCAGAGGAAACCCTCCCTAAAGGCCTGGGGAAAACCATCCCCAGCGCTTCCCGGGGAGCCGGGAGCGCTTTCCCAGGAAAGGGGAGCCAGGCTGCCGGCTCACCTGCTCGCCGTGCTTGCAGCGGAGCAGCCTGGGCAGCCCTGGCAGGCAGGGCCACGGCCAGGAGGAGCAGGAGGAAGAGGCGCAGAGCAAGGGCCATGGTGCCTTGCCCTCTGCCAGTCCCTCAGCTCTTGCTGCCACCGCTGTCCTGACACCGCTGTCCCAATGTCAGCACCACTGCTGCCGCCGCCGCTGCTGCTGCCGCAACAGTTGTGCTCAAGCACTGACTGCTCGCTCCTTGTGCTGCTGTGCAACCACCGGGTCTGGGACATCTGTGACCTCAGAGCCTGCTGTGACCTCAGCCTGCTGTGACCCCTGAGCCTGCTGTGACCTTTAGGGTGGGGCAGGACTTTTTGGGACTGGATCTCAAGAGGTTCTGTTCCAGTGAGGAGAGTATGTCTGTCCCCAGCAGGGCTCTGAAATATAAGTTTTTTCACAAGAACTGTGTTATATGGCATTGGACAAATGAGACATTCATGGTTCTATACGCAACAGCAATATCAAGTCCAAAATTCAACTCCCACTATTGCAGGCAGCAGCAGCCCTGCCACGCTGACACCAAGTCCCTACTGTGCTCTGTGCTGGCCTTTGGCCCATATTTAAAAAATTAAGAACTTGATGCCAAAGCTTACAAAAATAAGGCAACACAGGCCATCAGGGTAGCTGCAGGCTTTAGGGGACACCCAAACCCGCTTCAGATCTTATGGGTGTCCTCAGCCACCCTAAAATCCCCCTGTGTGCTTCACGAGAGACCCCTGACCCTTGCTTAATTTACAGGTGTCCCTTGGTCCCTGCACACCTTTCCAGATTCCTGAAATTCCCTGCACAACTTTTGGGTGTCCCCAGTGCCCGGCACAGCACAGAGGTGACCCAAACCCCCTGCATGCCTTTAGAGCGACCCAAACATAACACTCAGGGAGCAGCAACAGTGCTGAGCCATCTTCTGTATGTGTGTGTTCACCATGTGTCCCTGGGTGAACAGATGAGGCCTGGGGGACAAATCCCCACTATGCTCATAAGAGATCCGGGGCTGCCACAGGCCCAGTGTCTGTCGGGCTCTGAGCTCATCCCTCTGGCTATGAAGGACTTCCTTCAGAGTCCAGCCTCCCTGCATTGTTCTCAAGGCAAGCACTTACTGATGGCTTCCCTCTTTTCCTGGGCATGCCACTGGAGGAGTGTTGGACAATTCCCTTTTCTGAGCCAGAGATGGGGTAATAACTGAGAGGCGTTTTAAAACCTTTTATTCCATTTCCAGTCTCATGAGAAGGGTGAGACAATACAGATGTTATAATTTGCGCTATCACAATCAGAAGCTATTTCTAAATTACAAAACACAATAAGCATTTCTTGGCTATCAACTTTTTGCCACACTATGCTGTAGATGCCTTAAACCAAATCATCTAAAACTACCCCTCATGGGTCCTACTACAATGCATCTTTCATATGCATAGAGAAATAATTCTATTTCTCTAAAGTATCTAGTCTTATTTGTAAGGCCATTTTTTGAAACTTTTTTCTAGCTCTGTTTTTTCTAGCTCTCTCTTAACAATATCTGTCGTATTCCATGGCGTTTGTAAGTCAGCATTTCTTATCTCATATTTTGCATACAGATGCATACTGGGTGGGTGTTCTGTCAGGCTCTGAGAACTTTCTACAAATCCATTTTGCACATTTCTCCCTCTCTCTTGGACAGAAAAAAACTTCTTTGATTGTCTTGTTCATCATTTGCTGTGTACAGTGAAGTACATAAGGTACTATAACTAACATCGTTATGATAATAATCAATGCATGTAAGCTTATTTTGTAAAGCTCTTTTAGATAAGGTGTAAAATTTTATCCTTCAAACAAGTTGTCTAACTATGACCTATCATTTGATTTAATTTGATTTGTCAAATCTCTCAGTTTTTGAAGTTGTTTGTGCATGGACACTGAATGGTCACATAAGTTCATATAACACAGTCTTTCAAAATCTTCACAACTATGTCTATGGGCTAGTAAATTTGATGGCAGTTCTGTCGGGACAGGCCTTCAGCCAGGTAATAATTAGCATTGACTCCATGATTGCAGAAGGCTGATCAATCACTTTATTCTATTCTATCATAGTATAGTATAGTATAGTACAGTACAGTATAGTATTCTATGCTATCCTATACTACACTATACTGTACTATACTACACTACACTATACTATACTATACTACACTTCTTAAGAAACTCATCCCCTTACAGACAGTCCAATACAGCTTTGACCTAATTGGTCAATCCATCCAAACACCATCCAGTGTCCAATTAAGAAATGACCCTTTCGTAAACAAATCTCCGTAACACATTCCACATGTTCACAACAACAGGTGCAGCAACTGGAGCTAAGAATTGTTTGTGATTCTTTTCTCTGATCTTCTCACCACCTGCCCCAAGAAAATCCTGGGAAAGTCGTGCCTGCTGCTCTCTATGGAGAGAGCTGCTGCCACAGCTGTTCTGTTTTGTAAGGTTGTATGTCTGAACAGCACTAACATCTGTCATTGTGTCACTCATTGTAATGGAAATAGGATAGACTTCTTTACTCAGCCAACACCCTAATTGTATAATTTTTTAATGCTTTACTTGAAATAATTTGAGGTAGAAATAAAGATGATGTAATTCATTTTGCGGGGCCCCAGGGATTGAAATTGTTATTACAGTTTTCTGTATAATGATGGGCAAATCTTCTTTTTCTATGTTTTCTCTTGATAGTTTTTTTAACATTAGGTGCTATTTCAGTGAGCTATCTGATGCTACATGGGCTACCTTTCATTTCTGAGGGAATGCCCTGTTAGGCTCTAATTCTATAAATGAAACAATATCTTTTTGGCAACTGCCATGGGGACTCATCTAGGTCAGCATTTTCACTTTTAGGGGGCACTGGAGTAGTACAATTGCATACAAACATGAGTTTCTGTATACAGGATGATGGGGCATAGCATTTAATTGTGGATCTCCCTGGTACTGAAATTCAGCACAAAATTCTGTTGCTAAAGAACCAAGAATTTCTAATTTTTGAGGTTTAGAGGGTGCTTTAAGAAGATCAGAGGCATAATGACATTAATTGGTTATGTGATTTGTCTCATTGGTAACTTCACATTAATATTTGTCACAATTGGGTATTGGCCACTCCTAACTAAACAGGTTGCAAAGGTTTGTCTGGGTTCAGATTGGTCAAACATATGGTGTTGAGCTTGCTGACTTGGCTAAAGGAACCTAAACATACCTTTTTGGTTGATCTACAGGCATATCTGCATTGTAAAAGTAAGTAAGTAAAGCTAATAAGCAACAATATATAATTTGATCAAACTCTATGTTCTTGTTCAGCTGCTTTTTGATAAAAGCTTTCTCATATAGTTCTCAAGCAAATCTATTAGCGTTTGTTTAGGGACTGGCTAACTATAAGGCACTAAACTGTCCCTCAGTTTTTACAAATTTGGATATCTTAGAATTCTTTTTAACATGATGGACATCACGCTTTTGCCAAAAGAGCTTTATGATATTAACAATTTTCACAGTCGAAACATCAACATAAAACTCAAGCTTTGTCATTTTTGTGGGTTGAACAGGGAATATCTGGCATGAATCGTAGTCTCTCTGCGCAGCTCACATCTGCGTGCTCCTTTCCCGGCTGGTGGAATTGTCCGTGTGCTCATGTGTATGATACAGTCTCATGTTTCTTGCTGGGACCCACATAGGTCCGGCACCTGTGGAAACACAGGCATTACCCTTTGCCCAGGTTACTAGTGGAAATGGTCCTTCAATTTGTCCTGTCTCAGGGTTTCTGATTAAAACGGGAGGATTTTCTTTCAATTTTGCCTGTGTACTATTTGAAAAGTGCCTAGAAATTGGAAGATTAGGTTCTGCAAAGGAGCTATTTGAAAAATTAAAGCCATATAAAGCTTTGCTCAGCCTCATCTGAGGTGTTGCTTGGGACACTCCCCCGTTCTGTTGATCTAGACAGCATTGTAGAGTGTGTCTTTTTAATAACTGCCGGACTCGTGGGGGAATGGGGAATTCTAAAAGTGTGGTGAACTGCCTAATCCATCAAAATTGTGGCCAATTTTTGAGCTGTGTATGCGGGGCCATTGTCTGGTTTTGCTTCTCGGGGGACATCCAATGAAACAAAAGCTTGCAGAAAATGTTGGCAAGCATGATTGGCTGTTTCCCCTGTGTGTGCAGAAGCAAATACTGCACCTGAAAAAGTATCAACAGGCACATGAATATTTTTGAATTTTCCAAAAGACAGGTATTTGGTAATATCTGTTTTCCATAATTGTAAACTTTGCAATCCTCCTGGATCAACAGCTCCTGTAGAAACAGGAGGTTGTACAAGTTGACAGTCAGGGCAAGCACCAATAATTGCTTTTGCTTGACCCTTGGAGATGCGAAACATTTGAGCAAGTGCTTGATCATTTTGACAAAAAAAGGCATGACTCAGTTTTGCTTGTTCAAAAATGTTTGGCAAAGTGTTTGAAACAACCATTGTCAGCTTGTCTGCTCTCGCATTTCCCTCCACCATGAATTCTGGAAGCGAAGAGTGTGCTCTGATATGAAAACCAAAATATTGGTTAGTTCTGTGTTGTAAAATTGTATAAAGACATGAAAGCTAGCAATATAAGGTATTATTAGTAACATCTTTCAAAACTGATCTTTTAATTCTTTTAACAACATTAGCACCATAAGTTGAATCGGTAATTAAATTAAAAGGCTCTGGAAAGAGTTGAAAAATCTTGATTACAGCAGCCAACTTAACAATTTGAGGAGAGTCCTCTGCTGTTTTGGTTGTTTGGTTTTGTTAAACTACTACTGGTTTATGTGTTTTCTCTGATCTATTAGTGAAGAGAGTTATAGCACTCCACAGTTCTTTACTTAGTATAGGTTTTTCTCTAAAACTCAATTTTGTTTCTAACAATTTGTGACTTGGACAATAAATTGAACAAACACTTGAATAATTTAACAATGCATTCTGTAAATCTTCTGAATTTTGCAAAGCCCCATTAAGGTAATCTTTTTTTAAAGGTAAATAATCGAAGCCTTAGCTTGCCACAGTCAGTAATCTTGTTCTGGTTCTCATTATAATTTGAGCTATCGCCTTCATAATTCTAAACACTGGTTTTGTGTTTAGAATTTTTGTTTCTTCCTTACAAGTAAGGAAGAAAAACCCATTCTACTATGAACAAAAGATCTTTCTCAGAAGAGTCCCACTTAAATATGAGACCATAAGGTTGCATTTTTTGTCCTAACACTGTCAGGAAAAAAGGTTTTTCTGGAGTACAATGATGTGCTTGTCTGTTTTGAAGAGCCTGACCAACCTTTTCAATTGCTTTTTGAGTTTCAAAGATCAAAGTTCTCTAAGGTTTGATGCTGCAGTCTCCTCTTAATAGGTTAAAAAGTAGAGCAAGTTCATTATTTGTAATTCCTAAAACCAGATCGGACCCCAACTGATCTCTCTTAGAAGCTGTTGTAAATCTTGCAAGGTGCTGACTTTGCTACGAAGCTGTATTTTCTGTGCCTTGATTGTTTGTTCTGTCATCCTCCATCACAGATATTTCCAGGGCGAGGTTTCTTGTATTTTTGATGTTGAAATTTCCAGTCCACTATTCTGAACTCCAGTGACGACGCTGTCTCAAGTCTGTTCCAGTTCTTTTTCAGTAGGTGCTGCGATGAGCAAGTCATCCATGTAGTGTAAAATTCTTGACTATGGCTGTTTTTGTCAGGCTGGAGACAAAGCTTTTGCTACAAAATATTGACAAATAGTAGGAGAATTTTTCATCCCTTGCAGCAAAACAACTTAGTGAAATCTTTGTAGTGGTTCTTTTCTATTGATGATTGGAACCAAAATGGTAAATTGAAGAGTATCCTCTGGATGTAGTGGGATGTTGAAAAAACTATTTTTAAGTGGATGATAACAAGAGGATAGTCTCTTAGAATCATTGAAAGAGAGGGAAGTCTAGGTTGTAGAGGCTTCATGTTTTCTATGATCTTGTTAATCGTTTTTAGGTCATGGGGTAATATCTAAGAATTAGAAGTCTTCTAATGAATGATAAAAACTGGGAAAGTTTAGGAACTGTTTCCAGGTTTGCTTTTTTTTTCCTAACTCTATTTCTGCCTTAGCAATATCTGTCTTATTCCATAAAACTTCGTAGTCAGCATATCTTATCACAAAATTTACATACAAGTACATACAGTGTGAGGCTACCATCAGG
This sequence comes from Zonotrichia albicollis, assembly GCF_047830755.1. Lineage (NCBI taxonomy): Eukaryota > Metazoa > Chordata > Aves > Passeriformes > Passerellidae > Zonotrichia > Zonotrichia albicollis. Next base: position 20,597,259 of record NC_133830.1, read on the forward strand.
CCCTAAGAATTTTCTACAAATCAATTTCCCAGAGAGGAGGTGCAGGGCCAGATGATACCGGGGAAGGAAATGTGCCCTCAGCCCAGGGACGCTCAGCATGGGCTCCCCCAGCCCTCGGGACCCCGCCGCTGGTCAGCGCAGCCCCTGCCTGACTCCTGCCTGCCCACACCGTGGGCATCCACGCCTGCTCCTGGGCACGGAGCTGAGCCAGTGCGGCTGCCAGGTGGGCTTTGCTGCTGCTGCCGGCCAGACACTGGGACACAGCTGCATCTCTTTATTGCAACAGAAATGCTGGGCCATGCCCTGCCCACCTTCAGTAGGGGCCAGAGATCACGGCCAGTGCCTTCAGGGGGAGAGGACCTTGTTTGGGTGGTGGCAGCATCTGCACAGCAACAAGCTGGTAAAGCAGCTGTGACAGGGGCATCGGGCATGGGCATGGCAATGGGGAATGTCTGGTACAGGTGTCCCAGACTGAGGCGTTTGGCCACTCCTGTGAAGCTGCAGACGGACGCCTGTTGAGACAGGAGGTTGCTGAGGTCCCAGTTGCCGCTGGCACACGGAGAACCCCTTGCACAGCAGGATATTCACCCTGTGCTCAAAGTTTGCCTCTGAAGACTGAGAGGTGAGCCTCTCAGAAATCTCAGAATCTATCTGGGAAAAGGTTTTAGGTTGGTTGTTGTCACTAGATAAAAATGTCCGGGGGGAAAAGAGGCTCTCCAGTATGCTGAGTGTCTTGTGATGACTTAGTTCTTCTTAAAGATCACCAATTAAATGATATTTTATTTTTTATTCTACAAGTGTAAAAGTGTTCTACATTTTTCAGAATTCTAAAACTACTTTGATAAATATAGAGCATTTGTGGATAATGGGAAGAAATATTTGAGGATTTTTTTCTATAAAAAATATTTCTGAGTATTTCTAAAAATTTCTAATATGGAGAAATGTTAAACGACGAAAATGGGGTTGCTTTTTCCTAGGAGCACCAAATCTGGCTGCTGCCTGCCCAGCCCTGGCTGTGCCCAGACAAGGAGCTCCACCAGCTCTGGTGGTAGAACAGAGACACCTGAGCTAAAGCCCAAAGGTGTTGCTGGACTCAAGCCCTTCGCTGGCAGGACGGCTGTACCACCTGGCCTGGCTGGACACCAGGGTCAGCACCTTTGGGGACAGAGGGTCCTGCTCTGGGTGGTGCAGGCAACAGCATGTCCTAGGCAATAGGATGGTAATACAGCCATGGAAGGGCAAACGGACACTGGCACGGAGATGAGAGATGACAGGTCCAGTTCTCCCTGGCTGAGTTATTTGGCCAGTCTTGTGAAGCTGCAGAGGTGCTCCTGTGGAGAGAGGGGGTGGCTGAGGCCCCAGCTGCCAGGGGCACACAGGGAGCCTCCTGCACAGCAGGGCCCAGGGCTGGCAAGGCTTCCCAGCACAGCTGGAGCTGCTGGCACAGCTTGGCCCAGCTGCACAGCTGCCCCTCAAGGCCCTGGCAAGCAGGGCACGGCTCTGGGCAGGCTCCCTGGGCAGGAGCGGGCCCCAGAGTGCCTCTGCCTTTCAAAGGCAATCTCGTCCCTGCTCTTTCTCCTCCCCACCGTGTTTTGCCTCTGCCCTATAGCCCCAGGTGCCTCCTTTGCCCCAGGGCACGGCTGTGGCTGTAAATGCCTTGGGCTGCAGCACAGGGCCAGGCCGTAGCAAGGCTGTTGTTGTGCCTGCCTGGCAGCCCCAGTCAGTGTAGCCCGGGGCCACAGCCCTTCCCCGCCGGGGCCGGGGCTGGCCCGACAGGGATGCGGTGGATCCAGAGGCCCCGCACGGCCCCCAAGGATGGGCTCTGCCTGCCCGCCGGGCCCGCAGGCCGGGCCCGAGGCTTTGCAGGAAGCTTCCTGCTGACTTTGCACAACGTCGACCGAGAGTGGCCTTTGCTGCGCTGACAAGACTGAAAAACCCCTCTGCACACCTCATGAGGGACTCCTGCAAGCCTCAGTAGCGATCATCAATACTCCTTTGTGCCTCATGAGTGTTAGGAATGAGGTCCTACGTGTCTAATTCAATAAACCACAAAATTAAAACTGAGCAGCAATTTTATTAAAAATAATACAATTAAATATAATCAAGGAGATACAAAATGAAATTTGGCAGTGGTTTGGATAAAGCATAAGCAAAACCAATCGATCGGGGTACGGGGAGGGCTTCCCACCCTGCCTCATGTACAAAAGGCAAAAGCACACAACCACAATTTATATAGTCTATGCTAATACATATTCATCAATATTTTCCCATAAGTCTCTTTTTTCAGATCTTGCAATCTATGCCACTATACTGCATAGTGCATGCTCCACTTGCTGCTAAGGGGTCTTTTGGCCCTGTTGTGGTCTTTTCAGAGGAAGGCGGTCTTCCTCACTGTCTTCTTCTGAATAACCTGGCAAGTTGCACATGTACATTAAGCTTTGTGTTATGTAAGTAAGCAATATGTTCCAAATAAGCTGTACCATAGATAAGACTTCTATTTTAGATCCCCTATCTGGAAATGTTGCCACTTTATTCATCCCAAGGCTGCCCTTGCCTTGGGAGTCATCTTAACTTTGTTTGTCCCCATGCCAATTCTGCTTTGGGAGTTTTCCTAACTTTGTTGGTCCCAAGGTCAATTCTGTTTTAGGATATGGCTTATCTCAATATTCTATCCTGTATCCTATTCTCTCATGGACATCTGAGAACATCTGTTCCATTACACTAATTACATATCCTTTTCCTCTACTACTTTTTAACAAATATTTTCTAAGATATCAATAGACTTGCAATTGTTAGCACGAATTATATTCATTTATAACATAAGGGATCCTTGCACCACTGAGCAAGGACCCGAAAATATCCCTGTGTGCCTCATGAGGGATCCCTGCACCCCTCAGCACAGACCCCAAAATATTCCTGTGGGCCTCACAAAAGAACCCAGCTTCCTGCCCACCTCTCCAGGCCTTGATGGCAAGTGTTATGAGTAGAAAAGTTGCTCATTATTTTAAAGGATGCAGAGTTCACAAGTTAAACCAATTGCTGCCAAGTTGGAGTTGTAACTACTTGTAATAATTTCACGTTCTAGTCACCTGTGGTTAATAGCTTTCCTTTGATTACCTGTTCTTGATGGTTAGAAATCCCTCTTGGTCAAGTATCACCCTGCTGCTTCCTGGAAGATGGTACCCAGGACTGTGAGGAGGGGGTTACATTGGGGTAGGCATGCAAAAGAGGAAACCCCTCACCAAATCTAGCAAGAACAACCCCTAAAAACAAAGCCACCATGGAATTAAGAGATATATGTGATGTCTAGAGGTGAGGAACAGACTTCAGTGCCTGCTAAGACCCTTTTTACCACTCACCCTAACCTAAAAATATGTCAGCTAGAAAGAGGACTTCGAATGTCAAACTGAAAAACTAGGAAATCTCCTGATGCTCTTGTGAGGACTGAAGCCCCAGCTCTGCCTGCAGACCAGCAGACACAGCTTCACTCTTCCTCCTCCTCAGTGCCATTCCTGGGAGCAGATGCGGCGTGAGCATGACCCGTTGGTTCTCCCCACCTGACCTGATTTTTAATAAAGACATTAAAAAGGAGAAAGGTCTCCTGCCCTGTTTATTTCAGCAAGCACTAAACTGCCACAATAATCACGAGGAACTCAAATCCCTTCCAGCCTCACAGATACTCCAGTCCCCTGTACACCACAGAAAAGACCCCAAATCCCCATAGAAGCTCATGAGGAACCCCAGCCACACACAGCACTTCCAAAGGACCCAAAGTCCCGCATGTCTTACTGCAAAACCCAACACGCACAAGCCCCCCACCTCCAGCTCGTTTGCCTAATGATGGACCCCGGTCATGTGCCAGGCTTACAGAGGTCCCCCCATCACCTGCATGCCAGAGAAAAGCCAGGCTTGCCATTAACTCTAGCCTGCAGCGTGTTCCCTGACCGAAACTAATTCCCTTCTGGGAATAGGGAATGCGTGTGGTGGGGCCAGCTGCACCTGTGGGAGCAATGGGGAGCGTCAGCCCGTGCTGTGCTGCGCTGCTGAGCTGGCAGCACGGTGGATGCGGGCAGGACGTTCTCCGTTTCCCCCAGAGCTGGGGCCTGCAGGCACCTTGCCGCCCCTTGGCACAGGCTGTGCCACCCAACAAAGCCCAGCAGGCCGGGAGGAGAGCCCGGGGCCAGCAGGAAGCTGAGAGAAGGCCCTGCTCTAGAACTGAGGGAGTTCCACCAGAAGCAAACAAAGATGGTAACTTGAAGAGATTCCCACTGTGCTCAAAGTTTGTCTGAGAAGACTAAGACGTGAGCTTGTCAAACATCCCAGGAAATATCTGGGAAAAGGTTTTATGTATGTTGGTTGTGACTAGGTACAAAGCTCCTGCGGGAAAAACCTATGCAGCAGGCTGCCTTAGGGGGATTTAGTTCTTCCTAGAATCAAGATTACCACTGAAATGCAATTTTATTTTTTATTGTATAAGGGGAAACAATTTTCCAGAATGTATAACTACTTTCACAAATATGAATGTATTCTGGTTGTCGAAGTGAGGGAGCGACCACCTTTGTTGATTTTAGTGTCTGACTCCGTTTATTCACTCAATCAGTCACTTTTTATAATCGTGTTAATTAAGTTCATGCATATTGCAAAATCTGAGCTCCTGACAGGCTGTAGAGAAAACTTCAGCTCCTCCTTTTGTTTACAATACCTGAAGTTAGTTTACTGAAACCAAGATCAGTGTTCCCACCATAATATGAAAGGTTCTCAAAACCTTCATATCTATTCCCAGACTGGCTGTCTGTTCCCAGTAGCAGCCAAGGACAGAACGGTCTGAGAATCTTGTTGTTTATATAAAAGGTGGCTGAGAACCTAATTATTTACAGGATCAAGCCTGGGAAAGGCTGCTTTTACAGCAGGCTTCTATATTTCCCTCAGCTGAATACCTTCATGGCCTCTTTCTTTAAGCCATGCTTAAACCAGGCCCTCCACATCTGGTAACGGGCAAGAAACATTTGGGAATTTCTCTCTACAAAAAATATTTCTAAATATTTCTAAACATGAAAAACTAAGACAAAATGGGATCACTTTTTCTGGATTCTAAAACTACTTAGAAAAATCTTCAAGTACTATAGTAACTGGGAAGAAATATTTGGGGATGTCTCTCTACAGAAAAAATATTTTGAAATATTTCTATAAATTTTCTAATTTCTAAAACTGAAAAATTAAGATAAAATGGGGTTGCTTTTTCTCAGCAGCCCCATGCTATTGCCTGCCCCCAGGGTTCCCTCAGCCCTCAGGACCCCGCCGCTGGTCACAGCAGCCCCTGCCTGGCTCCTGCCTGCCCACACCGTGGGCATCCACGCCTGCTCCTGGCCATGGAGCTCAGCCAGCGCTGCTGCCGGCTGGGCTTTGCTGCTGCTGCCACC